>NW_020653851.1:1830081-1850778 GCF_003589595.1 Hyposmocoma kahamanoa | reverse complement strand
CAGTCGATATGTCTACAGGAAGGTTTCTACGTGCAGAAGCGTCTCGATGACTACTTCCCGACGATAGCGAAGATCCACGAAACAACCATACCCCCTTCCCACTGGCAACCGGTGTACGTTGTCATGTTCAATCCCGTGGACTGCCAGCCTCTCTCCGCGGTCGATATAATTCGCAACCCGCGTAAGTTCAATCCACTTAGTTCCGTATAATATGAACTTTTGGGTGCAGCCCACCCTTAAAACTCACTGCAATGTAAATGCATAATAACACATACATGAAGGAAACACGATAGTAGCGGGCTTTACACAGACACTATCGTGCACTCTAACATACGCCAGTTTCACGTGGTGTATCCCGCGCTATTAGCCTTTACACGGACGCTCTTTCCGTTGTAACAAAAACGAACACAAGTAATAGCGCGCGAAAGAGCGTTAGCTTAAAATTTCTAACAAGTAATCACGCACGATTGCACGCGCAGGTTTTCCCGTGCGCAACCCTGTACGTCCCAGGGGGCCTACAACAACCTCTTAAAACAATATTACTTTAACCTTACATTGACTTTTCGTATCATAACGCGCTTAAAGTAAGCTTATTTGTAAGCTTAGTTGTAGGCAGCTTTGTGACTACTATTACTACTATGACGCGACTTTGACATTAAAGTAATATTGCTCTTATGTCAAATTTAGCAGTCTTAAAATAGTTACACGGATGCAAAGGAAAAAATATTATTTTCAGTTTTATTATCTTAATATTGATTCGTAATGATTAAAAGTTAAATTGAACTTATATATTTCTTCAATATTTTGTTTATTTTTTATTTAATAGCACATAGGAAATAATTTCTCGTAAAATAAAAGTACTCGATGTTTATTTCGTAAAGTTATGACAGCGCCATCTATATGCTCCTTGGCGAAACTAACAGTTGATACTAGACTATGGTTCCGAATTCACAAAGTGACTATCAAGACTCAGCTTGTTTTATTTATTTTTAGTTAAAATTCTCTGAATGTAAATAATATTAAGTACTTTAACATTATACTACGATAACACGATTCGGAACATCAAAAAAGAAAGAGATGGCATTATACAGTTCATATAGCGTTATTTCTTTCCTACCTTTAGTAAGGAATAGACAATATTGGAAAATCATTCGTTCTTTCAGTCACTTTAGCAATAGTACATTACTTGGTTGATAGGTTTGTCATGGTACGAAAATGAGTAATATTACAATAAGCCTACTTTATGCTTACATTGAAATAAGATTGTTTTTGGAAATGTTATGGTAGGCCCCCTGACACGCGTGAGTGACTGTGAGGGAGTTATTGCATAACCGGAAGCCGTCAGTCGCAATTCCGCCCAATTGGCGAGTTCATGCTCCCAAGCGGTCGCGTGTTATGCGCTCTTTCAGCGAAACCTGCCGGCCAACTACACCATTGTATTTTTCTATGGTGAAGTGTTACGCAGTTATTGTGACTAGTGTGACAGCGGACATTATAAAGTATTCATACCATGTCACGGACTTTCATTTACATCGGCACCTCCCCAAGACTCTTATATTCAATTATTACGCTATAGCAATTTTGCGTCTCACTAGCGCCACATAGCGGCTACAAGATCATATTGCATACTTTTACCATATTGCAAACATTGACTTGCATCAGCACTTTAATCATTTTGACATTTCACCATATTGCAAGTTTTGATGTTGGGCCATATTGCGGACTTTGACATTGACCATATTGCAAATTTTGACATCGAGTTGGGTGTTATTGCAGATTTTGACATTTGACCATATTGCAGACTTTAACATGTAACCATATTGCAGATTAACATTTCAATAAAAACATGGCTGACATTTATGGTATATAAAACAATATTTTTTTCAAATATGTCAAATAAGTCAGGCATGAAAATAGGGTTCGTAAAGGACCCGAAATGTTGGTTTCTTTGAAAAAAGTAAAATACGCCATTTAGATTAAAAAAAATAGTTGTTCAGTATCCATCGTCATTGTCATTATATCAGTGTCCAACAATTACTTACTAATTTGTTAGTCTGATTATTTTCTTATATATCTCAGATAAGGTATCAACGTCGAACATTAAACTGATAACATCGGCGTCAGTGTTTCTGCCCAAGGTCGAGGATGTCAACCTGCGCACCTATCTACTAAAGCTGAAGATGTGGTTTGGAGATCCGTTAGTTATCTCCGCAACATTATCTTGAAATAAAATTTATAGCTAGGGGATTCCACAGATAGCAGGTGTTCGCGTGTTCTTGCGCTTCATCTTATTAGCAAAATCCTATACCAAAACGTAGTCGGGACACCTTATAGGCGTCACGTCTTTAGATTCAATATAAATTACAAAGAACTTAAAAAGTGGGAAAGCGAGAAAGCATAACCGCCTTTTCGTATTCAGATTCCCAAAATTATATTTAAATAAAATAACGTTCCTATATTTCAGAAGCTGTTTGGTCGAATAAAATTTCGTAACGTATGGTTATACATTGAGGTTTCTTTGCAGAAGTCCTTATGTCATTAATTAATACATGTTAAGTAGCAAATGTAGGTAGGTACTCAGCAACACTAAACCTTCGGAGGTTCCTATTGCCGATCATTTACGAACCAGAAATGAAGTTGAAATACCAAAATTACGTTTACATTCACGACTAGAACCAGGGAGTAGAGATACTTAAAATATGTACTCATAACCTTGAAGTACATGTAAGTACTTTCTATTGCATTTAGAGGCTAAGTTTTTGTAGGCACATGCGACTTATCAAGTCTTGCTGTTAGGGTAAGAGTGTCGTTTAGGCCGTAGTCCGCCACGCTGGTCCAATACAGGTTGGGGACTTAACATGTTTTCCGAAAGTTGTGAAACCCATGGTGTCTGCTTGAGAGGCGGTACGTGAAACTATTTCCACGACTTCTTCATGATATCATAAAAAAAATTTCATTGCATTTCAGAACACAATCAATGCTTGACCTTGGAGCTGAAGACTCAATATATGATGTCAGGTAAGATTAAGCATGAGATCTACGTAGACTAGAAACTTTGTGAGCCTGAACCAGTTATTCCTATATACTAGTGCGTTCCTGTTTTGAAGATTAAGAATGCTAGTGAAGTTACAAGCTCATAGGACTTGTCAACTTATGTCTCAGGGTGACGAGTACATTCGCAGTGCTCCTCAGATCTCTGCGTTTCAAAGCAGCTTTTAGTGAAACTACAACTGTTTGGTTTCGTACTTTGATATAAAAAACAAGGCGAGGATCGGAATTGGATTTGTCAGCAATAATATTGTTCACAGAGATGTTGGCACGCAAAGAAAACCACTTCGGACCAGAATCTAGCACGTTCATGAGCTAGTATATTTATTAGGCGATCAAAACAAACCAATGGGGTGGTGGGGTGGTGGCGTGACAAACACGTGTAGGTAGTACGTGTCTTTTTCTTTTGATCGTCCTAAAACATCAGGAGACTATTAGTACGTAATATTATAATAACACAGTAATTAATACACAAATGCTTATTTGAATAATCATAACAACACAAGCAATAAAAAAAAAATATATACGCTATCTTAGATACCGCGAGATGTGCACAGAAGTATCGTCAGCTCTGAAGGAGCGCGCGCAGCTGCTGGCTGAGTACGTATGCGAAGTAATGAGTGGTCGATCACAGAACAGAGATTGCTCCGTGTCCGGTGTTAACTTGCACTTAGCCGATTTGATGGTGAGAATTCACTTCTTGTTTAAATATTACCTATGTAGGTACTTCTGCCTTTGCCATGAATTTCGAGAGAATGATCATTTCGATACCTCCAATGAACACTACATACGCCAACTTTCGTTTTTGGCCAGAATCTGTTATTTTTGTAAACAGCCATATTTATTTACTAATATTATGCTCTCCGAAATTTGTGAAAAAAATAACAAAGAAACGAAATAAAAACAGAACAGTTACAAAAATTAAGTTCAAGTATCGTTTTGAGATCGATTGTGCGATTAATCGATCTCAGACCGACATCTCTAGTTGATCTATGAATACACGAAGTTGCGCTCTAATGCGCTCCGTCAGGTGTGCATCGTTTTTAAAGCGCCCCATAAGTTAGCAAACATGTTTGCTAACATGATAGCCAATGAATATGGCTCTTAACTATTTAACACTTACTAATAGATCAAGTAATATATACACTTGTGAGTTGTAATGTAGTAGAAACTATTAAAACTAGCTGGCCCTGCTCCTTGAGCAAATATATAGTAGAAGAAGAAATTATAAAACCGTATCTGCCTCGACAGACGTATTTGAACACGCCCGTATTGGGCCTGGGCTGGATTCAAGTGGGGGGCGCACTCGAGCGAGCGCTGCTGTACAAGGTATTGGCTGACCGCATCGGTCTGCCCTGCTCGTTCTACAGAGCGGCCGGCGCTCACGCTTGGTGTGAAGTCGCTGTACCTGATTTGCCTATTGTAAGATCTTCGTATAAATGCTCCACTGATAATCAAACTTCATTCCGTTTGCGCCATCAAACAAACGCTTTAAATAAATTTTTGTTGATAAAAATCCGTAGGCTACGAATGGTTTGACGTAACCGTCTATATAGCAGAGACCGTGAGTGGGTATGAATCCAGACTGGCATCTTTAAGTTTCTCGGAGTTCATTTTAGGAAGGATGATGGCCGATGCAACATGGAGGCATGCCCTAACCTTACACTGGCATGTCCACAAGCTTCACATGGCACATTTTAAAACACATAAAACTTAGATTTTGAATGTATTCCTCGATTTTCATTTAAGGCAGTGGAATTTTATATATTTAATAATAAAAACTACTTTTTCTAATCATTAACTGCCTAATAATCGAACAAACCTATAGAATTACCACAGTTTAACCAATTACTTAATAATGTAAATAAATATAAATAATAAATAACCAATTACTATTTACTGCCTCCGTGGCCGAACGGTTACCGTGCCGGGCTGCCACGCAGAGGTCCAGGCCGGGAGAAATATTTGTATGGCCTACATTTATTTCTCTCGTGAGTTTGGGTGTAATTTGTGGTTGTCTAGTGTGTCCATGGCACCCGCGACACAGGGTTTCCCTAGTGCGGGGCTATGTTGAGTGTGTGTGTTATTATTAGATTACGTTGTGGCTATGGCATATGTAGGCATAGGCATGTGTAGCTATGTCCGAAATAAAATGATAAATCAAATGTATTTTCATTGACTAGAAGCAGCTAGAAGAAGAAGAAGACAATATTCCCCTATACCCATCAGGTTTGCTTCGAGTGAATTATGTAGTAGACCTCACATTACAGCAAGGCAAGCTGTTCCCAGTGGGCAGCGTGGAGGCCCGAAGGATATGCGGCCCGAAAGGTGCGCCGTTGTACGTCGCACGACGCCCGCGTAACTGTAACTGTTTGTCTAAGAATTCCAAACTCAGTGTCAAAGACAAATAATGCACATCCAGTTTCTTCACCTATTCCAACATGATAGCCCAATTGAGTAGGATAAATGAATTCATTTTTCCTTTTTGTATCTTTCTTTCTAAGTGATTTAATTTGTATATATGTGGGTATCTATTTTATTAATATTGTATTTTCTGTCAACCTTAGTTCGACAATAAAAGCTAGTCTCATATTGGGTGGTTTCACTATGTACCATTGAAATAATGTTATGGTTTAAGTAAAAAGTGCGTGTTGCTATGACGATTAATAGTGCAAAGGATATGAGCAGCAATAAAAATATAAGAATTTAACGTGCATCTGCATCGGTCTACACCGATGGTCAACATACATCACACGTTTGAAAGCGTGGTTTATGATCAATGACATCAAACTAGCCTAACAATCTAAATAAGTACTTATTAATTATTAATTTATTATTGACGTTTGCTATCATAATAAACCGGAACAGAAATCAATGTATAATATTGAAAAGCTGGTAGAAGAACATCTTTCGTCCAAAAAGTCTGTCTTTGCAAAGATATTTCGATCGTGTAAATAACAAGAAAATACAATATTAATAGATACTCACATACCTATATATCAGTTCTGAAATGTTTAGTTTTATTGTTTTATTGTTTAGAGTTTGTGTTTCGTATTATTATGTACTTTTTGTTATACTTTTGTTTTAGTTAGTATTGATAAATATAATTTTTAAACAAGTGAGATGAAGTATTTTATCCTATAGTTATTTAGAAATTATTTGAAGTCGTTATACAGGCTCCGTAAATTGTGGTTTTATAGCTATTTATCATCAGATCGTGATGTGATACAATTTCAACGCATTTTTTATTATCTAGACAAGCCGGTTTTTTTTATTTATCCCGACTAGTTTTCCCGATCAAGTGGGATAGAGTCTTTTTAAGTCAAAGTCAAAGTCAAAGTCAAAGATTATTTATTCCATAGGTAAAATAAATTTACACTTGAAAACGTCACATTTAAGCTACTGCTCGTTCACTACGCTGACCTCCCTGAGAAGAACGAGCAAGAAACTCTAGGGATTGCTCTTTTCAAATAAACTTAAATGCTATGGAATACACTTTGAATCAAATTTGTGTGGATTCTGGAGCCATGTCGTCTTTCCATACATCTTTATCTAACACGTAGTCTTCAATTTTGTAATATGATTTTTCGATCAACATATTTTTAATGTAGTTTTTAAACTTAGGAAATGATAAACTTAATATATGCTCCGGAATCTTATTGTAAAAACGTATACAGTTCCCCATAAAAGAGTTGTTTACCTTGGTTAAACGAAATCGTGGTACCATGAGTTTGGATTTAGCTCTAAGGTTAATATTATGGATATCTTCTTTCTTATTGAAATTATGTATATTTTTACGGGCATATAAAATATTTGAGTAAATGTACTGCGATGCCACAGTCATGATACCAGTCTCCTTAAACTTTTCTCTGAGAGATACCCGAGAGCCTAGACGGTACACAGAACGAATCGCTCGTTTTTGCAATACAAATATGGTTTGAATATCTGCCGCTTTACCCCACATGAGAATCCCGTAGGACATTATACTATGGAAGTAACTAAAGTAAACTAGTCTAGCAGTACTAACATCGGTAAGCTCACGTATTCTGCGGACTGCGTATGCAGCGGAGCTTAATCTGCTGGCCAGGGACGATATATGTGGAAACCACTGAAGTTTACTATCTAAGGTCACTCCCAAGAAGACTGCTTTATTAACAAGGTCTAACTTTTCTCCGTTTATTTCTATGCTTGGACTAGTCGATTTTACGTTAGGTAATTCAAATTTAACACATTTTGTCTTCTTGGCATTAAGCAATAAATTATTAGCATTAAACCAATAAACTACCTTAGAGAGGGTATCATTAATACGGTCATGGTTAATGTCATGTCTGTCTGTTTTAAAAATCATGGATGTGTCATCAGCAAACAACACTATTTCGCAATGGTCCTTAACAAAGAATGGCAGATCATTAATATAAATCAGAAATAAGAAAGGTCCAAGTATTGAGCCCTGCGGAACACCCATTTTTACTGGAGAACCCAAAGAAGTTACTCCATTTATGTCTACTTTCTGAATTCTACCGTTGAGATATGACGAGACAAGTTTCGACGCCTTGCCATTTACACCGTAATGTTCCAGCTTCCTAATAAGAGTATTATGATCAACGCAATCAAATGCCTTTGAGAGGTCACAGAAAACACCAATAGCGTTCTGGGACCTTTCCCAAGCATCAAAGATGTGTTTTAGTAACGCTACCCCCGCATCGCTAGTCGATCTACCACTAGTAAACCCGTATTGTTCACTATGAAAAATATGATTCCTATCGAAAAAGGACAGTAATTGAGTTAGCATAACCTTTTCGAATATTTTACTTAAAGCTGGTAAAATTGAAATGGGCCTATAGTTGCTAGGATCAACTTTCCTACCGCTTTTGAATAAGGGAATAACCTTGCTGTATTTCATTAAATCGGGAAAAATACCTTCGTCAACGCACCTATTGAAAGCTACAGCTAACTGTTGGGAAATGAGATTAATAACTGAGTCTATAACTTTAGTTGATATGCCCCAGAGATCTTCAGTTTTTTTAACATGTATTGACTTAAAAGCTTTTATGATGTCTTGTGGATTAACATGACGAAAATTAAATAAACTGCCACAAACGTTAACATTTTCCTTTAGGAGATCAATAGCAAGTGAAGGGGAGGAATTTAATGATTTTGTAGTGTTCACAGCAATTTCCGAAAAGAACGATTCAAAAGCTTGGGCTACTTTATCTTTAGATTTTATAAGTTTGCTGTCTAATTCTAAAACTATATCTCTATCGTGTAGTTTAACCCTGCCTGACTCTTTATTTATTATGCTCCAAGTAGTTTTAGATTTATTTATCGATTGTCTAATTTTGTCGCTGTGAAACTTAACCTTAGCAGCTACACAAACTTTTTTAAATATTTTCGAATAAATTCTAACATATTCTATAAAATTGGAATTATTATTATAAGTTTTCATAGCATATAGCTCATACAAACGAGACCTACTCTTATGAATACCTACTGTTGCCCAGTCGTTGAATTTAGTCTCTCTATGGAAAGTTAATGTTTTCGATTTAAATATATTGTCAAATTCATTTTTAATTAAACCAAATATCGTGTTATATAAAGTATTTGGATCCTCCGGTATATGGGATAGGGAATTTAAACTATTGCCGATATTATTTTGAAATCTAATTATTCGTTCTGTGGTAATCGGTCTGCAGAGAAATTGGTCTACCTTCTTGCTCATTTTACAATTAAAAGAAGCCAATTGGCCACTATGGTCGGATCTTAAGCAATTAATTATTGATTTAGACACTGCGTCTGTGTTACAAAAGATGTTATCAATACAAGTAGAAGAGGAGGCAGTAATGCGAGTTGGTTCTAAAAAAAGATTAATCAAGTTAAAACTTTGAAATAAATTAATGAGTCTTACAGAAGTAGAACAGTTTTCCAACAGGTTTACATTGAAATCTCCACATATTACTACGTTTTTTTTGGTTGGAAAAATCCGCTTTAAACTGTCTTCCATAATTAATTCAAACTCGTTAAAATTAGCATTTATTTTATTCAAAGTGCTTTCAAATGCTGACGAAGATCTATTTTTGCTTTACTAACTTGTATGGTATAAGATTTTATTTTACTTACATTAAGAGTCTATACTAACTTCAAATGGCTTTATCGAGTTCTTACGTTTTCGCGATTGTTACACATAGAAAATGAAACTATTTTTCCGGATTTAAATCGCGTATATTTGTTTTTTCAAACAAACCGACGTTTCCCATGGTCACGATTGACTGAGGTGGTCTAATATTGATACAAACCACCCTATTTTTTCACTATAGTTACAATAGTTATTAATTAAATACCTTATTTTTAATTTTACAAAGAAACATTCCAATTTATGCTACATTAAGTTTTACAAATTATTTTATTGAATGAATTTTTATTAAGTTCAATTTATTATTAATTAATAATAGAAATTAGAATAAACTAAAACATATTAATTAGTACTGCAGTCTTATGTCTGTCTGGAATTACGACCATAATGGCAAGCACTTGAGTACGATTTCTAGTGCTTTGAATCATACTCAAGTCCTGACTCTGACTTGAGTATTGAGTAGAGTTCTAGAATACGACCATAAGTATAGTAAAAAAAATAATATGTTGTAAGTTATAAACACAAAGATCGAATACCAAGAAAAATTACATAAATCTGGACAGGACCTGCGTCTGTATGTCGAACTAGAGTCACCGCTCTACAAAACCAACTGCGTCGAACGACGAATTTCTCTATACGTTTGTTACAAATGTTTTGTATTGGGTTTTTCCGTTTTTTATCGTCGACTTATGTAAACTACTTACTAGTTAAAACCAGCTGAATATTTGCCAAAGGGTATACTTACGTTTTTGCTGCGAAACGGAAAACAGTTCTAACCTTTTTCACTGCCAGGTCCCAATACACGACTGAGACTTATGTGGGGCAAGAACGTATTGGTTTTTAGTTAAACCAGTTGCAACCAGTAACAAATATTCGAGCCACCAAAACTGCACTTTTCGCGTGGACAAACTTTGATCAAGTACCCAATCTCCCAAAAAAAGGGTAATTATAATATTCTCAATAATTTTAGTCAGTGCTTCTAATAGTGAATATCATACATGGAATTGTTTTTCGTAATAGTGTATCGACACACCAGCAAAATTGAAAATCAGGACATCAACATTTTTTATTAATTATTATTGTATAATAAACATTCTGAAATTCTTGCCCTAAACTCATTTTACGTCTAACTAAACTATAAAAAATAAGTTATTATATTTCTTTACACCAGGATTCCCAGCCTAGACACGCAAAATTTATGCATGAGATATTCACCCCGTAACCCACATGACGCGGGTTCTGTTTCTGTTAAATTAAAAGATTTTTTTTTGAGTTCGAAATAAAAATTAATTAATTTCTAAATAAAAAATTAATAATTTTGTGGTAGCAAAATAAAAATACTGGTTTTTGTTTAGTAAAAGGAGTCGAAGCTTCAAAATCTCGAGCACCCCAGAAAAGTGGCCTGCTTACGCACTTTTTAATTTGGCTTCATCTTCACTGTTCCTTCTTCGGCCAACTAGAAAATCCGGAACACTCCATCCTTATTTCTTTGATATAACACCTATTCGCACGAAGCACTTTCCTTCCTTCTCCCTAATGCAAAGGAATGAAGTCTATGTTTTGTGTCTTACTCAAGATTACAGTGAATAGGCATTTTTTAGACAAATGAGTATTATCGTCGGTCATACAATCAGATGAGATTGTAGCCAAGCGTATGTCTGTTATGTTAAAAAAAATTGGCTCTCCAGCAACATTGCCCAGCTACCTACCTATACGGTTTTTGTATCGTACAATAGTTTTTAACTTAGCGACCTACGTATTGCACGTGTATCTAAAATGCTCAGTTAAAGCTCGTGTCAATGCTTATATAGACATTTAACAACTCGGTCAGCCACAGATAAGCATTGAAATCTATATTGTACACTCTATTACTCAAAACATTAACTTACTTCATTCTTACTTACTTACTCAACTATTACTTCAACCCTTAGAGGATAGAAAAAAGGAACTTCAACCTTAGTCATTCAGAGGTCGAAACACTATGGAACTGTCATATACAAAGTACCTAAGCACAAGAAATAAATACCTAATTAAGGTAATTAAGGACTTTTGAAAGATTCCGGTTGATATACAAAGTTTGCCTTTCACGAGGTTTAAAACTATAGTGAAATAAAAACTTTATACTAAAGGTTATTATACAACTTCTGCGTACTTGGATGACAAAAATCCGTGGTAGCAACCCGTTTAGCTCATGGAGGTAGTCTCGATCTCTGATGTTTCAAAACAAAAAAAAAAATATATGTTGTAAATGTTGAATGTGTACAAATGTTATTTATAAAGAGCAACCCCTAGAGTTTCTTGCTCATTCTTCTCAGAGTAATCTGCCTTACGAATGAGCAGGAGAGTTTAACTAAAGTGACGCTTTTAACTGTGATTTTCTTACCCATGAAATAAAGATTTTTTCACTTTTTTCATTTTTATATAATTTTATTCTAGTTCAGTGTTCATATTAGATACGACACGTCACCATAGGAGCATAAGGACATATTAGTCTTTCCTCTTGCTCCTACCAGTGGGAGCATGAGGAAACGGCGGAAAAAACTTGAATAAATTTATTTGTATTGAGTAGGTTTTATAACCCTATAAATATAATATATAATATTGAGTAGGTTTTATAACCCTATAAAACCTACTCAATACAAATAAATTTATTGCAATTACAATATAAATATTGCAATTACAATATAAAATAACTCAATACAAATAATTATTACAATTATCTCAAGTGGCCAGAACACATGAGTAAAGCCAGAGTCCCACTGACAAAAAGGTTCCATATTAAATAAAGGAGTGAATGCAGTTTACTTTTATGTTTATCTAATGCACCTAGGTGATTTAAGTTTTAAAAAAGTATACTTAATGCACTTAGGTGAACAATTCAGGTGAAATAAGTTAACGCACCCCAATTCTTCTATTCAGCTAATATTATTATATAGGTTAGCGTAAGAGGTGAATGTTGCTTCTCAGTTAAAAACTCGGCGACGTGAATCCCTGTAGAGACATGTACAGTAGGATCATAAAATTATTACATAACACCCGCCACATACAAGGACACAGCGATTTAGCTTGCTTCACTATGTGCATTTATTATAATCGAAGAACTCCTGCAAAATATAAAGTGTTCGACAGCAAAAATTCATTCATTGTTGACAAATAAGTTCCTTTTCAATATTTTTTATTGGGACTGGTATTTTATTGTAAATCTTTATTGCCATGTGGTGCGTAATTAAAGAAACAATCTGCAAACTTGTAAAAGAACCAATAATGTATTTCTTTTTATCTTGTTGAAAAAGAGGACTATATTTTAAATCTTATTTAATTATTAAATTACTATAGAATAGCTAGAAGACGTCTGAGTCCGGCCGGATCGAAGGCATTTTTTCTAAGAGGTCGATCTTTGTATTAATAATTATAAAAAAGTAGTGGAGTAATTTCACAAAAAAATTATTGAATATCAATTCAATATAATTTTATACAGTGAATAGCGACATCTCTACCCTGCTGGTAGCTGTAAAGGTATCTAATTGGGTGACGAAATACTTTCATAGATTTCTCATAGATGGTGCTACGGCTAAAAAATCGTTGAAAAACCAAATACAAAGACACTACAAAGTGTTTGATCTTTGTATTAATAATTATAACAAACTAGATAACTATATTTTCTTAAAAATTTACAAATTGCTAATAGTAGCTAGGGTCAAAAACTAGAAAATTGAGGTCTGCAACTTTCAGTTCCTCTTATATTCATCAATATTGTTATGCATGTTTTTTGCAGAACAAAAAGGTTGTGAGTATGGTGTGCTATTACCCCATAAAACAACACCTTAACTCAGGCAATCATATGCGTAAGCATAATATGCTGTCAAAACGGTTTTTCAATTTGTCATCATCATCAAACTTAAGAGTTATACGGCGGAGCCTCTACCAGTCACAGTCATCTCTCCTACAAGCCAGCTCCTTGAACTCCTTGTACGACACGACACCGGCCTTTTCCTTTATTTGGTCTATGTAACTACGCCTAGGTCCACCTCTTCCCGTCTTCCCCTAGATCTTTCCCTCCAAAATGGTCTTAAAGAAGCCGTCGTGTCGTTTCAAATGTCCAATCGTTTTCCCGCGTCTTTAGCATTCAGGATCGTTCTTTTCTCGTTAGCTATTCTCACTATTCAAATTTGTACACTTCTTTAATTCAAATAAACCCTAGGTGAATCATGCGTGCAGCCACCTACTATGACTTTCATTTCCAAGTTACGTACATTTGTGAATTATTAGTAGCACCTCTCGCTAACGGGAAAGGAAAAAATCAAATAAACCTGCACGCTGAAGAAAGTTAGCAGCCCGACAGCGGGGCAAACTTTGGCCTAAACCATCTCCTTAGAGGAACTGGAGGAACCCCGTTCCCAACAGTGGGACGTATATAATCTGTTGACGAATTAGGAAATGTATCAGTTTCAAAAACAGTTACAAACAGATAAACACTAATTGGTTTTAATACAATTAAATTAATTAACTTTATTAAAAATAAATTGTTATAAATAAATAATTGAAACAGAGATGAATATTTCGTAACGAGTGTTTTGAGAACAGTATATGAAATTCCACTTGTCCCGACCAGTGATGGCGTGGTAGGGAAGAGTGGAAAAAATTGTGCACTTGTCAAATTAAACACCTATTAAACAGGTGACAGGTTGAACGAGATAAATATTTAAAGATGTGTAGCCGATATATCGACCCCTCCTACGTAAAGTATCGTATGTCGAAATTGCCAAGTTTACAGAAAAGCATTTTAAAGTTCTCCGTTTTATTCGGCAAAGCTTGTTACTCAAATAGAGTGATCATCTAATACATCATCTAAACGATATCTAGGATTTTATAATACTCTATGTGAGTAACGAGCTTTGTCGAATAAAACTGAGAAATGCTAAAGTCACATGTTGTGCTTATTTCAGTGAATTCAGAATATTTAAAAGGCTCCTCTGTAAACTTGGCAATTTCGACATACGATACTTTACGTCGGAGGGGTCGATATTTTTACTATTATATATTATTTTTATTACATTATATATTTTATTATTTTTAAATATTTTTCTTTATGTAAAATACTGCCTCTAACATTTCGAAGCCTTATTTTCTCAAGCTCGTATCTTATAAAGAGTGATTCAGGAGATGGCAAAACTTCCTGTTTATTTTAAATTTCTTATCAAGGGTGTCAATTCTGGATGTATTACTTTAAGAATAGGTAAAAGTCAGTGTGAATATGAAGGAAATGTGATATGAAATCAGCCTGCAAAATTAGTACATACAATCCATTTTTTGCACTTTAGTAACTTTGTGCTTTAAGATACGAGTTTGAGAAATTAAGGCGACGATTTTGTAATACTCTGCCCAAGATCGAACAGGGAAAATTGAATTATTTTTATAATAATGGTACCCTTTAAGAAGGAAGGCTTGACACGCGGGAGTTTAATTTCCTACCGCTTAAGGAGATGCTATGTCGTTGCAACTGCTTTGTACTACATGTAAATCAGAACGACATGCCACACGGTGCGTTGAAACAGTGCGCGTAGACGGAACAGCTCGTGTGGCACCCAGTCCTTTGTAATCAACGCAATTGCGATGACGCAATGCCCGTGTGGCATTTCACTTAGCTGGTCTGTTTCATAGGGTAGCCCTGTGTGTACGTCTCCGTATATTCCAAAAATATTCTGTATTTATTGTAATAAGGATAATATCTCTAGCAATGGCGTGCTGTTCAATTCGGTGGGGTGGGGAAAAACAGCAAAACATCTAGTTACAAAACAAACGGAATCAAATTTCATCGGTAATGAAATATTCAAAATGTAATTTTGCTAATTTTCGTCCATTATAACAAAGCTCAAGTTAATTGGTGGAATTGAAATTGATTTGAGTGAAACAATTGACGACACCCGTCAAATGTTTCGAATTCGGGCTGGCCAATCGGAGCGCAGTTGTCACAGTAATGACGTCTCTATTTCTGGTTATATACTCGATGAGTGTGACATAAGCCACTTGATTCTATTGATTGTGAATATATTAAATAGAAAATATAGGTATAGAGAAATTTATGATTATAAATGATTATTTTCATTGTGTTCACAAACACAGATACGCGGTGGTTGTCGAACTAAGTACAATGGTGCGCATTTCGGTCCTGTTATCCTGCGGGCTTCGACACTGCCAACAGGGTGCAATTTGCCTTGCTGTAATGTGAGATCCACTACGTAATTCGGACGAAGAAGACCCGCTGGGTATTGCTTTACGGTGTGCTCTTCTAGCTCCTCCTGTTAAGACATTTCATAAATATAAGAAAAATTTTAGTCGTCAACATTGATAAAATTAATAAAAATGGAAGTAATTTAATTTGCTACTCCGCGAACCCAGTGAAGGTTAAATCGTGCAAAATAGCTGCGCTTGTGTTGCATATTTTTTCATGCAGTTAATTGTCCCACCCTCCCTCCGCATAAAATTAATAAAATAAATAACACAAGCGCAACTACAGTCACAAACCACCACCAAAAATATACCCGCCACGTGTTTCGCCTGCTCGACACTCGGGCGTAGAGTGAGCTCGTTTTTCTTTTTCTTTTTTTGAAGGACACTTTGCAGTTGGCGGCTGATGTCCTTGACTGCGCCACCGGAAGAAATGGGCGAGCTGACCCTGATCTGATTATAACCCGTAAAATATACTGAAAGCCAAGTAGCGGGCCTGAGGGCGCCCAAGTGGGCACGGACCTCGGCTCAGGGCGCTACTGAAGACTTCCGCCAGACGGGCGTGCTATAAGTGAGAATCTACCAGTGTACGTGCTGAACTGAGGGGCTCTATGACCTCGCCGGCGAGGACGGTTGGTGCGTGTGGAGATGGAGGACTGATGTGCGATCTGGTTGGCCTTCAAAGTGGCGAGAGTGATAGCGTCGTCAGGGTCGTTGAGGACTTCCCTTAGCCGACTGGTCCTAAGTAAGTGGTGGGGGAGTTCCCTGAGGGGGTCGTAGTTGGATGCAGCCACCACGAGGGGGTTGGGGTGGTGAGGAGCAGAGATACCACGGGGGCACCCGTCGTGTAGCCCATAAATCTATTTTGGAAAGCTTGCAGGCGGTGTATAAGCGCGGGATTTGCCTGAACGAATGCGACACTGGCGTACGTCATGAATGGGCGGATGCAGGTTGTGTACAATCTTACCTTATTACGAAGGGAGAATTTGCTATGCTTGTTGAGAAGTGGGTGGAGGCGGCTCATTACAAAGTGGGACGCGATCACGTACGGTTTTCACGTGTGCTTTGAAAGACAGCTTCCTATCGAGCGCAACTTCTAAGTATTTGAGCGTGTTCACCCAAGGGATTAGGCAGCCAAAGAGCGAGATCGGGGTGAGGTTTTGTACCCTACGACTGGATAGGTTACTTCACGTGAAGAATACCGCCCCGCGTTTGTCGGGATTAACTTCGATTCTCCGTCTGCGAAACCACTCGCCTAGGCGTGTGGTGGCAGATTGGAGAGCTGTGGAAACTAATTTGGAGCTGCGCACCGAATAATAGAGCGCAGTGTCGTCGGCAAAGATTTACTGACTGATATTTCGGAATATCGCTAGTGTACAGAGAGAAAAATAGGAGGGGCGAGAGAAGCGATTCGACAAGAAGTCTCGAATGATGTGCACGAGACAACAGGCACACAGAGATTGTACAGCTTGTAAAGTAAGCCGTTGTGCCACACTTTGTCGAAAGCTTTTGCCACATCGAAGAAGAGGGCACCGGTGGGCATGAAGCGGGGGCGATCGAAATCTTCGGAGATATGCTCCACTATCCAGTGCACTTGCTCGACGCATGAGTGCCTAGCTCTAATGCCAAACAGTTCGTCGGGGAGGAGATTGTGGGACATGACGTAGTCTCTGAGGCGGGCGTAGAGGATGCGCTCATAAAGTTTGCCCATGGTGTTAAGTTGGGAAATGGGACGGTAGCTGGAGGGTTCAGATGGAGATTTCCCGGTCTTGTGAATACCGATGACCACCGCCTCTTTCCACTTTTGCGGAAAGATGCAGTTGGTCAGAGCGGCGTTAAAAATTGCAATCAGGAGAGACAGATGAGGGGTGCGTCGAAGATACCGTCAGAGCTTTGCGGTGGCAGCTCGTTCAGAACGGTTGGTGTATTTATATCCCGCTACCCCCAGTGTTGCTATTGTTGAAACCCGAAAATACCGGTAATAAAGGTGATGATGCAAAATTCAATTGTTCATTTATTATACAACCCCTGCTGTTGTATACCTAATTATTTCCATATGTTCCAAAATTAATTGCTAATAAAACTAATTAATTACTTGATAAAATTTAATTCCCCATAAGCCATATTGAGCGCGGTGCACACACCCTCCGTGCGAAAAAATACCTACAACAATGAGCAGTCCCAGAGACCATAAATGCTTATTCAATCAGGTAGCACCATATACAGTTCGCACGTCTTGGTTACTTAAAAAAGGGCCAGCAAAAACCGACGGACGGCGGGGCAGAGCATTGAAGAGGATTTTATGCACTGATGAGGGATATCCCTTACAATACCGCGAGCGTCTGTCAGCGCTCAGCGTATTGCAGTCCGCTGGAATGCTGCGGCATCCACCAACATACCAAGTGTCGCTCGGACTTGATTCATTCCTCTAGCGACTATGCAATCGAAAAGTCGAATGATTTCGACGCATATCGGTGGATCCCGGCGCATGCCGGTGGATTCCATCACATGCATGCCTTCCGCCGGTATTACACCAATTACATGGCTCATGTGGATACAGCTATTACCAATTGTATTAACGTGAATAGGCAGGAAACAATTACCGTAGGCAAGTCAGGCACAGCGACCTCACACCAAGCGTGTGCGCTGGACACTCTGTAGAGGGCACAGGGTAGGCCGATGCGGTCAGCGAGTACCTTGTAAAGAAGCGCTCGCTCCAATGCACCGCCTACGCGGACCCAGCCCAGACCAATTACACGTGAGTTCAGATCCATCTGTCGGGACATTTATAGATTGTGTTATTTCTTATTACATGACAATTTAAAAGTAAGCATGTGGAGGATTTTGATGACCAAGCGGTCATCAAAATCATAGATCGTAACTAGTGTCTTTTACTCGCGGGTCTACAAAATAAAAACGTTTTTTGTCGCTAAATATTGTAGCTACGATAGAAAGAAGTTATTTATGTAAACATTATTGAATGAATGTCTAAATACAGTGGCGGAGTTGCCCTAAGGCCCAGTAAGCACAAACTTCTGCGGTACCGGAACGCTAAAAAAGGTCGAATTACCTACGATAACAACGTATAAACGAACCACTGGCCACAAAAAAAATTAAAATCAAAAGACTATCACAGTATTCTTTTTTCAAATTAAACGTTCTGGTTTAAGATAAGAACGTTCTTATCGGTCCATAGTCAGGGGGTAACTTTAAGTGAGTATCTACGTGGTAAGTTCCTGTACTGAAGTCGAATTAGACCTAGATGAATGTGAGGTAAGGTAAATGATTCTCACCATCAAATCTGCCAAGTGTAAGTTAACGCCGGGCATGGAGCAATCTCTTTCCTGTGCCAGCCCACTCATCTGTTCACACACGTAATCAGCCAGCACCTTAGCGCACTCTTTTAGAGACGACGACACTTCTGCGCATTTGTCTCGTTGTCTATTCGTAACAAAGTTTATTTTTACAAAATAGTTAAAACTTAGACTGACTATCGCCAGAGTCCCATGCGTTCAGGCAAATCCCGCGCTTGTACACCGCCTGCAAGCTCTCCAAAATAGATTTATGCGCAACGCGACGGGTGCCTCGTGGTACCTCCGCAACGCTTAATGCCGTCTCAGCTTAATGTCGTCTCACTGAGAGTCGTATTCCAGAACTCTACCCAACGTACAAATCAGGACTTACTCAAGCGTAGAATGTGTAAACGGAGTTCACCTGAGTAATGTCAGAGGAAGTGACAACTTGAGTCTTAATTTTAGACACTGCTTGAAATTCATTTCAGTTTCACTGTTTCTTAAACGGTACCTACTCAATTGTAAAATCTTGTCTTGAGCGTTGTCGAAATCTGTATATACTTGAGTGAGGTCCGGATTGCGCTTGAGTACATAATAATCAGCGAAAAAATTACGATTATTTGACATGGACCAACTAGAATGTTATAATTTAAACGTCTAAGTTAAAATCTAGGTTGTTTCAATTGCAAGCTTTCTTTTGTTGGCATATATTGAGACAATAACAACTTTTTTTAAATACTGCATTCGTTTATGAATTTCCAAAAGTATTATCTTAGGAATTATAGCGATCACCGCCGGTTTCAGTTTTTCCCAATCGATCATCGTAACAAATAGTTTTTATTTCCATTAGTAAATTTCAGCGTCACCTACTTGATTTTGAGCATTATTGCTCTGGCCACACAGATGCGGCCGCGGAAGCGTTGCGGACGCGAGAATTTTTGTGAGTAGGTACCGTTTAAGAAACAGTGAAACTGAAATGAATTTCAAGCAATGTCTAAAATTAAGACTCAAGCTTTCACTTCCCCTCACATTACTCAGGTGAAGTCCGATTACAGATTCTACACTTGAGTAAGTCCTGATTTGAGCGGTGGGTAGAGTTCTGGAATACGACTCGCAGTGAGACGACATTAAGTTGAGTGGGTGACGGATGACGCATTCTGTACCTGATAGCACAGAACACACTCTATTATTCCAATTTTAGTACTTAGTTTATTTATTTAGTTGGTTACTAAGTCGAATTAATTACTAATAAATTTTGTATAACTGCATCGTATTATGTGTCAAATCATATAATGTGTGTGTACTGTGCAGTAAATTATTAAGGGAATATACAATTTTCTTTCATTCTTTGAGTGAATGAATGAATGAAAGTGAATGACCTAGCGCTTTATGTTCGCACAAGTCGCGTCCTGTCGTGCTAGCCCCACAGGTCGTTTTAGAAACATTCGTAGGTGGTTGCGGGATTATAAAAATATCGTTTTTTTTCAACACCAATGTTAACATTTAGGATTAAAAGTTACCATTAGTTACCATTACAACCTAGTTACCATTTAAAAGACGTAACAGACTGCATGCGTGTTGTCATTTTGCAGATATGGCCTTATTACACGAAGGGTGCGCATAGTGTTTGGCTAGCCTTACCTGACTTCGAAAACGGAGTCTTGAATTTCGATGTAGTGCAAAGATTTTGCTCTGAAATACAAATACATACTTAAATTCTTAGTAATAAAAATAAGCCTAAGTACTTTAGTTTTTCAATCCACTTGCTATTGAATATCGTCAGAAAAATCTTATTGATATTATCCCGTGTGTAGCGCGACATAACTGTTACGTAAACTATCACTCCTCCCACACTGCGCAGCTACCTCAGGAACCGGCTCTGTTAAGCGGTAGGCATGTAAATACCGTCATTACAGTTTTATTGTTAATGAAACAATATTATATATTATAATATAGTATAGTATAGTATAGTATAGTATAGTATAGTATAGTATAGTA
>NW_020653851.1:1814053-1830071 GCF_003589595.1 Hyposmocoma kahamanoa | reverse complement strand
TAGTATAGTATAGTATAGTATAGTATAGTATAGTATAGTATAGTATAATATAATATAATATATTTTATGTAATCGTTGCATAGTTGAGGGTTCTTAAAGTCCTAAGAGTGAGTTTTAAGACCTAAGTGATGGGACCATCGAGTATATAACCAGAAATAGAAACGAAATGAAATAAAAAATTTAATTTGTTTGAAAACTATTCTGCCAAATTATTACGGTGACCACTGCGCTCCTATTGGCCAGCCCGAATACGAAACAATTGACGGGTGTCGTCAATTGTTTCACTTCAAATCGACCAGTTTAACTTGAGCTTTGTAGCAATTATAAAGCAAAGCTCAATTATTATACATTGGATCAAAATTGCAAAATTACATATTAAATATTTAATTACCGTTGAAATGTGATTCCGTTTGTTTTGTAATTAGACGTTTTGCTGTTTTTTCCCACATCACTAAATGGAACAGCCCCCCATTGTTAAAGATATTATCTTTATTACAATAAATGCAGAATATTTTTGGAATGCACGGAGACGTAAACACAGGTCAGTTGTTGGCGCTGTATTTCAGCTTTCTAATTTGTGATTTCAGCGCAAACGAGAGTTGATATTTAAAAGTGATGTTAGGCCCATTTGCCTCATGATTTGCCAGTGATGGATGGCCCTTATTTAGTCTCTATCTGGTTATTTACTCGATGTGTTTAGGTGACAATAAAAATTTAAGGTCCCAATATCTCAAAGTTACCGAAACGTGAATGCATTATTTATGATAAGGAGAGCAGTATATTTCTTCCCAGATATAAAGGTAACATACATTGACTTACAATTATATGGACGTCGGGCCCGCGCTAAAAAGTGTCCGAACTTATGGGGCGTTAAAATCGTATACAGAGCGTCATTCACGCTTTAGTCTTCGTTTGTTCGACTGACAGCGAAGCAAGCAAAATTAGACAATACTGCGATGACATTACAATTTAAATTCAACGTTTTAGCTTTTTCATATTCCTTTACATGTCACTACGTTTAAATAGGTTGACTCCCAAGTCAACCTATTTAAACGTAGTAATGCCCCACGAAAGAAATGCCCCAGCATTTCTTTCGTGGTTTTTGTATTAGACCCGTCGTCCATTTATTTGTAAGTCAATGGTAACATGTGACATTTTTGCACATAGGTGTGTGTAATCCAACTCGGGCAATTTAAATATAAAATATGAGGCTTCTAATTTCGGAATTACCAATTGCGGCCATAGACAATAGAATTTTGATTCAGAACTAAAAAGAGCGCCTTTAAGATGTGATATGGTTTATAAAATTATGATTGACAGATTAAAGCGTCTACAGGAATAGAAAAAAATATTTTCTCAGTGTACTAACGGATCTCCAAACCACAGCTTGAGGCGCATCAAATAAGTGCGCAGATTGACGTCGTCGGGCACAGGCGGGAAGCGAATTCGCCCTGACGACGTCGCTGCCAGCTCATAATGCGATGTTGACCCGTTATCTGCAATATATCAATGCATTAACATAAAAAATACAGAACTTGTTACTTTTGGACTAATGATAATATCATTACGATTGGTTTTTGAAGTCAGTGAATCACCAGTTTATGCACCCGAAGCCCGAAGTCCATTGTGTATCAAAGGTGTTCGGATGCTAATAAAGAGTGAGCAACATCGCTACACTTTTAACCACGATATGGCAAACATTATTGTATATGCCATCGATACGTCATGAACTTAAGTAACTGCCACAGTGGCTAAACGGTTACGGATTCCCGGGCTGGGAGAAATATTTGTATGGCCTACATTTATTTCTCTCGTGAGTTTGGGTGTAATTTGTGGTTGCCTAAATGTGTGTCCATGGCACCCGCGACACAGGGTTTCCCTAGTGCGGGACTATGTTGAGTTGTGCGTTATATTATTATATATATATACCTAATTATAATATAAATCTTAAAAATGAAAATTGCACAAAGCGACCAGAATCCTAATAAAACCAGATAAGTAGAGATAGAAATGAGCATAGTATCCCGGAATGATTCAAATTAAAAGGCCAAAACAAAACATGTATTGTCTATACTATACTCTATAATACTTTTACTTACTGCCTCTGTGGCTAAATGGTTGCCGTACTGGACTGGCACGCAGAGGTTCCGGGTTCGATTCCCGGACCCGGTCAAATATTACGTTTGTATGACCTACATTCATTTTTCTCGTGAGTTTGGGTGTAGTTTGTGGTTGTCTATGTGAGTGTCCATGGTACTCGCGACACAGGGTTTCCCTGAGTTGTCTAAACTTAAGGCGGCCTCTCACGGTGTGATTTTACAAAGGTCCTAGCACGAGCAACGAACGAACCAACAGCCATAATAATTACATTATAGAAATTACAGAACGGTAAATCCCGTCCTTTTTTCATAATCCATGCGCCGCCACTGACGCGTCTGCGTTACCATAAACGAAAATCGTCTCTTGCCACCACCATAGATCGTGGAAAGCTGCCTTTAGATGTATACCTACATGATCTGTTAAGTTATATAATAACAAGAACTGTCAAAATCTGGAATATGATCCGGCAGCTGCTATGTGAATGTAGCGCAAGGCGGCAATTAGTGTGCGATAAAATGCTTTAATTACTTTGTTGTCGAAATACCTAGAAATAAGCATGCATTTAAAAAATAACTGTCGATTAGGAAAACTCACGTGGGGTGCGAATATCACAGCCTGAAGGGGGCTGCAACGGCGGGGGATAGAACAGAATTACGAACACCGGTTGTCGGTGTGGAGGGGGCGTTTGGACGATCTCCGCCATTGTTGGAAAAAAGTCGTCAAGGCGCTTTTGTACGTAAAAACCTTCCTGTGGAAATTTGTTTTTATTCGTTTAGGTGCTTCCACTACTATACACGGAGCTTCTTTATGTAGTGGGTTTAGATAATAAGGTTAAAGAACTTCACTTAGCGAACTGCTAAATCTCTGACGCAGCTTTCCTTGATTGTTAAAACAACCGCTCCGTCGCTCAAATGTTTCTGCTTATAAAAATAATTATGCAATGTTTATATATCTAAGTAACTTGCTTTATGATTGTGCTGAAGGCTAATGGTGCTCTGGGGGCTACCGATTTTAATAAAATCGCTAAAACTTAATATTCTCATATAAAATTAGAACTGAAAATTACAATTATAACTGCCGATGTGGACGAACACCTACCATGTTGGTCTGCCACTCACACCACACACCCCGTTCGACTCGCGGGCTGATAGAAATATTTGTATGGCTTACATTTCTGTCGTCCGCTAACTAAAATCTGGCTAAGTGACCAAATAATTTTTTGAGATATCATAAAATATCATAAATGACATATCAGTTATGCATCGTTAGGGTAAGCTTCGATAAGTCGAATACGTTAACCAATTTTAACTGTTTTTAAAAGATAATTTTGTGCTCTGTCTTATGCTATTTAAAACGGATAATTGCACGTAGCTATGCAAACTAGAACCAATCCACAAAATGTCAATTTCGAGATAAGTTTTGTAAAAACAGTGTGAAAACATAAATAGGTAAATTATTTGAGACAAACAACGTGAGTTATCGTGAGTGATATAGTTAGCCACGAAGTACAAAACATTTAACCGTGATGATGGTTTTAAACTGTCCAGTGCATGGAATCCGGTCCTTAGTGCGTGCAGTAATAAAAACAAAAACACCTCGAGTTCAGTTTCGCGTGTGGATACAGTGAGTGTGGTTTGTGTGAAAAAAGTAAGTGACAATGGTAACGCCACAACAAATCGCGATGAAGGTAGTCGTCGACAGCGCAAGAAGGTAGACAGATATGTCTGCTCATAAAGCTGTCATCTGCCGCCGTCCAGTCAACCCGTGACCATGGAGCGTGCAACCGTTCCGAAATATCGGGAAAATAAAAAGAAGTCATACCGTGGTAAGAAACCTGATACTAGTGATAATTATTTAGTGAATAACCACGAAAGTCTTAAAATCTATATAACGTGAGTTAAGTGTAGCATTGAGAATGATATAAGGAAACTATTATGTTATATAACAATAAATAGAAAACATTGTGTATCTTTTTATTTCGTTAACGAGAACCATGTTCTAGTTTTTGTAATGAAAACGCTGAAGATCTACAGTACTTCAGTATGGATCCATTTACCATATAGCAGCATGGTTCTTTTTAGCTATTAAAAAGTTACGAATTTAGGGTTGGTACCCTGAAGGACTTTTATTTTCTCCGTTATAGCTTGGTATATTGCCAGGATCTTTTGTGAGCGGATAAAGAACACGTCTGGTGTTCTACCTAAATACATAACTCAATTTCACTTGAGGTGTGGGTTGGTTCTTGTTTGCATAACTATGTCCAAGTGACCACCTCATTTTAATTAGTGGACTGCAGATTTATTTCTCTCTTGAGTTTGGATGTAATTTGTGATATTTTATGTGTTTGTCCATGGCACTTAGGGCTTAGGCGTTATTTCGTCTATAAAAAGAATCCATCAAAAAAGGTGAAAATATATCCGTTTTGTTGGACAGTTTTTAAACCTTAACTTTTTAAGCACGTGTAATGATGTAATTTAATGTATGGTAATTTATTAATAACCAAACTGAGTTATACTTTCTCATTAAATAACATTAACTACTAACATTAAATACTCTGCTATTGTTATTATTGGCACAAATAGCGAATACCGGGGCTACAGCTCCAGCCGTCTCGAAGGACTTTTTCTCTGTATTTATTCGATTTTTGTATCAATAATAAATAACTACTTTGATTGAAATTGAAGAGTATGTGTTAGATAAAGATGTATGGAAAGACAACATGACTCTAGATTCCACACAATTATGGTAAAAGTTTATTCCATAGCATTTAAGTTTATTTGATAAGAGCAATCCCTAGAGTTTCTTGCTCGTTCTTCTCAGGGAGGTCAGCGTAGCAAACGAGCAGTAGCTTAAAAGATGACCTTTTCACACAATACTCATACATAATATACACAATACACAATATAGGTGTCACAATAGTAAATGTTGCTTTTATTGATATGATTATGTCATCATTTAATACAAGGAATGTCAAGTATAGAAAGTAACAGAGTTAATGAACTAAATACCGCAGTAAAATCGTTGATATCAAGCCGTCCGGCGTACGCCAGTTTTGCAGAGGGGTGATGTCGAAAAATCGCCTCAAGCGCGGGCTCCCACACTTTGACTTTATAGCGAGCTTCCTTGTTCTCCACCATGCTGTTATATTCCAGAGTGCAATTATAATTGCTTTATAAATAATTAGTACTAAACCTGAACAAGGGTTGTGTTATCTTCTTTGACATGCAGGTTTTATTACGACGTTTTTCCCTCACCGAGAGTCATTGCTACTAAACATTCTCAAATTAACGTCACTTAAGAAATTAAAGTTAGAGGTGTACATGCATACAACACGGATTCGAACCATCGACATTTGAGTTGAAAAATAACCGTTTTTCCACAGGGCTACTACCGTTATGCTGTAGCCTTGGCGAAATTAAGGAGAAGGATCGGTCCACATAATTTGTAAATGTAGAAACAAAGAAAAGGAAAGGAGAAGGAAAGACTGTAACAAAAAACAATGGTATAAATCACGTACAATACTATAAAACACAAACATACGGATATGCTTATTGATGAATATAAAGTCCTACGTGTGCACTTCCTGTACTGCTTAACGGTTCTCCGTTAAAAAGGGTTAGCCACTTTAGATACTTGGGACACTATGTTACCGACGACCTCAAGGATGACCTGGATATACAGCGCGAACGGAGAGCACTCTCGGTGAGAGCAAACATGCTTGTCCGCAGGTTCGCCAGATGTACGGCAGCAGTTAAGAAAACATTGTTTCAAGCTTACTGCACACCAATGTACACTAGCGCTCTGTGGAAGAGTTACACTCAGTGCTCTCGGAATGCTCTGTGCGTGCAATACAACAACGCCTTCAGGACGCTGTTGGGGCTGCCACGTTTCTGCAGTGCCTCAGCCATGTTCACTGACGCGCGCGTAGATAGTTTTACGGCTGTTGTAAAAAGTCGGCGTCGCTACTAAAGAGAATACGTGACAGCCCCAATAGCCTCCTGAAGACAGTTGCTGACAGGAATGAGTGCCCAATTATGCGGCACTTAATACATAATACACAATCCCTGGTAAAATATAAGTACTAATATAGTTTTAAGTCTGCACCTACTAACATTTGATTGGATCGCAGTTGTCTCAATAAATAAAATTTTATTATTATTATTATTAAAGTAGACACTTACTCCAAAAGGGCCTCTATTCGTAAATATTGCTGCTTTATAAGCAGTTAGGTTTACATGATTGAAGGACACGTCTTTTCTCGTCGAGAATTTTGATGGGAGTGACGACGGAACGAAGCAAAATAAGAATGATGAACGAAAAGAATTAGAGAACGATTCAAAATGTCAAAAGTAAGTGGCCAGGAACCAGAGGAAAGGGTGATAAAAAAGTTGGATGAAGATGAAACAGGTCTAAGCCAAAAAAGTAACAAGTTCTCCAATATGTCTGTAATTTATTTGTTCGATTTGTGACTGTGAAATGTTGGGATGATTCGCCAAATTAAATAATATTTTTACAAAACTTGCGACATTTCTCTTTAATATTTCTCTTTAATATTTTTTTTATTATCGAGTTCTTAGGTTTTTGAGGTTGTTACACAGGAATTCAAGCAATTTTTTCTCGGATCGACGGATATAAGCCGGAAATATTTGTTTTTTCAAACAAACCAATGTTTCGGACATTTTACAGGTCCCAAGTACACGGCTAACCATAAGTCAGTTCACGTCCTATATTATTTATTACATTAATAAAATTAAGAGACTTGCATCCTACAAAGATCTCATCTTCTAGAACCTTTATAAAATTAATTTATACTCACAAATGAATAGTGCCAAGTGCTAGATACTCATCAGCTCCTTCATCAGTGACACTGGCTATGATGAGGTTGCATAACGCCGTCTGCAAGCCTACGTGCTCAATTCTCAAATTCGTGTCCACCGTCTGTAATATCATATTTATAGAGATGTAGTGAATAAACGCTGTTGCCGTTTCTGCAAGTTTTCATGTTAATGACAGACGTATTAATATAAATTAAATACGAAAGGTCTAAAGGCAGCGTCACACAGTCTGTTTTTTTACCGATCACCACGCACAAGTTCGCACCAGCGTACCATAGAAAGAAACTCGTCCGTGTTAATGCATATGCGTCTGTAGCGGTGCATGAATAAATGCTTAGCGAAAAATAGATAGCATCCGTATTAAAACTTAAACCGCAATCTTATCGTATCAATGGCATACACGATATTATCGAAGCCCAGAACTTCGCCACGCTGATCACACCACAAGTGGCCACCATGTTGAACTGTGCATAGGATAATGTTATCGAACTCACGAGAGAAATAAATGTAAGCCATACAAATATTCCTCCCGGCCCGGGAATCGAACCTAGGACCTCTGCGTGGCAATCCGGCATGGTAACCGTTCCGCCACCGAGGCAGTTAGTAATGCAACATCGATCGTTAGTAAATAAATGAATGATTATTTCTGGTTATATACTCGAAGCTTTTATTAAAGCTACTCTAATTTCTGGTGATAACAATCAAATCAACTAATTCAAATTCAAACAAATCTTTATTTCATAGGTAAACATTAATACACTTGAAATCGTCACAATGGTTAAACTCTACCGCTCATTCGTAAGGCAGATTCCCCCGAGAAGAATGAGCAAGAAACTCTAGCTCTAGGGTTGAAACTCTAGGGTTGCTCTTTGTAAATAACATTTGTACACATTCAACATTTATAACATATATTTTTCTTTGTTTTGAAACATCAGAGATTGAGACTACCTCCATGAGCTAAACGGGTTACTATCACGGATTTTTGTCATTCAAGTACGTAGAAGTCGTGTCTTTGTACTTGGTCGTTGAAAGACCAAGTACAAAGACACGACGCAAGCACATAGAAAAATTCGTGAGGTCCGTTGGTTCGTTCCGTGGCTTAGTTGGTATAGCGTCTGGCACGGTATGCAAGAGGACGTCGGTTCGAATCCGACCGGATCGAAGGAATTTTTTCTGAGTGTTTTTTCTGAGTGTTCGATCTTTGTATTAATAATTATAACAAACTAGTGGAGTAATTTCACAAAAAATAATTGAACATCAATTCAATAAAAATTTAATTAACACAGTGAATAGCGACATCTCTCGCCAGAACTGGTAGCTGTAAAGGTACTACCTGGGTGATAAATCTGTAATAGATTTCTCATAGATGGCGCTACGACTAAAAAGTCGTTGAAAGACCAAGTACAAAGACACGACGCAAGCACATAGAAAAATTCGTGAGGTCCGTTGGTTCGTGCCGTGGCTTAGTTGGAATAGCGTCTGGCACGGTATGCAAGAGGACGTCGGTTCGAATCAGACCGGATCGAAGTAATTTTTTCTGATTGTTTTTCTGAGTGTTCGATCTTTGTATTAATAATTATAACAAACTAGTGGAGTAATTTCACAAAAAATAATTGAATATCAATTCAATAACAATTTAATTAACTTTAGTATAAAGTTTTTTTTTTCACTATAGTTTTAAACCTCGTGAAAGGCAAATTTTGTATATCAACCGGAATCTTGTTATAGAAGCGTATAATACATTGCCCCTTAAATGATTTTTTGACCTAAGAAGACGACTATCAAGAACAGCTAGTTTATTGTTATTCCTCGTATTATTGTTATGTCTGTCACTATTTTTCATAAAGAAATTACTATTTCTTTTAACATAAATTACATTTTCATAAATGTACTGTGAGGCTAATGTAAGAATGTTAATTTCCTTAAGCTTATCTCTCAAAGATACTTGGGGTCCAGATGGTAAATTGCCCTAACTGCATGTTTCTGCAGGACAAAGATTCTATTGATATCGGCGGCATTACCCCAAAGCAAAATGCCAATGTCATTAGACTGTGAAAGTAGCTGAAGTAAACCAATCTAGCGGTTTGACGTTTGAAAGTTTCCGTATTTTTTTAATCGCGTAAACTGCAGAGCCGAGCCGTTTTGATAATTACTTATATGGGGACCCCATTGCAACTAGCATCTAACGTTATACCTAGAAATGCAACTGTATCCACAAGATTCAGTTTTTCGTTTCTAACTACAATGCTTGTAACCGTCTCTTTACATTGGGTAATGTAAATTTCACAAAATTTGTTTTTTTCTCATTAAGGAGTAGGTTATTAACAGCAAACCAATCAGCTACTTTAGATATAGCATTGTTCACATCATCGTAGGAACACTGGTGCCTTTCAACTTTAAATAATAAGGAAATATCATCAGCAAACAATCCTATCTCATGTTTTATACCCTCCATGAAACTAGGTAGGTCATTCATTAGTATAAACTAAAAACAAAAATGGGCCTAGAATTAAACCTTGAGGACACCCATGCTAATTGCAGACCCTGATGATCTCGTACCGTTAACATTAACCCTCTGTACCCTACCACGCAAATACTACTTAAGGAGGTCGAGGTCACATCCCGGCACACCATAATGGCGAAGTTTCCTGACCAGTCAATCATGGTGCACACAATCAAAAGCCTTGGAAAGGTCACAGAATACACCAATAGTGTGAGACTTCCCATGCATCAAATATATGATTCATCAACTCAACACCAGCATCGGTTGTAGAGCGACCCCGAGTGAAACCAAATTGTTTAGGAGACATTAAGTTATTACTGTAAAAATGTGCACACATCTGATTTAGAATAATTTTTTCAAATATTTTACGGAGAGTTGGTAGTACTGATATAGGTCTGAAATTGGTGGGGTCTGCAATACTACCAGATTTGAAAAGTAGAATAATTTTACTTTTCTTCATGAAAGGTCAGGAAAGACACCATCATCAACACATTTACCATCAAGATCAGCAGTATTTTTTATATTTATAGATTAAAAGGCTTTAACAATGTCGTTTGGTAATACATGACGGAACCTTAAATTAGTGATACCAACTGCATTATTTTCTTTTAGTAATGATTCAGTGGCGGTGGGAGATATTAAATTGATAAGAACCTCTTCGCCTCTCCGATCATTAAACAGGTATTTGGCAATTTCCTCGGCCATTAGTCCTGTGAGCACATTCGTCGTCATTATCTTCAGATTAATGTGCGGTCTCTGGAATCACAAAGATAATGTTATAATATCACTAGCTATTGACATCCGTAAGTCAATGCAGGTTAGTCCCCAGCAAAATCAACCTCCAACTGGTAGGCTATATTCGAAGCTAAATCGAAATAAATATTTAAACATAAGTAGTATCCACAAGTATGAACATACGTCATTGGCATTTTTTCTACAATTTCCAGTAGAAACGTGATTTTTACACTTCTGACCGATAATTTTTTAATCTATCTTTGCATCTGGAAAAGTAGAAGGTATAGTTTTCGAGTAAGACATAATCCATATCGCGATCACTTTCATTTGTAAGTAACAACATCATCATTCATCATGAACCCATTTATACGCCCCACTGTTGGGCACGGTTCTCCTCTCAGCCGAGGACGACATGCTGGCCCAATGCGGGTTGGAGACTTGACACTTTTCCCGAGAGTTGTGAACCTTTGATGCACTGGTTTCACGATGTTGCGATATTTTCCTTCACCGAAAAGCTCAAATGAAATTAAATTTCGCACATAAATCCCGACAAACTCAGAGTTGCGAGTCCGGATTCGAACCCACGACCCTCTGCTTGAGAGGCAGTAGTTCAAACCGTTAGGCACCCACGCCTTATGTGTAAGTAATAACGATAAAATATATTTATTTGGACAGTTGCTACTCTGTCCAAATATAGCTTCTTACAGAGGATCTGTATCCTTCGATGTACAGTGAATTGATGAAGATGACGAAGACACTCACCTGCAAAATGGAAATAAGCTCTTTGATGAAGTCTCCAGTGAGCATAGCCTTGGTACTAACGTGATAACTGAGCAGGTTTAGGTAGCACTGGACAGCTAGGTGCTGCGCCTCGATCGGGTTCATTTTGTCTGAGAAGAGACGATTATTTAGAGTACAAATAATAAACCACAATGTTGCATACAAACAAATTTAAAATGTTTATTCGTCTATGTAAAATTAAAAAAAACAACAAGAGTCAATTCAAATTCTGTTTTCCAACCGGATGAAACTGTCACAAGATGGCCAATTGTGCATTAGTGTAAGTTGATGGTTAAGTAATTCCACTACATACAATTTCGATTGATGTCCCTTAAAGAAGAGAAGGTTTTGTGCTCGACAGCACTGAAAGCCGCCTTGGGGATGATCCTACATAACTCAGCGAGAGCGAGAAGCACGTTCATACGCACGTTGAACCATGCCGTTGTGTCGTCAGAGAGGATCGCTGGGGAAAGGCGAGATTTGAGTATAAGACAATGAAGTAAGGCATTTGAAAATTCGGACATTGTATAGTACATTCTTATATAATTTAAATAGGATAAGATTTTCCTCAGATATACTTTTGATAATTTCTTGAAACTGTTATTACAAATGTACTTTTACGCGTAAGAGATAGTTTTACAAGTTTTAAAACGAAGTTTGTTTGGTTGATAAAAAGTGCGAAAAACTTGATCAAAACAACTTCCTACTAAACACGTTTCTCTACGGAAACCCACAATCGCAAGATTTATTTTAAGCCAACTGGAAGAAAACACATTCAACGGATTGGGCAACTTGTATCGAAAGTTCAATGTTTCACTTTTGGTGTAAAGTATACTGCTCAAACTACTTACTGCAAAGCGCCTGAATTATATTAGTATCAGCCATGCGAACGGCTGACGGCATGAGCTTGGTCATATTAGCTACCCCCATTGCTGAGTCTTCTAATAAGTCCGTGTTAGCTGTAGGCAACAGCCGGCAGAATACCAGATCTGTACCTGTCTCGAACAGAGCCTAAAAAGAAAAACATGGGTCAACACAGTAGACTTACTAAACTTAAAATTTTGTTTATGTTACTACCGGAGGTATCTCTATGGATATAGGTATAGGTATATCTATATGGCGGATTATTAACATGGTTCAAACATCTAATACAGTGGGCTGGATTGAGAAACATAACCTTTTTAGAGCAATAATGAAGCAAATTAAGATTTTGGCCATTTTAGACGCCAACCATCCGGTAAGAGATGGTAAAAGACTTACACATTTTCACAAACAAAATAGATTTTCGCAGATGTTATGACAGCAGCGCACGTTACAGCAGCGTATACGGATAATTACTTCGTACTTTTTCGCTAAACCGAGGATCTCAAGAACATGTAGGCATGTACTTGAAATCTATGGATTTGTTTTTTTATTTTGTGATATTAAAATAACTCCACTCCACTAGTTTGTTACAATTATTTTATACAAAGATCGAACACATAGAAAAAATCTTTAGGACCCAAATCTGCGACCACGGGATTCCGTCCCCGTTCGTTTACCAACTAAGCTATACGTCGAGTTACCAAGCCGACGAATTTCTTCTATGTGTCTGTTATTGTTAGTTTTCGGCTTTCGACACCATAAGCAACATCTGTGAGAGATTTTATGAACCTTCTCTCACTCAGCCAGTAACTTTCCAGTTACCACCGACGTTGATGTCGCTTTTTATGAACGTGTAGTATTGATTTGTTTTTAATTTGTAAAATAACACCACTAGTTTGTTATAATTATTAAATATAACAAACAAGTGGTGTTAAACACAAAGAAAAATTTTTCGACCCGATAGAACTCGAACCTACTATACTTACATTTCTTCCTTCAACAAAATAAGACATTTTAGTAAGAACAGCAAGGCAGAGGGGCTTCATAGCCGGCAACGCCATTTCAAGGTATGACAGCAATCTCAGTATGCACCCTGACTGATACACATGAGTCGTATTGTCCTCTGTCCCCACGTAAGTGTGAAGCACCCCGAGGATTTGGGCGTGCACGTCGCGGAATTCGTAGGACTGGTAAGGGAATATAGGTATAATGATGAACAGATAAAATTACCATGACAGAATTAAACAAGATAAGCCATCTACAACGTAACGAAATTAGTTCATTTCTTTCAGAGTTCAAAAGGCTATAAATGGAAATTTTTGAGCTGGGCTTTTGGGTAATATCCAAAACAATACATTCTATTGCACGTAATAAGTACTTAACTTTGAAATAATCCAAAGTTATTTAAGTAAGTATATTTCAAAGTATAGGGCAGATTAAAAAGACTGAATATCAACAGCATAGGTTTTAGTTTGAATGTGATGGTGAATCTGTATGCGGTCGTTGCGGTAACGTCATTTATAGATGTATTTCGTATTTTTCTTAAAATATTTTCTTACGTCGTCAATCGTCTATTAATGTACGAAGCTAAAACTGGATACTAATTTATTTAATAGCCATATTTGAAGTTCTTACCCTTATAAAACTTGGGTCTAATATAAATAAAGGTTTCCTTCAGTGGTTCAACTAATGGAACACGAATACATGAATAAAAATGCACTTACCTCCAGGATGTCGCAAAGATCCAAAACTCCAGTGGAAGCCTTAAATGTTTTCTGAACCGCCAGATCGTCAAATCTGGACACAAGTTGCTCTACAGTGGTGATGGCTGCGTGTTGTAGGGCTAAAAATTTGCTCTGCATGAGCGCTAGGATGGACGGCCAACTGAACTGAGGGTTCTTAGTTACTTCTGACACACACTGTGGGTACGCTAGAAGGTTGCTGAATGTCTGGAAAACGGAATTTGACAAATTAGAAAACATTATATCTACATCGCGACGCGTCGTCGTTCGTAAGACCTGATTTACGAATCTATTGTAATGTAAAAGGAATTAGATTCTGCTTCTGGGTTGCATGTCTTGCAAGCTTCAGGACAGGCTTCAATGGAGCGATTTATTATAATTTTTAAATAAGATGATCAAAAGACAATTGTGTTCGATGATGAATGGATGTAATTGTATTGTAGGTGTGACTTGTTGAAGCCACGGACCACGACACGTTGTTGCCTAGGATGCGCCAGACGTAAAGGAAAAGAATAGTCGTCACTCTTGATATTGTAGCTGTCACTTGGTGCGCGCCTCGGATCGTGGGTAAACCGTCTTGTGGTCCACTCAAATCTCGCATATGGACTCATCTCTCGGTGGCGCTGACAACATAAATACCAACCTGTAAACAATTTTTCTGGACATCAGGGTCTGGGGAGTTTTTCATTCTGCTAAAGAGAACCCCTAGAATGTTAGCATCGACCAACTGTGCGCTTCCATTTGCTCCCGTCGTTAGTTCTGCTAGTACCAGTGATGCAAATTCCAATACAAAAACATCTTCCATCTGAAATATGGCACACTTTTAAGGTTCAGGTTCTTTTGGTCAAGGTCGAATTTGTTATGTTTACACTAAAGTAGTTGTAGCAAGATGGAGGAGTCAGTATGCAGAATATTATACACACAGTCAGGAAAAGGAAATACGCATATATATGCACCTTACTAAGCAAGAAAGCAATTCTTCTCAAATTTACAGGATCGCTCAAAACCTGATCAGGACCACGTGGCAATTGGCAAAGCTGAGCTAAAGCCTTGAGCGCGAATCGTTTGATAGTCAGCTCAGGATGATCTATATGCTGCAGGATGTATTTTATCGCGTCCAGGTTAAACAGAACTTCGCGATTTGTTGTGTCCGTTTTGTCTTGTGCAGCGAACTTTGTGATAGCTCGGAGAGTCTGTTGACGAATTGTCAAGGATAAAAAGGAGTAATATTATTTCTATAAACCAATTAAGTTGACAATTTCATCAAGTAATTAAACCGATGCCATCATTGTCGATCTTATGAATTACCTCAGCACGCCATGTCTAAAAGTAATAATACTGACTGTTCACAATAAGAGATTTGATATAGGCGATATTTTTTAAAGAACGTTGTAAACAACGGGATATTCGTTTACGCCACTGAATAAAAATACTCTAGTTATTATTATTTGTACAAAGATGGAACACACAATGAAAGATTCCTTCGATCCTACTGGAATCGAACCAGCGTCTAGCCACATTGAAACAGAATCGCTTCTGTGTCTACGCGGAGTACGAAAATTTTCTTTCCTTTGTTCGATCTATGTATCATTAACAAGAACAAACTAATGCGTATTATCACAAAAATAGATGAATATCATTATAGCAAAAACATAATTTTCAATAAAAAGAAAATATCACTGAATAAAAGGTAAGAAGAATCGCTCTCTTACGTGACATAGTATCTCAGGTTCTTTGGATTCCAGTAATAGAACAGCAGTATGAGCACTTTCGGGTGTTATATTGTATGGATTGAAATCCGGATTCTTTTTAGTCCCCTGCTGATTCGTTCGTGTCGCCATTATTACAATTGTTTGTATGTGCAAAAAAACAACAAGCTTTTGCAAGCACACAGAAAACTTTTACTTTCTAGCCAAAGTTAGAGGATTTGGCATAAACTACAGACAATGCGTAAAAATGTCATAAAACTGTCACGAAGTCTACATATTTCATAGTTAAAATTTATTACAAAGTCTATTTTGGATTTTTAATCAATTTGTTAAACATAAATATGACATTCATGTTTGAATTGCTTGTCAATTTAGGCAGTCTATAAATGCCAGAATATTTCGGCCGTGGCGGTTGAATAGTGCGTTTTTATTTGTGTTGATGACTGTATAAAGTATTAGAATAAGCTATTGCGGTGTAATAAAGGTATTGATTTCTGTTAGAAATATTGTTAAACGCGATCGATGCAAACTCTTGAGTGTCATCGCTAATCGCTATGGTATTTAATTCATGATTATAAAATATTATATTCCGCGCATTCGACAGTCGACAAGTTAAGGTCAGAGGTTTATGTAAAGACAGGAGACTTTTCTATCCTACAACAATCGACAAATATAAAAACAACACAAGTTGTCGTTACGAGGAAAACAATGCACAGTTTAAGTCGTCGTGACCCCTTCGGTACAATTGGT
>NW_020653851.1:1743706-1764053 GCF_003589595.1 Hyposmocoma kahamanoa | reverse complement strand
TGAATATACTGGTCGCGTATGGCACTAACATTATGAGGGTCAGGATGGTAGGTGTACATATATCGAACGGCTTCGTATACGCCGCGAGGATTTAGCGTGTAGTTGTAACGTAGTACTAGTTCGTTGATCTTCTGGTTGAACCATGGCTCGTTGATTTCGAATCTTGGGGCTAGCGATTTGTTGTTGTCTGGAAAAAAGATTATAATGAGAAGAGAATATATTTTAAATTAATTTATAAGCATATTTTTGTTGTTGTTGCAATTTCTCTTACTTACTCAAATATTTTATATGCCCGTAATTGCCCGTAAATGCCCGTTTTTACAATAAGATTCGGCATATATTAAGTTTATTATTTCCTAAGTTTAAGAACTACATTAAACATATTTTGATCGAAAAGTCACCTTACAAAATTGAAGACTACGTACATTCTATAGCATTTAATTGAAGAAGAAGAAGAAGAAGAAGAATAAGAAGAAGAAGAAGAAGAAGAAATTTACTTATCGCTCTCGGAACCGTTATGTTGCAGAAGCTGTAACTTTTAGAATTGCGGACATACGATTATGATTTTGGTATTGTTTTTAAGAACAGCTGAAGAACTTTAAAACTCATACACAAAAACAGTACCTTAATTTGGTTATTTTAGGATTAAATTACAAAAACTTAGTTTTTTTGGCAGTTTTTCTGGTAAAAATTTACATTCATTATCTTTTTAGGCAATCCCCCACTTTTTTATGTACATGACAGATATTTTATTCAATTGCCGCTAATCTTAGCTTATATTTTTTATGTTCGTACTGCTTTTACTTCTCATTATATGATAATTTTAGAACAAACGTCTAGTAAACTAAGTATAACAAATCAAAATGGCTGCCATTCCTAGGGAGTCGAGTTTTGACCCCACATGTATTAGTGTTTTTCACATAATATTGAATACTAAACACCCCCTTAAAGTTTGTACAGTGCGTGCCCTAACACACTGTATAAATAAATAATTACGAAAGAAAAACACAAAGAAACACAAAAGAAAAATGTATATACAAAAAACAGGAACTAAGCACACAAATAATAAAAATCGATTTGTACGATATTGATTGAAGGAGAAAAAGTGGATCAAGTGAGAGTTTGTGTATTTGGGTTCTATGTTTACGTCTGATATAAAATGTGAGAGACATTGAAAGAAGAGTGAACGCAGAGAATCAGGTGAATGGTGCCTTGCATACCTTCATGGGCAGCCAGAAAGTGTCTAAAAAGGCACGATTGGCTGTGCATGGGGGGTGCTGGTTCCTACACTTATGTATGGTAGTGAATGTTGGGTTTGGCAGAAGAAGCATGAAAGTGGAATTAATGCAGTAGAAATGAGAGCTTTGAGGAGTATGGCTGGAGTGACTCGGATGGATAAATTACGGAACAGTGTGATAAGAGAGCGTTGCGGCCTGGAAGAAGATATAGTGACAGAGATAGAGAAAGGGATGCTTAGATGGTTCGGACATGTAGAGAGAATGAATGAAAGAAGAGTGACGAAACAGATTTATAAGGCGAGTGTGAGCGGGCAAGTTGGTATGGGCCGACCAAGGAGAACTTATCATGACCAAATTGAGGCCATCCTAAAGAAGGGCCAGGTCAAGAGTACCCTTAACCGACGAGCGTGTATGAAAGCATTGATGCGTGTTGATGAGGCGAAAGATGTGTGTCAGGACCGTAGCAAGTGGAAGACTGTTGTCTCTGCCTACCCCGATGGGAAAAAGGCGTGAAGTATATGTATGTATAATAAAAAGAGCACTAAATATTGAGATACTTTGTGTGGTGCCAGCCGCGGTAACAAAAGTAAAGTCGGTAGGTGTGTGTAGTAGTGTAGTGTACGTACACGTAGTACCACTGCAAAATAATTAAATGTTCCGTCCATATACGCCCTTACACAAATAATATGCAGCCTCCTGTGTAGTGACCCCCGTCATGTAGCGCAAAGCAGGGTTGAACAGCCTCCTCTGGATCAAGTCTTCCGGCTTGGTGTCCAAGAAGTGCCAGTCGCGCTCGCGCCAGCCCTCGTACCACTCGTCACCCGGGAACGTGAAGTTGTTCTCCAGCACTGGCCCCCATGGGATGAATCCCACTTGAGGCTGTGGAATGGCAGCAATCACAATATCTTACAAAAAACTCATTGCTCATAACGAGCTCACAACAAAGTTTTAAAAAGTTATAAGTTTGAAACTTTTGCTTATGTATCCGAAGGTCTGTTTCTGGCATTGTAGCTCCCAAACTGAGCAAAATGACCGGTATCTCATCTACCTATTGGGGCTGTGGGTGGGTTAGAATGACCGGCACGACACACCCAACTTTGCGAAGCTCGTTCACGCCGCTGGTGGCAAACGCTACATATTTAGCCATATAATATAACCGGCACGGCCCCTTAAGAACATCTGTTGTCACTTTTCTAGACTTAGAGAAAAAACATATATATTTCGTATCAAAATATTTTACTTCAATTTCAAAATAAATTTAAAAGTTACAAACTAAGGAAAACAAATGGTTAATTTGAAATGTCAATCTTCAATGAAAGACGTATGTCAGTTTTAGGTAAACATCGATTAAACGTTTCGTGTTGTGACCTACTAATAATTGATCTCGACGATTTGTTGGTTCACAAATGGTGACTGTTTGAAGTACGCGGTTTTGTATCGGGGTTTTATAGATGTTGTTTTAAGTTTCATATATTTCATTTATTTAATTTTATATTTTACACTAGATAATGTTCGTTAAACATATTATAATAATTTGCCGATTGGAATGTACAAGATAATATATATTACATGAGTGATGAATATGCCGCAAAGCGGATCACAGTGAGTCAATATGCATTCTTGCAACGCCTTGACAAATTGTGTGTCACAAAGAAATAAGTGAATTTTAATTTGAACTACGTTAGGGCTCCGTCACTCGCTCAAGGTGACGCGATAAGTGCCTACCGCTGAGTGCGCCGACGTTGGTGCAAGCGCTCATACAAGTCTTTCATTTATGAACATTCGGCTCCGCACGACTGCACACGGCCGGCAAACGTTATTTTCACTTCTCTGAGCGCATGCTTAGGTTCCTTTTTCCTTGTAATGAGCGCCTGGTGTCCATTAGTCAGATTCAGTAGACTATTATTCGATGTTGTATGAAAGTGATGTATCTGTTACGTAGTAACTATTAAGTTTAGTAATCTGTGAGTACATACCTGAAACTCTGCATCGCCGAGCTCGTAGAAGCTGCGCCCCATTCGTAGGCAGTTGACGAGTTTCCACGAAGAGTCGATGGGGCAACCCAGCAAACGGCCGAACACCAACGACGTGTTCTGCACGCGGAACTTATCCTCAATCAACGCCCAGTCGGCGAGCGCTGAGCCGCTCTGTAAGTAATGTATATCGTTGGAGATAGAGGAGAGTAAGGGAGAGAGCTCAGCAGCCACCAAACCGAATGGTATAATGGCAGCGAGAAAACGTGAGTTCACTCCTCTCTCATACAATACGCCCTTCTGGCGGAAGTCCCATGTAGCGCCCTGAGCCGAAGTCCGTGCCCACTGGGCGCCTTTAGTTTATTGTTAAAGGGTTAAGAGCCTTCAACTCGCTTTTTCGTCAAGTGGCGCAGTCAAGGACATCAGCGGCCAAATGCAAAGTGTCCTTTAGAGAGAGAAAAAGAGCTCTCTCACTTTTTCGAGTGGTCACCGCGTAATCACATTATTTTTGTAACCTACCTACATTGACTTACATATAAATGGACGACGGGTCTAATACAAAAACCACGAAAAAAATGTCCCAAGTCAACCTATTCGAAATTTAAATTGTAATGTCATCGCAGTATCGCGCTGTCAGCCGAACAAATGAAGACTAAAGCGGAGTTTGGCGCTCTGTATACGATTTTAGCGCCTTACAAGTGCGGACACTTTTTAGCGCGGACCCGACGTCCATATAATTGTAAGTCAATGCCTACCTACTTCACATTCTTTTTATTCGTTAATTATAATTTAGAGATTTTTTAAATTTATAATTTATAAGATTCATAACATATTGTTTTTTTTAATAAATATATTAATACAAACATCAAAGAGCGTATCGGACACACCTATGATTGGTATACGGCCACGTAATTCGACTTAACTGTTTGCTAACTTCTATAATACAAGTTTTAACTGAGTAACTATTGTAAGATAACATGATCAAAGATGGACGACCTAAGTATATTCAACAGTGCCCTTTTAATGAAATTATTTTTTGACGCAATTTGAATTTTTTAGATGAGAGAGGAAGTACTCTCCGGCTATGGCACAGACAACCGGGGCCAGAGACCCAAGTTCAAGAACCGACAAACGACACGTGCCGTATCAAAACAGTACTTCCTGACTAAAATTGAAAGATGCTTATTGACCTGAGCTATAACTTTAGTGACGATATCCCTCGTCTGTGGCGCGACGGCCAAGAGGCCGGCGGAGGCGGCGCCGGCGCCGGGCCCGAACAGTGTCACGGAGTGGCGGTCACCGTTGAACGGCTCGATGTTGTCGTATATCCAGCGCAGGGCCATTGCCTGATCTAGTATACCGTAGTTCCCGGGAGAATTCTCGTCGCCTGTGGAAAGGAAGCCTGGAACATGAAAATTGCTTGTCAAAAGATGCTTATCAAAATTTGTCTTCAGAGGAGTATTTTTTAAGATTGTCAAGTAACGGGAAATGCAAGTCACATGCTTTCAATAATTGTGATGCCACTCAGAGCATTAAATTCCGAAGAATTGAGGGGCACTGCAGCTAGGCTGTCACTCTGTGACATAAGATAACAAGTCCATATGCACGTACTTCACCAGCACTCATAACCCTTCAAAATCAGAACGCAGTTATACTCACATTACTGCTTGGCAGCAATAGGTAATATGGGTGAACTCTTTCACAAGGAGCTGTACTATGCAAATTGTATCCTAGTTAGTGTACCAGTGTGAATTCCGTTGCTGCCTCAGTGTACAGGTAATTCTCTATAGACCTTTTGAAACCAGGTAATTAGTGTGGTTGTCTAACCATTATTATTATATTGGAGCTGGCTAGCTTACATTATCATTTCTTGAAACAATTATACCACTTATCCAGTAACAAAGCTGACTACCATTTGATATTCGTAAGAATAATTTGCTTCGTGTTCCATTTAGTTGTACTAATTTTAGAATGAATAGTTATCTACCAAGATCATTAAATGATGTTTCATTTAACCAACTCAATGACGACTGTCGCATAGAAATCTTATTTAGTTATTTAGGGCAGTGTTATTTTCTCATTTTCATATGCGGAAGCTTTTAATAAGCATCTGATTATTTATATTAAATCCATATTGTAAAAGTCGCTGTAAGCTCCCCTAAGATAATAAAATTATGCAATCTGCTATCGAAAAAGCTTGACACGAAGACGAGGGACGTCTCCAACCCACAAAAACTGCTGTTGTGCTGGTTATCACTTTGTTTCATAGGTTCAAGAAATTGGACAGGAAAATGTTCCAGAACGTTTTTTCGATTTAGTACTTCACAACTTGACCTGTATTCCGTGCCAATCACGTTCTATCAATAAGTTATTTTGGGACCAATAATGAGGTAACCTCTTTCAAACAAAAAAGAATCATCAAAATCGAGTCACAAACATGCACACAAAAAAAACAGTCGAATTAAGAACTTCCTCCTTTTTTGAAGTCGGTTAAAAATGTCGGATACGACAGTCAGTGAAGAGATGTACGGAGTATTTGCAACGAAGAACTTTCTCCTCTTGTTAATTTTTGTCACGTATTCGCACTTCCCACTTTACGCAACAAACTTTATAACTCTTGTCAAAGCAATCCTTAGAAGCGGATGTTGATTGGTTAGCGTATGCGGATGATGTAATGCAATATAAAAATTTGAAAAATAAGTTTTTCTTCCAGGTTTTTTATTTTTTTTATGTTGGGGAATCACCACAGAACCGGTCAAAAAAGTTTTATGTCCATGCAATAAGAGCGAAAGCGAATTTACACGTGCGATAAATATGGTCACTGCCTAAAGGCTAGACTAGATGTATTTTGGCTCGTTTTCGTATATGCCAGGCTGTAGAAATCAGCTGCGACATTTTACTGAGCTACAGGCTTGCTACTTAGTGTCGTATTCCAGAACTCTACTCAATACTCAAGTCAGGACTTGAGTATTGCAGTGAGCACTGAAAATCATACTCAAGGCCTTGCCATTAGGGTCGTATTTCCAGTGCTTGAAATCATACTCAAGTCTGCTCAAATCCTGACTTGAGCATTGAGTAGAGTTCTGGAATACGAGCATTAGTCTCCTAATTTGAAATCATCAATACGCCATTAATGTATGATATCCATACACTAAAAAGATAAAGACTGGTAAAATAAAACACTAGACGTGTGATTGGCATCGTAAAATATTTGGCGGCGGTGTTTGATAGTTTTCGATGGCGGTGGCGTGATCAGCGTGACATGACATTCACGCTTAAATCAACCTTTGTACATTACAGGTTCATATAACCAGAAATAGAGACGAAATGTCGTTTAATTTGTTTGAAAACTATTCTGCCATATCATTACTGCGCTTAGATTGGCCAACCCGAATTAGAAAGAATTGACGGGTATCGTCAAATTGTTTCACTTCAAATTGACCAGTTTAACTTGTGCTTTGCTATAAATTTGCTATAAAAATTAAAAATTACATATTAAATACTTAATTACCGATGAAATGTCCGTTTGTTTTGTAATTAGATGTTTTGCTGTTTTCCCCACAGCACCGAATGGAACAGCCCCTCATTGTTAGAGATATTATCTTTATTACAATAAGTACAGAATATTTTTAGAATATACGGCTACGTACACACAGGTCTGTTGTTGGCGCTGTACTATTTCAGCTTTCTAATTTTTGATTTCAGTGCAAACGAGAGTTGGTATTTAAAAGTGACTTAAGGCCCATTTGCCTGATAAGTTGCCAGATGGATGGCCCTTATTTCGTCTCTGTTTCTGGTTACATACTCGATGGTAGTAAATCTCACCGTTTTTTATACTTAACGTTTACATTAGCCGTCAACCCTAAGAATGTTAGAGAAAAACAATCGCATATTTTAGATTTACCTAACCAGGAACGTCATTCATATGAATTTTACGGAAATCTAGAAAATAATTAACAAGGAATCTGATAGTTCATTAAAATACAACATACTTTATAAATAAACACGCCGATTTTATGCCAGTTTGACTGTTTTAATGTTAATGTTTCTGATTTTACATTTTCTCCATCCAACCAGTTATTTCACTTTTGACACATGCGTGCCTCTGAAGCTCCGTAATTATTGACAACAACCATAGACAAATAAATGCAATACTTGCTGGACTCTTTTATTTTTTAATTTTAGTGAAGCGACGTGCTCTTCAGCTCCGATATTTATCGAGCCAACAGATTATGTAACGAAGACTATTCAAGTTGTTAAATTTTGGTACCTGTCAAATATAATAATTTCTTACTGTTTATCTGAAATGAATGAATCGTCTGATTCTTCTCCATATGAACGGGAATCATCACTTGAATCCTCATTAACATTAATTATTAATTCTTGAGTACACAAATTGTCAAACACAACATCACGATCCCAATCAGAGAATATCTTCTGTTTTGAACCCGCTCACATTCACGATTAAAAATTTTTCATAAATAAAATTCATTGTTATAAAAAATCGAATCGGAAACGCATTAGGACATCACTGATTGATTAGAATTCGAGCTGTCAAAAGTGATATAAATGGTTGGACGGGGTATAACACTTACTTCCCTAAGAATTTAATTTTGTTTTACTAACGCTTTTGTATAGAATACCTTTTGAAGTCTGAAATAAAGTTATTTTTGTTTTTTTCTTATTATCTATTCATTGGCAGCGGCATCGCAAATATTTATAAGAACAATCTTCCACATAACCATCAGTCATTTTGGATTCTGTTAAAATAAAGCATTAGTTTTAGTAAACTATTTAACTTACCAAGCGCTCCAAGTCGATAGTTGATGGATACAACGACGACGTTGTAAAAAGCAGCCATCACGTGCGCGGGGAACAGGTTCGAAGCCCCGGACATGAACTGCCCGCCGTGGATGTAGACCATTACGGGGTACTTTTGCGCCGTTGCTCCCGCCTCCGTCTGAAAATAAATTTACTTTTAATAAATGAAATATACTCGCATTTTTGTCGTAAAGAGCTAGAATACAAAAATAGTGTTATAATCGAAGAAAAAGTTTTCCCTTTGTTGCAAATCCAAATTCCCAACAAGGGCTTATGGAAAAGACGCTTAGTACACTAGTTTCAAAATTGCATAATAGTTTTTGATCAATCAAACATTGTTTAAGCTTAGGGCGCTTAATACTAAAAATGCGCTGTGGCTCGAATTATGTGTCCGGAAGTGTTATAAATATTACATAACAAATGACAAAGCACCACTATAGTGCTAGTATAGCGTAAATTTATAAATATAAAATGGTATAAATAATTCCTTTTTTTTGTTTGTTCGATTTCACTGACAATTTTACTATTTCTGTTTGAAGTCTCTTTTTTCTTTTGTTAATTATTTCGTATTTTTGTTCGTGTGTGGTAGGACACTAAACTTTATTTTATCTATTACGCTACGTGTGTCAGCACGTTTGTACAGTTACACCTGAGTCACAAACACCAGATCTGCCAGCTGCAGACTATGCGGCAAAATTTAAACATGCCAAGTACAGTGCCTTGAAGCCGATGTACGATTTTATGCCAGTTGCAGTGGAGACTGCGGGAACTTGGGGTGCGGAGGCCAAAGAACTCATCAGGAAGTTGGCTTAGAAAAAAGAGGCTATGATCCACGCTCTGGATTTTACTTGGTGCAACAAATTTCGTTGGCTTTTCAGCGCGGTAATACTGCCAGCGTTATGGGCACGTTTGAGCCAGCTAAGATTTCAGTGGTCCTGTTTCATTCTTATAGTTAAATAGAAATAACTAAGTCTAGCGAATAATTATCTATATATATATGTTTCTGACTTTACTAAACCAAATACTTTCCTAAAGCGTGATGAGGCATGTACCACATAAAACTAATAAAACGACCCTTACTGCGTAAGCAATCGTAAGCAATTGTAAGCAATCGTAAGCCCAAATTCACAACTTTTCAGGGTAACGTTTCCAAGTATCGAAGAACTAAAATGAGCACAATCTTCGATTCACAAAGTATTGCAATTAAATTTGAAACATACTTATTATTTTTTAACGACTTCAAAAAACGGAGGTTCTTGGTGGTGGAGGTGGACCAGTTAACTTGAGCTTTGCTGTAATGGGCGAAAATTGCAAAATTACATATTCAATATTTAATTACCGATGAAATGTGATTCCGTTTGTTTTGTAATTAGATGTTTTGTTATTTTTCCCACACCACTGAATAGAACAGCACGGCATTGTTAGAGATATTATCTTCATTACAGTAAATACAGAATATTTTTTGGAATATACGGAGACGTACACACAGGTCAGTAGTTGGCCTGTCTATATTTCAGTGCAAACGGGAGTTGATATTTATAAGAGCTGTATCGCTAATGTGTTACCAGGAACATATGGCCCTTATTTCGTCTCTATTTCGGGTTATATACTCGATGTCTAGCGTCTGTTTGCGATTTCAACGTGTGGATCTATCCGTTAGCAGCCGCTTCGGCACTGTGAAATGGAAGACGCCAAGACCCGCCGCACGCGCTGCCGTACTCGCCCTGCACACTGAATGAGTCCAAGGACGGCAGAATTTGTGATAGTAGTTTGTGATAGTAGTTGCGTTTTAATTATTTTATTAATTTTATGCAAAGGGATGGTTTTGAAATGAAAAAAATATTTGACTACCTCGAGACGTCCCAACAGATTTTATACTGTGGGCGTTGGACGAGGAGATCCCGGGTTCGATTGGACCTATTGGGATATAAAATATTACAGGTTATTCCCTAGTTTGAGACCAGTGCCTCTACTACGAGATTACAGTGACCGTCTTGCTCGCCACCGCGTAAAATATTTGTATACAAAATGATGTCTTTCTATTTAAATTCAATAATTTAAACCAGCTCATTTCGAAAAAGCTTAAACGACAATCGTCGATTTGACGTCACGACTAGTGACGAAAAAACCGAAACTGAACTTATTTGACTTTGTGTTTTCAGTTATTATGTACAATATTTTTTTTACATGACAGGCAAATGACTCCACTCCACCTGATGATAAGTGGAAAGTGGTATCCAAACGCGAAGGAACCTAGTGCAGCGATGAAATCCTCACTGCACTAGCCACCTCCACCCTGTCTGCCTACAATATGCCTCTTCACGCCTCGTTTGAAGGATCCCATATCATATGAGGGAGGGAGGACATGTGCCGGAAGGGAGTTCTTATTTGTCAACCGTGCCGCAGAGAAAGGAGCCACCGAACCTTTTAGTACGCGATGGAATTCGGCAGGTAGTGAAACGGTGACTACGAAGGCCAGCACGCGTGCTTCTGAGCAGGAACGGGGAAGGGGGGATGAGGTTGAACAGCTCTTCAGAGCACTCACCATGGTACATGCGGTAAAAGGCGCTAAGCGATGTAACATCTCTACGCAGTTGCAGAGGTTCAAGGCGTGATATCAATGCCTACTTCCACAAACTCGTGTCTGTCTTATAAAGAGTCATTATTCAGAAGATGGCAAAAATTTCTATTTATTTTAAATTTCTTATCAAGGGTTTTAATTTGGATGCATTACTTTAAGAATAGGTAAAAGTCAGTGTGTGAATATAAAGGAAATGTGATGTTAAATCAGCCTGCAAGTATACACAATCCTTTCTTTGCATATCAGTAACTTTGTGCTTTAAGATACGAGTTTGAGAAAGTAAGGCGGCGATATTTAATTTATTTATCTAATAAATTATATTAGGAAATACTGTTTGTGGAAAAGCTGGAGGTCTAGTCTCGATCTCCGTCCGAAACAATTACTGCCAAATAAGCAATACTTGACCAAATGAAAAGACGCGTGATGCGAATGAAGCTTCATACTCGATACTTGTCTTTTAATTTTGTCGAATATTATTTATTTGACAGTGATTGTTTCGGACGGATGTTGGGCGGAGATCGAGACTAGACCCTCAGATCCGAGAGATATATTTAAAAAATATTGAACTATAACTTGGAATGACTAAAAAAAATCTGTAAATACGCACGCACTTAAGGCCGTTAAAGTAAAAAAACTTCACACTAATTAATTCATCAAACATAATATCGGTTTTTATTCACGAAATACAGACTTTCTATGAGGGCCTTTCAAACCTCAATTATTTTTTTTCTCAACAACTACTAATTTAGAAAGTATAAAAAAAAATGGCTAAGACGACAAAACACTGATCTACAAGGTGAAATTTTATAAAAAAATATGCTATTATCAATTAAATATTCGACACAAGCGCAGTTATTTTACACGATTTAACCTTCGTAAGGTTCTCGGAGTAGGAAATTAATTTACTTCAATTTTTATAGCTATTGTAATTGTAACGTACCAAACATCCGGGTCTTTTATACGATACGCAAGTAATCACGTAATTGTAACGCACCTAACTCCCACGAGTGTTACGCTTATATTATGCGTATTACAAAATGTGCTTCGTTATTGTCTCTGTAGAATGACAACGAGTCCATAAAATTTTTTGTATAATACAAGTGACGGGACCAACAAGTCGTGTGCCTGATGGTAAACTACACGCCTGTCCATAACAGTTCCAGTGCCACACAGAGCTTTAAGTCGCAAAGAACAGATCTTTGCGACTTAAGGGGCACTGTCGCTGCGCCCGACACACTGAGACAAAATTGATAAGTCCCATATGCCTGTAATTTCACCAACATCCTTACCGTTCAAAACCGGAACACAGTAATGCTGACATTACTGCTTGGCGGCAGAAATAGGTAAGGTGGCAGTACTTCCGATTTGTATCAGGAAAGCTGTGTTAGTTGGATTACAAAAAAACAGCAGTAAAATTATGATATTTTAGTTTTAAAACCATAGACAATATAATAGCTTTCAAATTCTGCACGGGTGTCGATAATTTTTTATAGGAATAAAAGTACAAATAACATCAGTGTTTTGTTATTGCATGTTCTGCATTTATACTCTTTAAAATATTTGTCTATCTTGGAAATGGGGTTAATGAACTTCTAAAGATCTGATGAGGAAAAAACATAGGTGTAAAAATAGTTGAATAAATGACTATTGGGAATAAATGTGACATGTTAAGGTTACAATTGTTAAACCTGCATCGCGTTTGCGTCGTTGCTAAGTCGCTCTTAGTGTATTCTGACGCGTATATGTGTATCTGTATGATTAATTATATATATATATATATATATATATATATATTGTGTTCCTGACCATTAAGGGCTATGGCGGAATATCAGCGAAGACAATGTACTTCACTGTCATTTGACGAGTGTTTTTTATTATTATTATTATGAATTTGCATATTATTTTCTTTGTGTTGTATTGCATGTCCAATAAACTATTTTATTTTTGAAGATGACCTAAATATTTCCCTATGTTTACTTTAAAATAAAGACAAATGGCCGTTGGCGGGTGACCCGAATTCGTGTGCAGTTGGTAATTATAAAACCACGCTCGGATTAAGCCACGGTTGAAAGGTCGGCTTGCTGCAAAGGAATAAATTGGTCTAATTAAAAAAAGCGCCGGCAGCTCGTTGTTGATGTACAGCATTGGTACGTGCGAAAAATCAGGTAAAGCAAATCCCTACAAAAACCAGTCACTGACATAATGTAGTAGCTAAGTATAGCGAACAATATGCGTGTACACACACACAGTGTGTGTTTGTGCGCCTGTGTGTATAATATAAATAAGCCGCAGTAGCCTGAATGTTTGACCTAATGCCTCTCAAACAGAGGGTTCGAATCCGGGTTCGCACCTCTGAGTTTCGGAATTTGTTTCATGGGTAGGTATTTAAATTACACTTGAAATAAATTGATTAACAAAATATATATTCGAGAAGTTTAAAGGCCATCGACGTATTTTTTTTAAGAGGGAGCAGAGGAAAAATTTCTAATCTTCGATTTGATTTTAGAGGGGTATATCCACTTTAAAGTTAAAAATAAAATATTGTATGAGTGACGACACGATATATTCAAGCATAGACATTAATCAGAAACATAAAACAATAAAGTTTCCTCGATAGATAAAAATCACGAAATGACCTCTAATTTTCACATTTTTTCGATTCATCCTCGAAATGCTACAGGTTATTAGGACAAAAATTAGATAATTAATTATATTTATGCATGATCGAGAACTGTCACTACGGATTTTTTTAATCCCTTTAGTTTTAGAGTTATTCCGCTAAAACGAATTTGGTACTTTTAATGCGCAAAATTCAACATCTCCTGTCGCATGTCACGCGAACTTCAGGCATATATTTGTTTCACAAATTTGGGCGGAGCCAACGTCAAAACTTTTTTGGCATGAGAGCTCTTAAATTAGTGAATAAGTTGAGTTTACGTCTTAGAGTTCGCTACACTGCATCGATAAAAACGCGCGACTGCATCGATACAAACGCGCGATAACGTTGATGCAATCGCGGGTTTGTATCGATGCAGTCACGCGTTTGCTAAAACTTCTATTATTATAATAAAACTCAATGGTTACTCTGTCAATTATTACCAGAACTAATTCGAAATACAAAAAGATCGGAGTTGACAGACTTTTTTCTTGGTGAATCTCATCAATAAAACGGATGAACAAACAAGGCGGCTTTCGCAACTCAGTGCTCAATTAGCGGAATAATTGCTGTTTCCGTTCGGTGAGACGATATACTCAATCAAACAGTATAGGTATACTTTAATGTAATGGTAAGATAACTATTTTTGTTTTGCATAAGTATAATTTCGATGCCTTACTTTCTCAAACTCGTATCTTATAAAGAGTATTATAAAGAATATTGAGGAGATGGCAATATTTTCTATTTATTTTAAATTTCTTATCAAGGGTGTTAATTTGGATGCGTTACTTTAATAATCTCAGTACAGAGTACTAAAAAAACCGACCTCAAAAGTACGTGGAATTGCGTCGTTGAAATATCCCCTAGTTCGCCACTATACAGGGCTTGACACTGGAGATAATAAAAATAGATTCTCACTACGACACTAGACAAAGAATATTGAGAGAAAAACGCCTTGAATTGGAGAAATAGCAAAATCAACCATTAAAGTAATTGCTCCTAAATGAAAGTTAGGCGCTATTTATAAAAATGAATCTTCATGCGTGAACAGCCACCCTTCGAGGTGGATGATTTTCTTCAAAATGAAATGGGACCACTATGGACGTACCCCACTACCAACAAAAAAAGAATCATGAAAATCGGTTCACAAATACCGGAGTTCGTATTGTGTAACATACATACAAAAAAAAAACAGTCGAATTGAGAACCTCCTCCTTTTTTGAAGTCGGTTCAAAATAGGTAAAAGCCGGTGTGTGAATATGAAGGAAATGTGATGTGAAAACGTCTGCAATTTTTTTTATATACAATCCATTTTTTGCATTTCAGTGACTTAGGGTCGTATTCTAGAACTCTACTCAATGCTCAAGTCAGGATTTGAGTATGGTTTAAAGCACTCGAAATCATACTCAAGTCCCTGCCATTAGAGTCGTATTTCCAGTGCTTGTGTTTCCAGTGCAATCCTGACTTGAGCATTGAATAGAGTCCTGGAATATGACCCTTAATGCTTCAAGAAGCTTTAAAATATGAGTTTGAGACAGCAAGGTGACGAATTTTTACATTTTTCAAATTATTATCATTAACATTGGCCCAAATAACAATCATCGCGTTTAAATGACTGATTATTAAATCCACATGTGCACGCCCATGTGATATTATTAAATAAAACATATTACTAGAGGTAGGCGTTTAGCCGAAAAGCACTTCAAAAAGTTTGCGTTTTAAAATAAGTACATACATACGCAATTTTCAATTTAAGCGTAATCGTTAACAAAGTGTTAATGTTTCTAGTCCTGCCATTTATGTTTCCAAAACAAATTAATTCGTCAATGTGAATAATAATTTTATATAAATAAAAATAAGTTGTATTTTACAAATAAACTTACTTATCTTAAAACTTTTAGTGGTCTACTCTTGCTTTTCGCTATTAACACAACGTAGTAAGTTTTAAAAAAAAATAAAAGTCCGTGCGTTTAATAGTACATTTTAAGTCAATGTTACATAACGAAAGGCATTAAAATACGAGTGAGGGTTTGTTTTCAAAAACTTTTTTAAACTGCTTTATCTAATAATATAATTATCTAATATTATAAGCTCTCTGTGATGAGTTCAGGAACCGCATGTCACGACTGGCGAAATGGCGGCAAATAAAAACTTTTCTCACACATGTCACGCAACCGTAGTTTTTATTTTTTTAATTCATAGACAAAACTAGAATCCTTGATATCGTTCGATATCAAGTAACGTGTGAAATTGTCAAAATCGTTTGCTATTGACATGTCATTTCGAATAAAACTTCATCTCGACTGATATTAGAATTGAGGTCCAATCAAATTGTTTTGTTTTTCAGAGATGTTCGAAATTTGAATGTAATAATAACATCGAATTCGATGTTATTATGAAGCAATAATAACATTTTCATAGATAAGAAATTTGTTCTAACAAAACAGTTTGCCTGGTCGTAATTTGCAGTTTTTGAACATTATAGAGAGTTTATGATGTGTGTAGATAAACAATTTTATTTATTTATTTATTGCAAACAACGTTAATACAGGCATTACATATATACGTGTGGCGCACTATAAGTTTCCAGAATGAATAAGAAAAAATACTATAAATGGTAAGAAATGAATTTATTGTTTCTCAAAATATTCTCCGTTAGCGTTAATGCCTTTTTCGTACGAATGAACCAATTTTGAAAACATTTATGCCACTCCTCCGTGACAATTTCTGAAACAAATTTATCATACTCTTCGACAGCCTCTTCAGGTGAAGAAAATCGTTGACCGCGTAACTGGTTTTTAATTTTTGGAAATAAATAAAAGTCACAAGGTGCCAGGTCGGGACAGACATCTGTCATCAATGAATTACAATTCATTGTAATTTACTTCTATAATTCAACAACAACAAGCACAATGAACAGCAAACGTTTTCATTTTATAAGTAAATTTTAGAATAAACAATCAAAAATAACGAGAAAATCATTAGGTGCCATTGTCGCAAAACTCAAGTTCTCATCAAGTTGGTTGACACGTTATTGCTTATCACCATCCATTTGTTTCTTTACTTTTATAGTACAAGGAAAGCAGCAGAACGTGAATAAATTCCAAGGTTTAAACGAATACGTTTGACGTAAGTATTGTATGTTTTTCAAAACTTACATTAGGCGAGAATATGTTTAGATACAGGCAGTCCTCATCCATATCGCGGACGCCCTTTGTGGCGCCAGTGAAGCGCTCGGGTTGCGGACACGCTGGGCCCCAGTCCACGGCCTGCATTAGCTGCCATCCAGGATGCTGCCGAGGAGGCTGGTCAACACATTATGGAGTCAGTCATTATTCAGTTAAAATACGTAGAAGAGATAAAGGATGTTTTACTACAGATCATATAAAAGAAAATACAGTTGTGTCACAAAGCATCTGTCATCGCGAATAAGGATAAGGCCAGACGAACGTAACCTTATGAGTTGTGAGTCGCGTTTTTTGAATCGCGTAAAGCCGCGTTTATATTTGTCTGACGTAACGTGTCGAGACGCGCTCTGACGTCATGGCTAGCGTTCACATTTATATGTCGTGTTCTTACGCCTTCTGACGTCAAAGTCAAAGATTATTTATTCCATAGGTAAAATAAATTTACACTTGAAAATGTCACATTTAAGCTAAGCTACTGCTCATTCACTACGCTGACCTCCCTGAGAAGAACGAGCAAGAAACTCTAGGGATTGCTCTTTTCAAATAAACTTAAATGCTATGGAATACACTTTGAATCAAATTTGTGTGGATTCTGGAGCCGTGTCGTCTTTCCATACATCCTTATCTTACACGTAGTCTTCAATTTTGTGATATGATTTTTCGATCAAAATATTTTTAATGTACTTTTTAAACTTAGGAAATGATAAACTTAATATATGCTCCGGAATCTTATTGTAAAAACGTACACAGTTCCCCATAAAAGAGTTGTTTACCTTGGTTAAACGAAATCGTGGTACCATGAGTTTGGACTTAGCTCTAAGGTTAATATTATGGATATCTTCTTTGTTATTGAAATTATGTATATTTTTACGGGCATATAAATATATATAATATATTTGAGTAAATGTACTGTTATGCCACAGTCCTGATACCAGTCTCCTTAAACTCTGAGAGAAACCCGAGAGCCTAGACGGTACACAGATACAGTACACAGACGATATTTTGAATCAATACCGTCGTGGCTCTCGAAGAGTTCATACGTTCGCAATGTTTTCTCTTGAATCATCCGATTGTGATTCAGATTATGAAGAAGACACAATTTGTGATGATTCATCATCTATACTAAAAAAGAAAGAAAAAAGAACATATTGGGTTCATCCAGGGAATAAAAAAGCGATACTAAACGCGAGTTTCACAATCTCATTAAAGAGCGATGATGAAAGATTTCATAAATATTTTGGAACGTTTAAGGCATTATTCGGCTCTGACGCATCACAACACAGCACTGGCGTGTACACACTTGTCTGGGGGGTGATTCACATAATCAAACCGTTACGATATCGTAGCGATTTAGTCGTTGAACTGCATTTTCGTATTCACGTGTGACAGCGAACGTCAACGAGTCCAATTTTAAAGTCGTTCGATTCAAATGTCGTTAAAGCGTATTCTGGTACATGAATCAAACTAAATCGACTCTAAACGACAAGTCATACGTATTCTGCTAAAATTTTGACAGTTCTTTCAATAGACTTTCGACGACTAAATGTCAAATTTCACAATCCAAGATTTTGTTCATTAGTCGATACGTTTCGATTCTACGCACTTCAGCGTTCGTTCAAGTGATACGTGAATTTTGGATAGGACTTCCATCCAACGACTACGTAACTTCAACAATATTTTGAAGCTTGAACTGATCTGACGTGACGCGGCAGTCCTGACGCTAATCGGGATCGCTTCTGATGCAACACAACACAAGCCGTCACGCCAGATTGCGACACAATAATATAAATCTAACCATATTAAATGTATGATACCGATACCGTTCTGACGCGTCACAACACGACACGTCAGACAAAATTACACCTAAGTTCACGAGATAAATAAATGGAGGCCATACAAATATTTCTCCCGCCTCGGAAATCGAACCCGGGAATTCTGCGTGGCAGACCAGCATGGTAACCGTTCGGCCACAGAGGCAGTTAAAAACTATTATAATGTAAATATATATACATTATATTAATGTAATGTGTATTGAATTGATATTCAATTATTTTTGTGCAATTACTCCAGTAGTTTGTTATAATTATTAATACAAAGAACGAACACTTAGAAAAAAATCCTTCGATGCGGCCGGATTCGAACCGACGTCTTCAAGCAAACCGTGCCAGACACTATGACGACTTTTTAGCCACAGATGCGCCATCTACGGTTAAAAAGTCGTTAAAAACCAAATACAAAGATCCAACAAACAAGCACGTTGAAAAATTCGTGAGGTCCGCTGGTTCGTTCCGTGGCTTAGTTAGCATAGAAAGACATAATTCTCGAATTTTAAATACATCTAAATTTTCACCAAAAATAGGCAGAATCAAAAATTAATGCTGCCATCCTCACCTTGAATCTCCCTTCCAAAACTGGAGGCCTAGCATATGGAATGCCAAGAAACACTGACGCTTCTCCCTGGATCCTTTCCACCGGTGTTAACCATGGCCTGTACCCTGAGTCAGGGTCAGGATTGTCGTATATGTATACCTATGAAATAAAATTGTAATAGATTATTGACATGTTATGAAGGAAATAGCAGTGTAAATTATTAAAACTATTAACTGCTCTACTTAGAGTTAAGCATAGTTACATCGAGTATATAACGAGAAATATAGACGTAGTAAGGTCCATCCATCCCTGGCAACTCATCAGGTAAATGGGCCTCATATCACTTTTAAATATCAAGTTTCGTTTGCGCTGCAATCACAAATTAGAAAACTGAAATAGTACAGCGCCAACAACTGACCTGTGTACGTTTCTGAATATTCTAAAAATATTCTGTATTTATTGTAATAAAGATAATATCTCTACCCATAGGGGCTGTTCCATTCGGTGGTGTGGGAAAAACAGCAAAACACATAATTACAAGACAAACAGAATCACATTTCTTCGGTAATTAAATATGTAATTTTGCAATTTTCGCACGTTATAGCGAAGCTCAAGTTGAACTGGTCGTTTAGAAGTGAACAATTGACGTCAATTGTTTCGAATTCGGGCTGGCCAATCAGAGCGCAGTTGTCACAGTAATGATTTGGCAGAAGAGTTTTCAAATAAATTAAATTACATTTCGTCTCTATTTCTGGTTATGTACTCTATGCGTAGTTGTAATGGCATCGAAGGTCTATAACAAACTTCCGATTGAAATAAAGGGAATTGCAATAATTCTTCAGAGCTTAAGACAATGTTCTTAATTACCTCAATGAAATGACATTCTACAATATAAGAGACTTCATTTGAAATTGACGTTGTATATTGTTTACATTCTTCTTAATTTTTGACATTTTGTTTATTTTAGTATTGTGACTGATATTATTTTATTGGATGGCATGTATACAATACACAAATTATTGCATGAGTCAGGATTACAGTTATTCTATATGAACTTTTTGTAACGCTTTTTGTAACCTGTATATCACAAAGAAATAAATGTACTTGAATTTGAATTATTTATCTTAAGGTTGTATGTTTTCATACAAAAGCTTTTGCAAATTTGTGTAAAAGTACAAGATCAAAGGCCTAAGCAGTTAACACTGATCTGCGTGTATTTATTGAGTTTTATTCCTCTGGTTATCATAGTACATGGAATTCTCAAGTTTGAAACCGGGTCATTGGTTCAGTTGTCAAGAACATTATTTTTAATGGATTTCTATCCTGTAAACATTACGTTTTTCAAACTTACCTTAAAACCTTGCACCTGCCCAAAATTAGTATTAACGAAAATGTCCCTCTTCAATAATCGTGAGTCCCTTCTTTCTTTACCTTGCAGGTCTTCCCTCCACCCTCCCAGCACTCCCGGGAAGAGAGCATCGGGGTTGTTTGGATCTCGATTCTAATGAACAGATGCATTT
>NW_020653851.1:1615641-1643706 GCF_003589595.1 Hyposmocoma kahamanoa | reverse complement strand
CCATGCGCATGTGTCACGCTAGTCATAGCATGCCTTAATTGTCACATGTTTGTGGAACACGTTGTTGGTTTATATTTATTTAATCTTGCTTGTTCAATGTTTGTTATTTGTTTAGTATGTAACTGTTTGTGTTTATCTGATAAATGAATAAAAAAAAAAAGTTTCTCAAATTAGCTTTTCATGAATCAATAACTTGACGACAATGACGATGCGACGGTCCAATTAATTCTTTACCTTTTTTTAGTAGCAATAGTGCTCTACTACACTAACAAATGTAAAGTAAATGAGGAATAATAATAAAATAAGAAACATTCCAGGTCCAGGAAAGTATTGCCACCCTACCTATTTCGACCGGGTTTGCAGGCTGCTGCTACGGTACTATAATAGAGGGCTGTAGCTCAGATGCATTGCGAGAGGTACTTTTAATAATATAAAACCGGGATCATCTTAAAACTTTGGTTTATTTTACCATTTTACATGTTTAGGGTTACAAATCAATAATCTTAATTTGTATGTCAAGCTCTTCCCTTATTTTCTTAGCGTTCCAAATACAAAACTATAATCATTACCTATGTTCAGCCAGCAATTCTACTCAAAGAGTACAGCCTAGTCTACAGTACCTATCTGGAAAATAGGGAGGGTGCTGTACGTGTACCCGGAGCGGCTCACCTAAGGCACAAGCCTTATAGAGAACCGGATGAAGTACGTGCAAACTTGCTGATCCGGGGTTAGGACCTGACTTAGATGGTCCCTGTGCGAGCGAGCTCGAGCCATGGTGCCCTTCCCGCATAACCAAGAAGAACAAAACTTATGTAGAAAGATATGAGACTGTCCTTATCTACTATCTAGCGAAACCACAGATCCAAATTAGTTTTACATTGTCTACTCAACCGTAGCGGATTTGCTGTCTTGGCCGCCCTAGGCCCCAGGCCACGTAGTCAGTACCAGCCGCCCTTTTCTCAGCACTCATCGTGTACTGGTAGACTACATAATGAATTTACTTTATTGCCAACTTTTCAACAAAATTTACTATTAATAAAAAAACGTATAACGTGTTTTTACCAGTATTTTTAATAATTTTAATATTGTTCTATAACATTGATTTGATATATTTCTGTTAGTTTACGGGTGTACCCGCCCAGCCCGCATTATTTTTTCCGACATCTTCAACATTTATCGTCATATTTCAGCCAATTTACATAAAACCTAAATAAATTATACACTTAAACCTTCCTCACGAATCACTCTGTCTATTGGTGGAAACCGCGTGAAAATCCGTTCAGTAGTTTTTGAGTTTATCGCGATCAGACAGACAGAGAAACGCGGTAGTGATAACATGTAGGTTATAGTGATTATACATTACATTGTAGATATAAGTAACATGTCTATATTTAATTAAATTTTTATTGAATTGATATTCAATTATTTTTTTGTGAAATTATTCCACAAGTTTGTTATGATTATTAATACAAAGATCGAACACTCAGAAAAAACACTCAGAAAAAATTCCTTCGATCCGGTCGGATTCGAACCGACCGACGTCTTCTTGCATACCGTGCCAGACGCTATACCAACTAAGCCACGGAACGAACCAACGGACCTTACGAATTCTTCTATGTGCTTGCGTCGTGTATATTTTATACATAAAATGTACGAAAGTGATTTAGAAATATTACTGTTATACGATGAAGTGCAGAGCGGCGCGCCATATTGTTCGTGAGCCTTAGAATATTTAGGTACTTTGAGTTATTTCTTATTATTATCGTGAATTTTTTTGTCACAATTGGCCGCCCTAGGCCCGAACCTACTGAGCCCTAGGGAAAATGTGCCACTGCTCCGCAACATGGCGATGATAGTCCAAATTAAACTACTCAGCCTTTACTTAAAATAAGTAATATTAATGTGCCAGAGAACCACACTAATTACTTGTATCTAATTAGAGAATTCCATATATTAGGTACGAGTAACCACTGGGTTACATAATACACATTGAATCTCTGGAATGTTCTTTCTATTAACAAAGATGTAAAAACAAATCAATGTTTCAACTTTCAATTAATTCAAGACGGCTGAATGTAAATCCAATAGTTAGAACGAGATCGGAATTGGATTAAGCGGTACGGCATGGCCGACGGTTGTTGGACAGGAATCGAAAGGCAAACCTCATTCGGAGCACGAATAATGGGTCGGGACCGGCCCGCTGAGTTATTCTGTTACCGTTTTAGTCCAGGGGCTTGGGAGCGGACAAAATTTTTTCTTTATTCCAGAGATTACATTTCTAAATAAATGAATCCCTTGTTTGACACTAAAGTTTGAGACTTTCGGCATAGTCCCATAAAGGAAAACTAGTAGCGCGGCTTTTATGATGAAAAGCGCCAGAAAGCGCCAGAAAGCGTTTGTACAAATCTTTATATTCGTGTAATAGCCAGTGTTTCAATGGCGGCACCATTACATCTGGGTTTATGGCTTCATTTTTGGTCGAAAAACTATTGCAGCAAATTTTTGATATATATTTTGCTACGACTGTTGTATTATGTTTTGAATTATAACTTGGTAAAGAATCAAAAATAAGATTTTAGTAAATGGAATTTGGAACAGCTCCGACTGTTGTGGCGGTCGAGCTGGGAGTGACAGTGGTACGAAAACAAAATGAGAAAGTGAAGGAAGATGGAACAATTCAAATTTGCACACCGTCACAATGGTGTCCACGCCCGCTATACGCGCCGTCTTTGAGCGCACACATCGTCGATTTTTTTTAGGAATGGCGCTAGCGCCATTTCCAAAATTTTTCTAGGGAGCATGTTTTAGTTATTCACTATTGTTTTAAAATATTTACTTCCTGTTTTAAATTCAATTATAAAACCTAAACTTAATTAAAACGAAAAGTGAATTTAGGACGAAAATATTTTTAAACAGTCGTTTAAAACCCAAAACATGTTCCTCTAAAAAATTTTTCGAAAAGTCGGCCCGCGCTATGCGTCACACGTGAACTGCAAGATTTTGCCAATGTGTGCGTCCGTATAAGTCGCGCGACTGACGCGCACATATTATACAAGCCCCGATGCAACGTTTTTATGGAGTTACCCTACTTGGTGTAATTCTACTATAGGTCTCTAGTCTAGGGTAGTCTCTCTCTTTATTGTGTAATTATTACTGGGCCAAATTAAATAAAATATGTGGTATTACGTCGTCTTGGTTATTGTATTATAGTCCTTTACATCACTAATGGGCGTAACAATTTAAACTAAAACTTATTTTTGACATCAAAACATAGAAAACAAAATTCTGAATCGATATAATAACGTTAATAACTTCTTATTGTTTACAAGTATATAAGTAATTGACTTCTTATGTCAAAAGTTCTTATGTCTAAGTTAAACTCTCACTCTTTTGTTGTTTATGGTTTCAGACGCTTAAAATACCTGTGAGTTAAAAAAAAATGTGGTGTCTAAATATATAATTCATTCATTTATGAATTAATAGCAAATTACAAAAAAATAATACGGCTAACTATACATGCACAAAACTAGGTAGGTACGAAGGTATTAGAAACAGATGCAAAAACACTTTAGCCAATGATCATGCTTAATGATGTTAAGCAAATTTTAAATTTTAATTGTATGTTTGATGCACAAAAAAGCGTTAGTTCCCCATACATTGCACTGTTAATACAATACTGTATTAACTTAAAAAGTGTATTTTTTTCAGAATCGATAAGAAACGAATTACTCACTTCCCGTGAAAGATCATGAAAATTTATGCATAGATGACAGTTTATTACAGACATCTAAACAATTTCCTACTTGTCAAACGTATTTAAAAATAAAAGGAAGTATTTTGACTAAGAACTGTTTTGGCCAGAACTATATACATATAAAAGTCTCATATTGAGCTAAGTAGATATCTTTTAATTGTTTTTTACAATATTCTAATGGCGATTTTATTTGATGTGTAGAGAATTCAATTTTACGTTCATCAATGATATACTGGAATTTCACATATTTTGAGTTACAACACTATTGTAATAGCAGTGCGATATGTAAATGCACGATTAACTACGCATATTTTGGACATATCGCATAATTTATAATAATAAATAAATGTAATTTTATATACATTTAATTATACTGTCACAATATCTACTTCTGCAGCCAAACAGTGATGTAAGCATAGTAATGATATAAATATAATAAAAAAAACGAGTTTCAAACATTTTATGCTTGTTTGTCATCATGCGTATGATCAGTAGCTGTCCGATTTGTAATAAAATAATCATTTGAATACAATGTCAAAACATCTATTAACACCGACTTTTTCCTCTTTCAGTTCCTAGTCTAGGCAGTTGTAGAGTCGCCCAGCGTTGATAGATTTCATTCGAGAGCGAAGCAACGAGCTACTAGCTTCAACAATATTGTATGAACCTTCCTGCAATCTAAATTAGATTTACACATTTACCTATAGAGATTAAATCTACCGGTACAAATGGTAAATTAAAACAACCGTAGAGAGAATCTATGACTATTGTATACAATTAATTACATGTGACATATATGTTACTTGTGACATATATGTCACATGTAATTAATTGGGAAGAATGCCTTGTAGAGAAGCGAAACACTTGTCGGGCATATTATTGGTGGTGGGATCTGGGACTGTTACCCTTGTGTTATTTATTTTATTAATTCTATGCTGAGATAATGAAAATAAAATCAACTAAAGCGTGCAAAAGCACAATTTAATTGTCTCTGGGTTCGCGAAGTATATAACGCACACACTGATAGCCCCGAGCTAGGGAAATCATGTACACACGTATCGCGGGTATCATGGACACACACTACACAACCACAAATCACACCCAAACTCACAAGAGAAATAAATATAGGTCATACAAATATTTCTCCCGGCCCGGGAATCGGACCCGGGACCTCGGCATGGCAGTCTAGCATGGTAACCCAAATAAAGTAACTAACTTCCATTTTTATTTAGTAGCAGTGGAGCTCCTTGCGATAGAGTTCGTCCAGGGAAGTACTGCCACCTTAACTATTTCTGCCGACAAACAGTAATGTGACCAGTTTTGAAGGGTAATGGATACTGGTGAAATTACAGGCACATGGGACTTGTCAACTTATGTATCAGGGTGACGGGCGCAGTGGTAAACGTTAGAACCACTCAAACGGAATATTATCATATTTATCCAAGTACACCAAAAATGTAATTAGTGAATTTTAAGTGCAGGATTTGCGGTGTATTACTGAATTTTATTTGAGATGTTTTTGTTGGTAGTACGGAGGGTATTTATTTAGTAATGCAGAATAATAATTTTTATTTATAAAAACTTGTATTTAAACTGAATGCTTTTCTAATTTGCGAAACCAAATAGCCGCCATTTTGCGGTAGGAGGAGCGCATCGCGTGAGCGGATATACTCTTTGTTGAGTTTAAAATCGAGATGTAGATATGACATCATGTGGAGTTTGTATCATAGAGCTTGTTAATTATTCAAAATTCGCCTCCAGTGTAACGGAACAAGGCGCATTACTATTTAGCTATGTTCAAAAAGTCAAATTTGAAATGCTTTTAATCTGCGCAATACATCATTATATTATTATAGTGTATCACAAATGCAAAATCACAAATACAACCACAAATTCTTCTGTAAACAAACAAATACCACTGCATATGCAATTTCGAGCTCTCGCTAATATTATTAAAAAACAAATATCTTTCAAATTTTGGGGTCTCCCAGGGAAGCGTACTAGGACCTACACTCTTCTTGATCTATGTAAATGATCTTTGCAACGTACAGATCAGAAACGCCCAACTTTTCTCATATGTCGATGATACTTCTAAAACCATCCGCTTTGGTATAAACATTTCCTCACAACCGAGCAAAAAATTTAAACTTATAGTTCATTCATGTGGTAACATAAATGATAAACACTGTAGTTGTCCAATTATTGAGAAAGTATCACAAACTAAATATTTAGGTATTATCATCGATCAAAGACTCTGTTGGTACCCACACATTGAACAAGTTTCTAGCAGGGTTAGAAAGTTAATTTGGGTGTTCAGATCTCTGAAACATGTAGTTCCGGGAAAGATGACCAGAAGTAAAGACTCTCATAAGCATCTCCTTAATGAAATGTATTTTGTCTTGGTACAATCTGTTGTACTGTATTCCCATATGGGGAGGTGTGGCGAAATATAAATTCATTGAGATAGAACGAACGCAACGTGCTCTGATAAAGGTTATGTACTTTAAAAAACGTAGATACTCCACAGAAAACTTGTACACCTGTACCTTACTTGTGGCTTACTCTCAGTTAGAAAACTTTACATAAAACACATAATTTAAAAAAAAAACATAAAGACTTACCATATGACACAAGCATAGACACAAGAAGGAGGAAGGACATAGTGGCACAAGTCCCTCATGCAAAAACTGCGTTTGGAAGCATGCAATACAAAAAGCGTTCGAGTCAGTTGTACAATAAATTAAACAAGGAACTAAATATATACCCAATGCAATATTATGAATGCAAAAAGGTGATAGATGAGTGGTTGAAATTTTTGAATTACGAGGACACAGAGAAACTCATACAACAAATACAATAACGCATTTATGCACCCCCACTTCCAAGCATGCACACCAACACACACATACGCAATCACACACTTATGCAAACCCGTATGCAAACACACCAATTCATACACAAACACATCCATTTATGCACAAACATACACAAGATCAGTCTTAGAAATCTACTTAATATATAGAGCCATACATACTGTAAATTAAACTAATTAAATAATTAGTTTAATAAATGATAAAATATAAAAAAATTATATATAAAATTATAAATACAGTGTGTGATTAATGTTTATGTAATTAAGTAACCAATATCATTATAATTTAGTAATAATAATTCTTATAATTTAGTATTAAAATGTTTAAAAATTAGTAATTTAATTATTCCTAACTTATGTGATACTGTTATGGAAGAGCGGGGTGTCCTGACACAGGCATTATATGCTTAAAAGCTCCTCCCACTAGAAAGTAGACTAAAGCGTGTTAAGATAATAACTACTACTACTAGGGAAACTGTATTGCGGGTACCATGGATACACATGTAGATAACCACAAATTACACCCAAACTCACGAGAGAATGAAATCAAAATCAAAATTATATTTAGTTCGTAGGTAAGCAAATTACACTTGAAACTTATAGTTTATATAATCCCTAACAGAATAATATCCTCTCTTTAGTAGAGTTGCCTTTACATGATTTTTGAACTTATCAAAGGATAAGTCCAAAACAGCTTTTGGAATCTTATTATAATACTGAATTACTTGCCCCTTAAAAGAACCGAGAACCCTGTAATGAATAATAAAGAATGTAGGTCATATAAATATTTCTCCCGTTTCAGAAATGTAACCCGGGACCTATGTGTTTCAGCATGGTAACTGTGCGGCCACAGACGCAGTTTACAGACTGGACAGGTTTTTCCAAGAAATTCATGCAATCCACATAACAACGTATCAGACAGTCTGTACAGATACTCGAAAAGGCGACTAGGTAATATATATATAGGATATAGCGTCTTAGCTTAGTTGGTAAAGCGTCTGGCACGCCATGTTAGACGACATCGGTTCGTCGATCGAAGGATTTTTTTCTGAGTGTTCGATCTTTGTGTTAATAATTATAACAAACTAGTGGAGTAATTTCACAAAAACAAATTGAATATCAATTCAATAAAAATTTAAAATTTTTTTGATGTTAAAATTTTTACTTTACAGTATATTTTTTTATAAAGGGTATTTTTAATTTCAGTCATCTGTCTGCCGCAGTTTAATAAAAACTGGCTAAAAAAAACATTTCTCCGAAACGTAGCACAGTTGTACAAAATACAAATGTTCAGAGGTTTTGGGCAGAATGCAAATGAGTGCCAATCGTCATTCAGGTCACTTGGCGACTTTTCATTAGCCCCAACGGCACTGTGCTCATTTCAGGTCAGCCTGCAGAATTCAGACATTTAAATGAATCTGTCTATTACATTTTGTAGTTTTGACTATTTTTCTAGCTATGAAATATTGATAGGTTCGTCGATTGTTTTTTTTTAACGATACCAAGGGACTGGATAAATAAGTCGTAATGGTGGTAACGTAAAAAAAGTGCGTGCGTATCCTAGCTAACTTAAAAATAACTGAAAGCTGTAAATCACACTAAGCGTTTGAAAATATTGAACTATGCAAAATTTGTAAGACACCGCCCTGAAGTACATTTAAAAGAAGGAGACCAATATCGACGCTACCCGTCCCGGTATAAAAATAATTTAATCAGATGGCCATCCAAATTAAAATTAGTGTCTTCTAGTTGACACGAAATGGCCATTAAAACATATAATAAATTACCTAATCACATAAAAAACGAAGAGAACAACTACAAATTTATTAAACTACTAAGAAAAAAATTAATTGACAAATGCTATTAGACAATACAAGAATATTTTGAAGAAAAACTATTTTAGAATAAAATTGAAATCAACAATTATACAAATACACTATTTAATCTTACTTTGACTGTTTGTAATAATTTCTATGTTTTAATTTATCTAATTTTAAATGAAATATAATGAATTTTAATTCAACTTTATATTTACAATTTACTTTTAAAATTTACATTGTTGTGCCCTTACTGGGTTCATGTTTGATACTGTATGTACTAATTTAAGACCTACATTTAACAACATGAATGTAATAAAGCATTTGAATGTGAATTTGAAAAAAAAGCTACACGCTACGCGCCCGTCATCCTGAGACATAAAGAATACAAGTCGCATGTACCCTTCAACACCGGTACACGGTAATGCTGACATTACTGCTTGGCGGCAGAAATAGGTAATGTGGCAGTAGGTCACTGGACGAGCTCTACTGCTATTAGAGCTTTTTGTGAAAGAATGTAATGATTTCCAGATCAGCCGATCGGATGCGACGTGCATGCGTCGGTTACTCGCCGCTCTTACGAGGTCATCCGTTCATCTAGTATAGGGCCGTTCCACTGAACGCCTTTCGTGGTCTCCATTATTTGACCAGCACCTTTATTCTTCAAAACCGGAACACAGTAATGCTCACATTACTGCTTGGCGGTGGAAATATATAAGCTGTCAGTACTTCCCTGGATGAACACTTTCAATAGAAGTACGTAAAGACTGAATATAAATTAATTGTGGTCTATCAAATTAACACAATTACAATTAGCCTGGTGTACCTTTCCCACTACTGGGCAAAGGCCTCCCCCTAATCCCACTCCACACATCCCGATCCTGAGCTCACTTGGTGGTTACCTTGGCCCACAGATCTCCTGGCATGCGGCAGATGTGACCAGCCCAAATCCATATCAGCTTCGCAGCTTTTTGGGATACATCAGCAATCTGAGTTTGGTAGCTCAGGTTAGTAAAATAAAAATGTACTTACTAAATAAAAACACCATACACAGAAATCAGAAATTAGTAACGTGTATGGTATGAATTGGTAAAATACAGTAATACTAGTAGTCAATTAGTAACAATATGTCTAATACCGACACGCTATGATAGCCGTTTTGACAAATTACAATAGTGAGGTCAAGTCGTGAGTCAAATAATGAGGTTCATTATCGAAAAAAATATAATCAAATGCGAGTCGCGTCTGTAAGTCTTTAGATTTATTACTAGTATTGTAAGGGGTAGCTAATTAAAAAGTTTTAATAAAACAAAAATAAAAATGTTTATTTAATATATCGTCAATTCAAAACTTCTTTGTTTTGCATTGAGCTATGACGCGAGTTTGCCGGAGGTAGAAGTTGTGCTGGACAGCGATCCTGTAAGTGACGATCGTATTAGATTTCATAATTTCGAAAAACAAATGCCGAGTTGTGTCGTAAAATTACACATTCCTTAAATTTTACTGCACGTAACTATAGTCAACAATGTACAGCTTTATTATTATATTATAGAATTAGCCCCTTCAACGTAGTTATGAATTAATACGAAACTTGATGAGCGGACTAACGTCAAAACGGCTATCATAGCGTGCCGGTACTATAGTAATAATTACAGATTGACTTGATAGTCTAAAAAAATTAATAGTCATAAATCTTTAACATTTACTTTCGACTGATTTTGTAGTTGCGAGTTCTTTGATTGTAATTTTTAATTAAAAGTCGTCTTATAGATAATTCGAGGAAAACTTGTTAGAAAAAGTTGCGAGTATTTGAGTAAGTAAACTAATAAACGTAGAGAAGTTGCCAGTATTTGAGTAACTACGCTACTTCTCTATTTACAACGGCGAAATGTAAATAGTGGATGTGTTTTTGGTTTATGAGATTAAGGCCAAGTAACGGAAATGAAATTATATTGCTTTCAGTTTTTGTTTTTAACTGACTCAAAAAAGGTGGAGACTCGCAATTCGTCTGTATTTTTTTGAGTGTATATTACACGATGACTCCGATATTTGTGAACTGATTTCGATGATTCCTTTCTAGTTGGAAATGGGATAATTACCTCCATAGTGGTCCCATTGAAACTTGAAGATTTTTTTTTAGTTTTGTTATTTTTTTATAATACCAAGTGACAAGACGAACAAGTTGTGCGCCTGGTGGTAAGCGACACTCCTGTCCTGCAGTGCCACTCAGAGCTTTAAATCGTAAAGATCTTAAAAATCTTAGGGGCACTGCACCTGAGACATAAGTTAACAAGTCCCATATGCCTGTAATTTCACCAGCACCCTTACCCTTCCAAATCGGAACGCAGCAATGCTGACATTACTGCTTGGCGGGAGAAATAGGTAAGGTGGCAGTACTTCCCTGGACTATCTCTTTCACAAGGAGCTCTACTGCTAATAAAAATATTCCACTTCTAAAGGTAGCAAAATAAGGGATCGATTTCCATAGAACTTGGCATATAGATGTAATTCCAATGAAAATAAAATACAGCGAAAACGGACAAGTAAACTATGGAGGTTAGTTTTTTTATATAACCGCTCACGCGATGCGCTCGTCCTACCGCAAAATGGCGGCTATTTGGTTTCGCTAATTAGAAAAGGATTCAGTTTAAATACAAGTTTTTAAAAATAAAAATTATTATTCTGCATTGCTAAATAAATACCCTCCGTACTACAACAAAAACATCTCAAATAAAATGGACTAATACACCGCAAATCCTGCACTTAAAAAGCACTAATAAAATTTTTGGTGTACGTGGGTAAATATGATAATATTCCGTATGAGTGGTTCTAACGTTTACCATGAAATTACTCCTTAAAGTATAGTTTATAAACATTTATATTCAGGGTAAACTTAAAAACCGCAACTTACGGTATGTTTTCAATAAATAAACACCGACATCACCAGCCCAAACAATAACACACACGATTGTCGTGACGTATTTTTGAAGTTGTGTATTTTTTTTAAATGACAGACCTAGGCATTAAAAACTTCATGGTTCGCTAGAGTAGTTACCGAAATAGCAATTAGTATTAGTTCTTTTACCTGTTATAACTTCGATATCCGATAAATCGGTATAAAATCATCACCGGCACCTCTAGGTGTGGTATGCTTCCAGAGACGCATGAATCGCGTGAGCGGATAATTAGTCATACGTAAATTTCATCCGTTTTAGTTAAAGAACCCTCATAGTTATCAGTAAATCAGTAAAACCATGGCCGTACAGATTCATTCTCTTTTATATTATTTCTATTTTATTTCATACAAAGGCAATATTTTTATTTATTCTGTTTACGCGTGGAAAACTCACGACTTCAAAAAAAAATAGAACTGTATCATATTTACGTACCAATATTGAAAAATAACCAGGTGACGGTTCAATCATTACTAAATTTACAATATAATCGATTCATGTTCGATTGAATAAATATTAATTTTTGTAACGTAAATTATATACGAGATTCGTTGCATTTAAGACGAAGCGAACTTACAACGATTGTAAAAAGAGTTAAACCGCTCAAACGCTGGCATTGTAGCGGCACGAACAGAAAAAGGGATGAAATGAAAAACGTCAAAACCTCTGTAAAAAAGTATCGCTAACCCTCTAGCTATGTGAATGAGTTTTTCTAGGGTTACCATGGACTTCGTTTTTCACTATATTTGTTTTTTATGATAATGACTAATGACGGGGCTAATAATTCGTGCGCCTGGTGGTAAGCGACACGCCTGTCAATAGCAGTTGCATTGCCACTCAGAGATGTAGCTGTCAATCGCAAAGATTTGAGGGGAATTGCCAGTACGCCTGTCGCCCTGAGACATAAGTTGACAAATCCCATGTGCTTTTAATTTGACTGCCACCCTTAACTTAAAATGCTCACAATACTGCTCGGCGGCAAAAATATGTAGGTAAGGTGGTAGTAAATACTTCCCTGGACGAACATTTTTATTAAGAGCTCTACAACTCGTACTATTCCTGAAGAAACATAATCAAATGTAGTCAAAAATGTATACATTCTAATAATGTATGTATTTATTATTAAAATTTATATATTTAGTTTATTAACGAGTAATGTAAGTATTTAAAATACTTCCTTGAGAAGATATTCTTTGGTTGCACCTTCGTTTCTAGCTCTTAAATTACTATCCGAATGTTGCCTGGAAGAAATTGCTACTTAGCAATAAGGCCGCTTGTTGTACAGTCAACAGCACAACTAACGATAAACTTTTATTCGAATATCGCCTTTCATTATCTTTGTAACCATATTATATCATTCGTCCAAATTAAATGCAACGGAATAAGATACGTCAATGTGACGCTCGGCGTGCTGCCGTCTGTACATTAGCTTACTCTGTGATACGTATTTTACTGTTCTGTATTGTCATTGTCATTGTATACAGGATATTTCACTCATGCACTAATTCTTTCATTCAAAGTTAATTTTCACCAACACTGGCTTGGCTGGGTTGTCTACGATAAATGTATAATACTAATTCTGATGTCTACTTTGTAAGTACTAGTCGATGTTTATGTGCATGACTATTTCTAAAAGCAATACATATCTACATTATATTAGTAGAAACGGAGCGAGCGAAGCTTTCTCGGAATCGGACTTGCTGGCCATTCCTCTATCGATATGCATGAAATTGGAAACTAGTACGTTAGACAACATTACGTACGTTGCTCTGATTACAAAGTAAGTAACTAAACCACTCGTGTTATGGAAATCGGACACAACGATAGTACCACAAATACCCAGACCCGAGACATATAGAAAAGTTTTTCTATGTTGGCTCGGCAGGGGATCGGTCATCAAACCCGGGATCTCAGAGATGGTGCCACCATGAAAACCAGTGTGCAAGCATTTTGACCACGGAGGTCGAAGTCGTTAGATATCGTATAATAAATATATTGTACAGATCGTGATAAAGCCTACATTTTTAATTTCCACGTGTGACTTGAAATAATTGAAGTGAAATATCACCAAGTATAGGAGATAATTATTCAATTTTATTTCATTATTTAATTGTAAGGAATCGACATTCCGCTTGGTCGCTCTGGGCTGAAGTTAACACTAAATATTTATTTATCTAAGAGACAACCCTAACGATCGATAGTGTTGTCGGTGCAACAAACAGCGTGATATGTTTACAGACGGTACGTGTGCCGAGTAAACATGCCAGGCTATCTCTCTTAGGTTGCACGAGAATCCTGGTATAGTATTTTACACTCTGTAGTTTTGTGTTCTTTCAGAAATTGCATACTGTTGCTTACAGAATCAACTGTGTTTCCCATAGTTCTTTACCTAAGCATTTATTAGGGTAGAATAGTAGATTCTTATATTAGGTATGTGGCCTAGGGTTTTGAGTAATCAAATGAAATGAAAAGAATAGGAAAAGAAAGGTAACGACAAAGATAAAGGTAAAAGTAAAGGTTAAAAAAAATAACGGTATAAACACAGGTACAATTGTATAAAAACACTACCCACTTGAATTACATACAAGTTAGACATGATAAAAAGGGAACTTACCCCATAAGGGCCTGTATTTGTGCAAATATTATGCTTTACAAGAAGTTAGGTTACATGATTTTCAATGGTTATAGCTGATATGTAGTCGAGCTCGTCAGCTCGCTTCGGTAATTTAGTAGAGAGTGGCGACCGAACGAAGAAAAGTAAGAATGACGAAGAAAAGGAATTAAGAGGGAGCATGCCAAAAAAGTTTTGACGTTGGCTCCGCCCAAATTTGTGAAACGAATATATGCCTGAAGCTCGCGTGACATGCGACAGGAGATGTTGAATTTTGCGTATTAAAAGTACCAAATTCGTTTTAGCGGAACAACTCTAAAACTAAAGGGATTAAAAAAAAATCCGTAGTGACAGTTCTCGATCATGCATAAATATAATTCATTATCTAGTTTTTGTCCTAATAACCTGTAGCATTTCGAGGATGAATCGAAAAAATGTGAAAATTAGAGGTCATTTCGTGATTTTAATCTATCAAGGAAACTTTATTGTTTTATGTTTCTGATTAGTGTCTATGCTTGAATATATCGTGTAGTTACTCATACAATATTTTATTTTTAACTTAAAAGTGGATATACCCTTCTAAAATCAAATCGAAGACTAGGAATTTTTCCTCTGCTCCAGAACGATTCAAAATTTCAAAGTAGGTGGCCAAAAACCAGAAGAAAGGGTGATAAAAAGGTATAACGATGAAAGAGGGTGTAACACAGGTGTAAATAGAACAAATAATTAAATCAGGAACACTAAGCTGCTCTCGAATATGTAAAGAGGACAGTCCTATATATCTCTACTTAAGTTTTGTTTATAGTATCCCTCCCTATCAACCACTTGGTTATACGGCACTATTACCTGTGTAAGCAAGCCCACACAGGGACTTCCGTTCTGTTTACATAGATTTCACAGCCTTGGGTGAGCGACCCCGGGTATATAAAGCACACTGCTTATTGTCCTGATAGGTACCGGAGCTGTTCACACGCTCACCTCCCTTTGGGCATTGCACAATTAGCAGTAGCCATCGCTTGTAAAGAGGACAGGTAAAGTCCGAAACACTATGCAGTGCTGAAGACACGCGAAGCCGACATTGGGAAAAGGACTGCCAAGCTGAAATGGAACTGAGTTGGACACGTCTGTCGCATGCACTCAAAGAGAGTCAAAGTCAAAGTCAAAGTTAAATAATCATTTATTCCATAGGTAACATTTTTACACGTGAAAACGTCATTTTTTAAGCTAGTGCTCGTTCACTACGCTGACCTCCCCCTGAGAGGAACAAGCAAGAAACTCTTGGGATGGCTCATTTCAAATAAACTTAAATGCTATAGAAATGCATTTTGAATCATACTTGTGTGGAATCTTGACTCACTTTGTCTTTCCATACATCTTTATCTAACACGTAGTCTACAATTTTGTAATATGACTTTTCAATTAAAACACTTTTAATGTAAGTTTTAAACTTAGGAAATGGTAAACTTAATATATGCTCCGGAATGTTATCGTAAAAACGTATACAGTTCCCCATAAAAAAATCGTTTAACTTGGTTAAACGAAAACGTGGTACCATGATATTGGACTTAGATCTAAGGTTAAAATTATGTATATTTTTACGGGCATACAAAATATTTGAGTAAATGTACTGAGATGCCACAGTCATGATATCAGTCTCCTTAAACTTTTCTCTGATAGAAATCCGAGATGGTCTCACGCAGCTACTTGGTGGTACTTTAGAACGGCCAGGGACGAGGCAGATTATGAAAGAGATGGCGGAATGACTTCTATGCAGTTTTAGTCGCAGTAGAGTGTGTGAAAGCGTTCGTCCAGGGAAGTACTGCCACTTTATTCATATCTGCCTCCAAACAGTAATGTGAGCTGCGTTCCAGTTTTGAAGGGTAATTGATGTTGATGAAATTACAAGCACATGGTTCTTGTCATCTTATGTCTCTGGGTGACGGAGGCGGTGGCAGTATCTCTCAGATCTTTGCGATTTAAAGTTCTGAGTGGCACTGCAGGTGCTATGGTGCGACGAGCATGTCGCTTACCACTAGGAGTACGACTTGTTTATCTCGTCATATGGTATTATATAAAAAGATCAACTTGACATTGCGCTAAACCGTCGAGAGGCTAACTAAATAATCTCAGTACAGAGTACTAAAAAAACCGACCTCAAAAGTAAGTGGAATTACGTCTATTTGCTAAGTTTTATTGAAATATCCCCTAGTTTGCCACTATACAGGACTTGACACTGGAGATAATAAAAATCGGTTCTCACTACTCAAAGTATATTGAGAGAAAAACGCCTTGAATTGGAGAAAAAGCAAAATCAACCATTAAAGTAATTGCTCCTAAATTAAAGTTAGGCGCTATTTATAAAAATGAATCTTCATGCGTGAGCAGCCACCCTTCGAGGTGGATGCTTTTCTTCAAAATGAAATGGGACCACTATGGAAGTACCCCCCTTCCAACAAAAAAAGAATCGTGAAAATCGGTTCACAAATACCGGTTTTATTGCGTAACATATGTACATACAAAAAAAAAACATACAGATGAATTGAAAACCTCCTCCTTTTTTGAAGTCGGTTAAAAAAGGTTCTAGTACCTGAGCTATGTCATATACATATGTATTACCGTTCATGTCTGAGATTTATAAAAGTGACGTTTGCGTAGTTTTGTGACGGTGCGACCTTCATCGTCATTCCACATTTTTATCACCTTTTTCTCTGGTTCCTCGCCACCTACTTTGAAATTTTGAATATTCTTTAATTTGAATTTTTCTTTTACATTCTTACTTTTCTCTGTTCCGACGCCACTCTCTACTAAATTTCCGAAGCGATAAGACGTGCTTAACTTCATATAAAATTCCGACCAGTTATACCATTGAAAATCATGTAACTGCTTGTAAAACGTAATATTTGTACAAATAAGTTACTTATTAAAGTAATAAGTTCCTTTATTATCATGTCTAACCTGTATGTAATTTAATTAGGGAGTGTTTTTATATGATTGTACCTCTGTATTACACCGTTAATTTGTTTTATTACAGCCTTACCTTTACCTTTATTTTTCTACCTTTTCCTGTTCTTTTCCTATTTTACAATAAATGATGTGGCTCGAGCCTTTAATTTAATTACTCAAAAGCCTCGGCCACCCTGGCGAAAAAGCTGGGACGACGATGAAAGAGGTCGCATAATCACAGTTTTACCTGTAGCTAAAGGTACATTCAAACTGTTTCCAGCCACTATCGAGAACGCTAGCGAGTGGTATTGTATAACAGAATTTCCCAATAACGTTACAGTAGATAGTCACGTCTTTGATGTTTTGTTAAGAGCTATATGCCTTGCGTATTTAATTATGTTAGTTACGAGCTTTGTGTATCAAGTCAAATATGAGTTGACAGTGCCAGCGTCTAGTTAGTTATAATAGTTGAAGTTAGGCGGAAGCTGGTTAGTTTATATGTAACAATACCGTACTTTTGAAGTAAACTTACAAATAGATACAGCGAATTATGTAATCCTGCAGTTTGTATAAACTTGAATTTCCAAAATGGCCTACTTCGTCACATTTTGCCGACCTCAATACCTCAACAGTTTATACTGATGGCATTGGATGTAAAGGTCCCGGATTCGATACCCGGGAAATGAACTTTTTGAAATTGATTGTGGTCTGGGTGTTTTGGGAAGTGTCGCAGAGTGAGTGAACTGTTGGTTGTATTCATAGTACAGGGAATTCCCTAGTTTGACACCAGGCATTTTTTAACGCGCACTCTCATAGTCCCGCACTAGGGAAACCCTGTATCGCGGGTGCCATGGACATACACTTAGAGAACCACAAATTAGAAGGAAAGAAAGAAAGAAATATTTATTCCATAAAGAAACAACACAGCACACATGCATTTAACAATTACGAAACATAATTATAACATGTAAGAAAAAAATCGATATAAAAAAGAGAAAAAAAACAACAATTAGATGTAAGAAAAAATCGAAATAAAAAAGGGAAAAAAACAATAATTAGATGTAAGAAAAAAATCGAAATAAAAAAAGGGAAAAAACAACAATTAGATAATACACACAAATAACACACTAACAGGAAGCAAATAACTGTAACAATAAATAATCAAACGATACGTCATAACATGTGCCTGCTGTGCTGTTACGGAATCCGTCATCCACTCAGCTTGGTTGGTGTCGTCGCACTACATATGCGGCGACGCTGATTTTCAGTGGATTCGCAACATATGCGGCGACGCTGATTTTCAGTGGATTCGCAATTTGGCACGGAACACAGACGTGTACAATTTGATATAATTGTGGATTATAATTGTAAAATAAAAGTGTCATTGTAAACAATAGTGTAATTGTAAATAATAAAGCAACTGTAAATAATAGGGAAATTGATAGAAAACCAGCGTATGCTCTGACGCCGGATGTTCCTAACTCTTGTCTCTGAACTTAATAGTCTGTCTCGCCCGAGATAGACATATTGCAGAGTCGTATACTTTTCTCCTTTTGCGCCACTATACACACTTACTAATTTAAAATCACGCAGCCATTTGTTGTTTTAAAGCAAAGTAACCGTTCGGCCACGAAGTCAGTTATTGGTGTGGTTGTCTGGCACATTATTGCATAATTGTTATTATTTTAGTCCAGTTAAGTTAGCTACAGCCACAGTATAATATTAATAAGACAAATATGATAACTCTATACAAACGTGGCAGCGCGCGTTTGCATGTATGCGCGCTCGCCGCGTGTCGTATACAGACCGAAACATTTACATAATCTCGTGATGCGTTCCCGTTGCATAGTGCACATATTCTTACATACAAGCCGCGCCGATATCTCCAATGAACACTATGCCAGCTTAATTTTTGAACCAGTTCTGATTTTATTTTTTGTTTCTTTATTTTTTTCACAAAATTCGTTTTCTTTTGTTTTTTCCCAATTTTAATTTTTGTTTCCTTATTTTTCTTTCACAAAACTTGGGGATCATAATATTAGTAAATAAATAAGGCTGTTTACAAAAATAACAGAAAGTGACCAAATAATAAAGGTGCGTATTGTTAATTGTATGAATCGACTTATTGTACATTTCGACAGCTGTCAACCCAGTTCCAATGTTAGTAGTTTAATTATATATTCAACATGCTTCCCTCGATTCCACAATCCTGAAACATGGCTGTGTCGATCGGTTGCTAACACAAACAGCGAGCTATCCGTAACTTTGAGAAGTCGGTGAAAATATTATTGAAACCGATTTGTTTCAAAGTTTATTTCAGCTCAATGCTCAGAGTTCACAATTTTGATTCCATAACACATTTCAAAGCGATTCAACTGTTTACTTTGTCGAATACTAACGTGGAAGTGAATTCAGTTCCATGTAGACTATAAGTCAACAACCATTAAATAAACAAAAACAATAAAAAAAACTAGCAATTACAAATTGAGTGCACCACTTTTACGAGATTAATTATTTGAATAAACTTAATAAATTAAGAATTCTTTTACGGGTTCTGAGAGTAGAGTCATGATGAATGTCAATAATGTCACTGTAATTATTTACAGTCCCATATAACCATACAATTAGAGTTAAATACGGTTTTGCAAAATGGAACGTTAAATGGAGTAATTTTGTTACGGGGATACCTTACGGGAAAACGCAATTTGAATTTTTGAAGCAACTGAGGACAACACTTATAACACCTCCCTAAGTTAGAGTTAGTGTAATAAGTTTTTAAGACCCAGCAAACTACAATGGGAGTAACTAAACGCCCAATGTAACGCCTATTAAAACGTACTAAATTTAATTTAAGTGCTTTAGGCCCAACAAGGAATACTTACCCTCAGTTTTGTATGAAAAATGCATTTTTATAAATACGTTTAGAAAAATACGGTTATGTAGAGTAAACAGCGTTAAATTTGAATGTGATATTAAAATATACGGACAACGGGACATCAGACTACACATTTTTGTTCGAAAATCGCCTCCAGTGCAACGGAATAAGATACGTCAATGTGTAGCTTGATGTGCTGGCGTGGGTACACTGGGCGTTTACGTGATTATAGGAATAACATTGTCTGAGCCTGGATCACTTCACATATTATGTACGGTGCTTATATTTTCTTAAGTCTCTCGGGAGACTTAGGGTCGTATCCCAAAACTCTATTCAATGCTCAAGTCAGGATTTGAGCAGACTTGAGTATGATTTCAAGCACTGGAAATACGACCCTAACGGCAAGGACTTGAGTATTGAGTAGAGTTCTGGAATACGACCCTTAATGTTTCGGCTGTCGTCGGGTTTTATGCAATTGCCCCTTGCCTTTGGTACAAACCGGACGCTGTCAGTCGACTTGAAAGTATATAGAGTTGCTATTACATTTTTTATTCATTGTACAATGGAAAGAAAGTCACAGGTAGATAATTTACAGCGTGTACTTGTGTTTTTTACAAGAAGCCGATACGTTCAAGAAAGACAGCAATTGTTATTTTCAAAAAGTCCAAAAACATGTTTCTGTAGCTTGTGGTGTTACAATCGGAACAGTAAAAAATATTGAAAAATAATATGATTACAAAGACACAGCTCTATAGATATAAGATACAGCTCTATATAGTTCACACGGAAATCAAAACAAAATAACAATAAAGTACGTTGTTAAGAATTCTAATGATTATAGATTTTATATTTAATAATTAATAGGCGTGTGAAATTAATATTCGTGTGCATTCGGAAATCCGATGATTGCCGAGAGACAGTGCAATTCTATTTTGTTAACAAAATAGAATTGCACTGTACAATTTGACGTTCACGTAGGAGGTTATAATATCTCCATTTGAGTAGGTATCCTTTCTCCCACATACAAAGTAAACTAAGAACATTTACATTAGACAAGTGCTCTCGTTCCACTTATCCTATTTTCTGTTTCAATTTCTTATCCAATGCCATATCGATCGGAAAACATTATCTATTTATGCCGCCAAGCACTATTGTGAGCATTACTGCGCTCCGGTTTTGAAGGGTAAGGGTGCTGGTGAAATTACAGGCACCTGAGACTTACCAACTTATGTCGCGGTATACTAACACTTGAATGATAAAAAAATTTTTATCATTCAAGTGTTTTCATACCCTTTGAGCCTATACTTTTCTGACTCTGTTTGGTACAGATTCCAAAAAATAAAGAATGACAACCCTTGAATACGTTTTGATACACAAAGGCTCGTGGCAGCTTGTATAATTCATAATTTAATCCCTTTTATTTGACCGCCTGTCCGATGCAGAACGTAAAATTACAGCAAATATTGACCCGGCGTAAATATGCAAAGACCTTCAATAATTTTGATTCAGGAATTGGGTCCTTTATAAGTGACGACTTTTAAAAAAGTTGCTTTGAAGTATATAACTTTTTTTATTTAAAAAATCCACCTCAAAAGCTTTCGCTGTGTTCATTCCCGCGGTCTCTTCAATAACTGAAACGCATATGGAAATGAAAAATGAATCAACGTGTCTAAACACAAGGTAGCTGCTGTACACTGTTCACAAGAATTTATCATTTGTCTGCCATTTCCATCATCAGATGAGATCTATGTCACGATTTTTCTGTACTTTCATGTTGCTTGGTTCGAGATATTATCAATATTATCTGTCTGCATGTAAACATTCTTTATAATCGTGTCGTACTTTTTTAATAACATGTATATTCTTCATTCAGTGCATGAATCAAACTCCCATTAATAATATATAATAAAACTAAATTCTTTAAATTCAAAATTCGTCTTTAAGGTCATGGAAAAGGCGAGATTCGAATCAAAAGTTTAAAAAACCAGCCTCAAAAGTAAGCTTATCCGCTTTCACAATGTTTGTTACATCTATTTGCCAAATTTCGTTGATATCGGTTAAAGGAAAGTGGGTGAAACGCCCGCATTTTCCATTCGTAGAGGTGGAATATTTTTTGCAAATTTGAATGAGACCACTACTGAGCTATCCATCCAAAAAGAGAATCATGGAAATCTGTTCGTAAGAGTACAAAAAATACAATCGAATTGAGGACATTTTCCATTCTTAAAAAAACTGACTATGACCCTTTTTTCTCTGTATCCTTCATTTAAAAAAAACTTACGTACTTCAATTAGTTACAGACATCAAGTATATAACCAGAAATAGAGACGAAATGTCATTTAATTTGTTTGAAAACTATTCTGCCATATCATTACTGTGACAACTGCGCTCCGATTGGCCAGCCCGAGTTCGAAACAATTGACGGGTGTCGTCAATGGGTGTCGTCAACTGTTTCACTTCAAATCGACCAGTTAACTTGAGTTTTGCTATAATGGACGAATATTGCAAAATTACATATTTAATATTTAATTACCAATGAAATGAAATTCCGTTTGTTTTGTAATTAGATGTTTTGCTGTTTTTCCTACACCACCGAACAGAACAGCACGGCATATTTTTTGGAATATACGGAGACGTACACACAGGTCAGTAGTTGGCCTGTCTATATTTCAGTGCAAACGAGAGTTGATATTTATAAGAGCTGTATCGCTAATGTGTTACCAGGAATATATGGCCCTATTTCTGGTTATATACTCGATGGTTACAGAACAGATGGTGACGCTGTCGTGATTATTGTAAGGAACTTTTTACAGGGCATTGTCTTTAGTAGCTTTGTAGCTTCAAATGTAAAGTTCGATGCTTTACATTTGAAGCTACAGCTCATGTATTATAGTAAATAGAAAATTGGGGATGACAATAAGAGAATGTTTGCTTTTAAAGCACAGTAAAATATATATGTGCTATTCCATTAGCATAAATGTTAAATACGGCACATTGTGAAGGGAGGTAAGATTAAATAGCAATATGGAGTTACAACGGATTGTGTGCGATGCGTAAACTTTGTCAGCGGTATTAGAAGGTAGATAAATGAAACTGTAAATTTTGAATCGAAAAATTCGGAACAAAACTGCAGAGATGTGGTTTCATGTATTTTGTTGAGACTAAGCAGATTAAGAGAGTTTTTACATTATGGATCGCCTTTTATATATTGTCAGGTCGCCCTCTGGGCGTTCTCAGTATGAACCAACCATCGACATATATAGCGCCACCTAGCGAGTTTACTGCGTAGTATTTGATGGGACCTAATATATCGCACCGTAGTGTTAAGTGGCCATTCTCGCCAGGTGTCGCTACTAACAAAATGACTGTGGAAAACAAGTAGGTACAAACCTACGTTTCAATAAAAATCCTGAGACATAAGTTGACAAGTCCCAAGTGCCTATAATTAAAATTATCGGTCATTCTCGGACTTGGGGCGCATTTACTCGACACGAATTTCATCGCGCACACCCCGCGCGGCCGCCGTGCGGTCGAAGACCGGTATCCTCGTGGCCGCCGCACAGCGACCTCGTGCGTCAAACTGTCATGGCAAAATACGCTCTATTTGTTTTAACTTAAATGAGAGTTCCGAGCACGCGGGCGAGTCTAGTTTGAATTTGGTCTACGCGAGGGCCCGCGCGGCGACCGCGCGGCTGCCGCGCGTTTGTATTATTCACAGGAATTTAAATGTTGTTGCCTAGTAAATACAATTCAGATTCGCCATTTATGTACATGAAGGCATGGTAACTGGGCGGTCGGCGGCCGCGCGGAAACTTTCGCCTCGTGTGCCACGGCAATTAGTTAGGCCGTTTTCGTGAAACCTGGAATAGTGCGAGTGTGTATAAACTATAAAAAAATCTTGTTTGTTTATTGTACGCATTAAGGAAGAAGCTATGCTATGGACAGGCGTGTCGCTTACTATCAGGTGCACGACTTGGTCGTCCCGTCATTTGGTTTAACAAAAAAGCAAAGCGCTTCGTGCCAGTGAGTTATGGAAATATCGCATCGAAAGCGTATCGTGCAATCTAAAAAAGCATGATCATAATACAAATGAATCGGAGATTTAAATCAGGACCCTTTTAATCCTGCAAAAGGTCGACCAATAAATACGATATACAAATATCTATAAACGAATTTGTAGAACCAAAATTAAATATGTGTTTTCCGTCTTTTGTAAACAAAAAATTAATTTAAGCAGCTATTCGTCTTAAGTATGGTTTGTAAGAGACAGGTAGATATTATGTAACATTACCGTGTTACCCTTTTGGTATAATTATGATTCCAAAATATAATTTTTGACATATTCCAAGCTTACCTTTCAGCTGATTTTTCAGCGATTTCGGTTCTTTCGAACAAAAATCGTTATTTTACCGAAAGAAATGGGAAAGCGGTGAAATTACGTGAGTGCGTTTGGGTTAGCGCTGTAGTCTTCTATCGTATTAATGGCATACAATATAATGCTTGCCATCGTGGTAACAGGATTTGCCATTTGCAAAGTTGCCAGTTTTCGTAAAATTTTAAATAGTCGTGTAGTTGATGTCGACAATTTCATCGATAGATTGTGAAAGTAGGTAAAATTTAGCCAAAAATGTCTGAATATTACAATGTTCTTATGATTACTAATTGCGTTACTGTCTTTTTGTTCTTATTTTGACAGTTGGCCTACTAGTATCGAAATCAATTTTTATTCAAATACATTTTAATAAGAAGAGGCGGATTTGATTAAGTATGTTGAATTGAAATGAAAAACTTTTCAATATTATTATATAATATTACTATCTCAATTTTGACAACTTTATAGAATGAAGAAAAAATAATTTATATAGCATCTGGTTTATTAAATAAAAATACGTAGTGTATATACATACACATACACATACAAAATATTTAGAAACTACGTATTTTTATTTAATAAACCATATACATATATAAATCTCGCAAACATTTTTTTTCTCCATCCTGTAAACTTGTTAAAGTTGAGATAGTATCGATTGTCAGTTCACAGTCGATTATGTCTTATCTTATCTATCGTATTTTTAATAGTTCTAAATGCAGTGTAAGTCTGCATGAACTTACAAAAATTGTCAATTCAAATGGACCTGGTGTCCAGCAGTCGGACGAATAATGGGCCGATGATGATTCAAATGAGACCAGTTCAGCTATTTATAGCAGAGTACGACTAATGTTCAGTCGACAGTCGATGGAATATTTATCGACTGCAATCACTAGCTCCTTCCAAGCGGGCAACACTTGCGCAATGAACTGCCATTTCACTTCATTTTCAAAAAAGACAGGCTATACTATATTCTTTTTAACCGACTTCAAAAAAGGAGGAGGTTCTCAATTCGACTGCATGTTTTTTTGTATGTATGGTATGCGATAACTCCGGTATTTGTGAACCAATTTTCATATTCTTTTTTTGTTGTTTTATTTGAAGGTGCCCCTCCATGGTGGTCCCATTTAATTTTGAAGAAAATCATCCACCTCTAAGAGTGGCTGTTGACGCATGAAGATTCATTTTTATAAATAGCGCCTAAATTTTATTATAAGGAGCAATTATTTCATTGGTTGATTTTGTGATTCTTTAATTCAAGGAGTTTTTTTTTCTCAATATACTTTGAGTAGTGAGAACCGATTTTTATTATCTCCTGTGTCAAATCCCGTATAGTGGCAAATTAGGGGATGAATCCGGGTTTGCGCACTTTCCGGTAACCGATTTCAATAAAACTTGGTAATTATATGTAATTCCACGTACTTTGAGGTCGGTTTTTTTAGTTCTTTAGTACTGAGATTATATCTTAAATTATAACCTATGTACTTACTACATTCTTCATGAATTACCTAATCGTCGTTAGGTATTCGAATCGTCGAATCCTCAATTAAGTAACAACAATTCTCCTACTACGCTATCATTGCTCTACTTCAATATTCGACACTGAATAGGTACCCTTTCACAAACATGTCTTTGTTCTATCCACAGTTAAAAGTACGGTTATATGAATGAACAATCTTCGTAACTGGGTCAAACTCTGTTTGCTTACAGTGAACATAACTATTAAATGCCGGTAGATGAAAATGGAGTTACAGGTCCGTATACAAAGATCATTTTGGTACAGATGCAATGTTCAACGAAGTGTGATTATAAAATGCAACCATTTTTCCGGATTTACACTTGGTCACGGTTGATTCCGTGGCCATGGTACCTGTAAATGCTCGAAATGTTGACTTGTTTGAAAAAACAAATATACTTGATTTAAATACGGAAAAATAGTTTCATTTCCTATGTGTAACAATAGTGAGAACTTAAGAATCGAAGTGTGTTTCTTGTACGCAATATCTTAATCTTGGTATACTCGTAATAAAGATATCAAGGTACGGGACAAACAAGTCACGCGCCTGGTGGCAAGCGACACGCCTGTCCATAGCAGTTGCAGTGCCACTTAGAGCTTTAAATAGCAAAGATCTGAGGGCACTGCTACCGCGCCCGTCACCAGTAGTTTGTAGCAGTAGAACTTATAAAAGAGTTACTAGACGCACGACTTCTTCGTCTTGTCACATATAAAAAAGCACTCGTGTTATGGAAATCGGAAGGCACCTCCGAGATAGCGACATCATGAAAACCGGCGTGCAAACCACTCGACCACGGAGGTGGTCGAAACAACAGAACAATAAATACAGTAGATGTGGTTAGTTACCGTCCAACGCGTGCCAACTATAGGTCTCGAAAGACCTGTATGAGCTCAGTCCGCAATATTCGATTTGTATGGTATGGATGTGTCATTGTTTCGTGCATCTCTGAAATCCTAGAAAAATGCCTTATTATGCTGTTTTGGAGTGCAAAAACGAAAGTCGCACCAAAAGTATGACCCGTGGTGGAATTTCAATTTAATATTTATCGAAATATCTTTTTGGATACAAGAAACGAAAGTAAAGCTTATATCCCTGCAATATGGTGGCTTCTTTTTTTGGAGAACTAAATTAATAACTCCGATTTGTTGTCGTTCAGCAATTAACCGCTAGATGGCAGTACGTTTATTGAAATTCCGATATAATATCAAAAGGTCGCAACTTGCAATAATAAGTATTGATTGTATTGAACTTTTATCGATATGCCAACAGGGTAAAGTTTAAATTATTATATTAACAATCCAGACTTTGTTATATCTTTTTAAATTTGAAACGACGACTAATCAATAACAAGATTTTGTCGTGTTTTAAATTAAGTCACTTCCATTGTTTTTTTTCTTCCGTGGTCGAAACCATTGACATTGAACATGGCGAATACTTACTAAGTTCCTAGTTATATAAATTCAATTATAGTAAAATTAATGTATGTAAAGAAAAGCTTTACTTGCTTGACTATCTTTGTTGCCAGAAATCTACCACCAAAAAGATTTAAACGCAAACTATACAATGAAATACCAATGTAACTTGGTCTGCAGAAGGTCTCAGTAAAAACTTAGACAGTTCGGTAGTTTTACTTACTTACCTCCCATGGGATGTAACAAAGAACGATCAATCTTCAATGCAGTTTGTAAGTCTTTGTGTTTTTAAACCTTGTTTTTTATGGTAATTTGCTACGGATTTTGTTATTAATTACCGGTGTATAAAAACTTTTATAACTTTAAACGGTCATTCTAGGACCAGAGTACACAACCTAATTTCCGTGACATTTTTTATTATTTAAGTATATGATTTTTTTTATCGCATTTATATTTAATATTCGAGCACCCCATCGTGAAATATTAAATAATAAAAATTGCCACGGAAGTTAGGCTTATTTTTTTTAATTTGAACACCGCCGTCACGCCACGATTTAATTCCGCCTTCCCCTTTAAATCACTAGGGGGACTAGAAATAGGTTTGCGTTCCACCCCTATGTTGTGGATATTCCAAAGATTCGCACAAAGCGTTACGCTTTCACATTTGTATGTGCTTTCTTTGTTAACCGACATCAAAAAACGGAGGAGGTTCTCAATTCCAATTTTTTTGTATGTATGTTACGCGATAACTCCGCCTACAGGTATTAGTGAATCGATTTGTATGATTATTTTTTTAATGGAAAGAGGGTACCTCTTATTGGTCCCATTTAAATTTGAAGAAAATATTCCACCCCTGAGGGTGGCAAAATACGGTGATAACTCTGTACTGATTACAGCACAGAGTTATCACCGTTTATAATAATAATAATAATAATATT
>NW_020653851.1:1573483-1615241 GCF_003589595.1 Hyposmocoma kahamanoa | reverse complement strand
AGTTACAACACAATAGTGAAGTCCCTGACACCTGAGCTAGGTATAACCTGTGTTACAGGAGTCAGTGTCCTCTCTCAAACATTTGACCTTACATTAGCTATTTCTTAACAATTTTAATAGGTAACATTATTAAATAAATTACATATTATATGTTTTACTGAGAGTGTGTGTGAACGTGCATGTGCGCGTGTGTAGGTGTGTGTGTGCCTGCGTTTTTGTGTGACAATATACATTCGCGCGTTAGTAGTATAGAGTCTATTACATTATTATTACCTGCAAATACTTTATTTTTCTATCTCAATTGTTACAATAAGGCTTCAGTTTTATGGTAATCTAAGGTTAATAGCCAGTTCTTAGTTTTAAGTTTAGTTTTACGAGCAGCTAACGGATGTATGTTTAAAGTTTTATTAATTTTATTATACAGATACGGAGCCATAAATAGTAACTGACGTCTTGCCCAAGCTGTGCGACATTTAATGGAAAAACACACATTAGTGCGGGTGCGCTTTTTGATGTAATTGTCTTTGCAGTATGGAGTGTTTCTGTGCTGTTTGATTACTAGTTGCAAAACGTACAACTGTCTTATACTCAATACTTGGCATTTGTCATACAACGATGTAGTAGGAAATCTGTACGGACTAAAAGTCATAACTTTAAGTATGGATCTTTGTGCTCTTTCTAAAGTCAGTAAGTGAGTCTTACAGGCACCACCCCAGACTCCAACACAGTAACTCATCACCGACTGCGCAAGGGCGTAGTATATTGTACGCAGTAGCTCAAGATTAGCCACATATCTCAGTTTTTTGAAAACGTATATTAGTTTTCTACAGCGTGACGTCGTGAGGTCTATGTGTGCACGCCAACTGAGTCTGTCGTCAAGCATCACTCCTAAATATTTTACATTGGTAGATTTGGCAACAGTAAGACAGGAACAGTCAGAATTGCGAGGAGAATAACATGAGTGGAGTTTGATTTGTTTGATTTGTTTATAGTGTCAAATACGAAAGTAAAATCTGATGAATAATTAAAAATTGTTGTTTAAGATGTTAGTAATATAGTCTTGTGAGTATTTTACAAATTACATCGTATATAAAACAAGAATGTAATCATTAGAAATAATTTAACATTTTTTTAATAATACCCAGAGACGTAATGGACAAGTCGTGCGCCCTATGGTAAGCTACACGCCTGGTCACAAAAGTTGCAGTGCCACTGAAAGTTTTAAATCGCAAAGATCTTAGGGGCACTGCCACTGCGCCCGTCACCCTGAGACGTAGGTTGACAAGTCCCATGTGCTTGTAATTTCATCAGCACACTTACCCTTCAAAACCGGAACACAGTAACGCTGACATTACTGCTTGGCGGCAGAAATAGGTAAGATGGCATTTCTACCCTGGACGAAATCTTTCACAAGCACCTCAACTGCTACTTAAAAATAGGAAATGAAACTATTTTTCCGGATTTAAATCGCGTATATTTTGTTTTTTCAAACAAACCGACGTTTCGTCATTTCAGTCAACCGTAACCATGGGACCTGTAAAGGGCCCGAAACGTCGGTTTGTTTGAAAAAACAAATATACGCGATTTAAATCCGGAAAAATAGTTTCATTTCCTATGTGTAACAATCGCGAAAACCTAAGAACTCGATATGCTGCTTAAAAAATTCAGTAGACAATCAACGAATAATAATAATTATAATATAAAATAAAAAAAACTGTCCTCAAAAGTTTATCTGAAATCCAATAAATCGAATTCATCCTCTCACCGTTAGAGGTGCAATATTTTCTTCAACGTCACATACGTTGCTCTGATCTCAAAGTAAATAACTATAGCACTTGTGTTATGGAAATCGGAAACAACGACGATACCACAAACACCCAGATCAGAGACAATGTAGAAAAGTTAGTTTTCTGCATTGGGGGTCGATTCAGAACCTTCTAATAACCCAGTTACCGACCGATTCGGATGAAATGACGTCACACCTGTACGATTTAGTCGAGGTTCTCGATCGGCAAGGGCTACAAACGTTATTCAGACAGTTATCGAATGAAAATTACCGAACGTCCTATCGTTTACAAAGTAAGATTGTAATATGGAAATCTCTTATTATTTTAAATAAAGTCTGGATTTTGTTCAATTTTATTAATTTATTTTAATACAAGACTATAGTCGAAAGGTTTAGGTACTTAACTAAATGTAAACAATCTTGATACATCTTTTTATTGAAACACATGCTGTACAAATCAATAGGTATAAAAAAAGGCATGCAATTTCATATGAAGCTAAGTATTTGTATTTTGTATTTGAAGGTAAGGGAAAATCATTTTATAAATGTATATTTCATTAAATAGACGTCTCAAGATTGTTTACATTTATTTAAGTACCTAAACAGATGGACTATAGTGCATCCCTATATTTTAGATTTTTAAAGTCATACAAGTGCGTATAAAAAGATTTTCATTTTTCTTATAATCCATTTCACCGACTAACTCCGTAAACGCTGTTGGATAACGATATCGTATCCGACTTCGAATCTAATGTTTAACTTAATTGTTCTGAATAGCTCAGAAAGCGCCCTTCGCTCTGAGAACGTTATCTAATCTAACGATTCGGTTAAAATATCTACGAGTACTGAATTGGGGTCCTGACCCCGGGATCAAAAATAAATAAAAAACAGAGATGGCGACACCATGAAACCCGGTGTGTAAGCCACTCGACCATAGAGATCGTTTACTGAGGTCGAATCGATTCACAAATGCAGTAAACTCGTAAGTTATACCAAAAAAAAAACAGTCTAATTCTTCTTATCATATCGATGGCATACACTGAATTCTCCCTTCATACACCCCATAGTCGAATTGAAAGCCTCTTTCTTCTTTCTCCTTCTTCCGAAGTCGGTTAAAAATGCCTTGCAGCAAATACTGCAATAGCATTTGTTGATCACCTACCAAAACGTCTTACCTTTATCAAATATCTGTCCTTCGTCCACAGAACCACAAACTTGATGTAAGAAAGGGGCTCCGACAAGAACAATTTCAAAGTCTTTACCCAAAACACTCGCGGCAGGCAACGACATGAGACGCCGGCGCCGTAAATTCTAACAGTAATGTGCTGTCAAGCTGTAACGAGGTCTGTGTTACGGCTTGTTTTAGCTGATTATTTTCCATTGTAGCTCTAATGAGGCTGGATGTTTTTGAAAAGTGATTTAATACTATAGGGCAGAATTGTAGTGCCTTTTTAATAGACATTTTAACTTGACAACAGGCATTTTAACTTTATTCAGCTGACGTGTAAATTATCATAGCGCACACTTAGTGTAATAAGGCGACGACGTCTGCAATAGTATATTGTGTATTAAAGGCGGTAAATAAATAAGTTACTAATGGGACTGTTAGACGCTTTGTAATTTTTATCGCTCGTGCTACATGTAATGTTTTTTATCTAATTTGTGACGAATTTATTTCTTGTATGAATGAATTTCGCTTCACAACACAACATTTACAAATTTTACAAATGGTTGGATTTTTGTTTTTTTTTTTAAACAGGTTGCCGGCAATTGTTCCACAGATAACACAACTCGAACTAAACTGTTATAAAAGGCACAGACGCATGCAGCCACAATGTATTAGATATAAAATAAATATATTTCCAAATTTTAGCATAAAAACTTTTTACTTAATTGACGTAATAAATCCATATGATGAAGCCCGTAATTTACGACATTACGGTCGACTTTGCCTGCACGTCATGACACTATTTACAATCAAGTGTGATGAAAAATAACAACTGTATAAGAGAGAAGTTTCCAGATTCTACGAACGAAATTAGCCTAGAACGATAACCGTCAATATTTTACAAAAAAAATTTTTATAAATTATAAAATTTCACTTAAACAACTTTGTTTCATGTAGTTCGTATTGTTTTTATGAGTTTAATAATTTTTGACGTATGATCATATCTGGTTTTATTATACCAAGGATATTTTCAAAGATATTTTTCAAGGCAACGTTTTTTTTCCGTTTTTTAAATAAAAAACACAGCGAATAAGATATCTATTTTTATTGTAGGGATGTGTGGATTTGCGATGAAATTCTTATGAGTGTATTTCTCTGTAGAAGTATCCTATGTTTTTTTATGTAAAATAGATCCCTCGTTCTGATGCTTGTCCACAATCTTTCTCTTTGTTAAGCGACAATATGGCCGTAAATGCCTATTCACTTTAGTCTCGAACAGCCCTACATTGTAGTTTTTTAGCAGAATACAGGTGCCAGTATTGCATTGAATTCCTTTGTCATACCTATTAATTAGAAAGGATGAAGCTAGTGGTTTGTGCGAATGGGTGTTTTAAGACAATGACTTAAGGATAGAATGTTCCGGCCTTCTAGTAGATCGAAGGTGGAACGGTGAGGGTGGAACTAAGAACGATGGTACACGGACACTACCGGTGCACCGGCCAACGAACCGCTACGATTTCAAGTGCTACACGAGCAATGCGATGTCAAAACGTAACGCAGCTGCAGCACCCCTTCCCGCTTCGTCTCCTGGCCCCTTATTTTATTTATACCACGTGATGGGACGGACATAAGTTGACAAGTCCCATGTGCCTATAATTTCACCAACACCATTACCCTTCCAAACCGGAACGCAGTAATATTAACATTACTGCTTGGCTGCAGAAATAGGTAAAGTGACAGTGCTTCCCTGGACAATCTATTTTACAAGGAGCTCTATTGTTACTTAAGGAGCTCTACTGTCCGTAGCCGCGAGCCGTTTCAACGCACCGTGTGGCATCCCTCTTAGTTGTAAAGACGACGCGTACTCTCTGTTCGTTATCTAGTTTCTAACACACATGCAGTAGGACAAACAAGAGCCTTCTGAATGAGAAAATTTGGCAGCAATGCGCCCTATATAACCGGGGATTGTGAAAAGGCAAGTCCACAAGTTTGAAGAGCGGCATAAAGATGAACTAGGTACTAAACGTGACGAGATAAAGGACCGTCTAACCTCCGCCATTAATTATAATTACGTTGGCGGCGTAGTCATGGGCCCTCAATGTGCACGAGGGTTGCCGCAGCGAGATTGGCTACATTAGTCATGTTCGAGTGCACTAGTGCCAACTAACTAGGAGTTGAAGTGGTCGCCATAACCGATCACGATCGGATAGATAGATAGATAGAGGACAAAGTTCAATGTAGAAGTATGTATATTATTTCATAATTTCAAATTTTAAAAGCTACGCAGTCGAACTGCCACTCTAATGGGTCGTGGTCCATATAATAAACACCTTTTCAATCTAAGTAAGACTACTCTCTTTGCAGAGCGTGCATGTAGGGTGAGGAAACGGCACATCATACTGCAATGCTCCGGCGTAGCCAACAGGGCGAAGTACCTTGGAGTGCCGCGGTCGCTCCCCGAAATCTTCAGTAAATCCAGGAGGGTACTGAGATCCTTGGAGGAACTTGGGTGGCACGAGTATGCAGTGCATCCACCACACCCAAAAGAAGCACGTGGACTTTGAGTTGTGGACATTTTTTTTTATCAAGTGACGAACAAGTCGTGCGTCTCAGAGCTTTAAATCGCATAGATCTTAGGGGCACTGCCACTGCGCCCGTAGTATAGAGCTCCTTGTGCCTGTTTTTGCCGCCAATCACTAATGTGAGCATTACTACGGGTCCATCATTCGCTCAAGCTTACGCAATAAGTGCCTACTGTGCCGACGTTCGCGCAAGTGCTCGTTCAAGTCTTGCATTTATGAGCATTCGGCTCCGTACGACTGCATACGATGTACAACGTTATTTCCACGCTACGTCACGTGCTTAGGTTCCTTTTTCCCCGTAGTGAGCGCTTGGTGTCATTAGTCAGATTTAATAGGCTATTATAGCGTAGATATTTTCGATTTTGTATGAGAGTGATGTGAGTATCTGTGACGTGGTAACTATAATCTGTGGCGTTACGTACAAGTTGCAAAATAAATTTCTTATGTAAGCCGACGAAATATTGTGTTATATGAAGCCTTCGCTACCGGTATTTATCATCTTTTTCTGTAACATCCTTTACCTTATTGTTCAGACGCAGTAACAATATTTGTCGGCACCTAATCCTACCTTCACTTGTCCTCTTGATATATTATTCTCATCATCAGACATAGAAGTTTTGGTGTCACGTACAAAATATTTCTAGTGCTTTCTTGTTGACGATAATTTTATCGATAGTTTTATGTTTACTCAAATCAAAACAAACCATATATTTGCTGCAAACATGGTAGTCAAGATAACAAAATATAATATAGTGAGTACAAACATGTTTCGCCATAAAACAAATATACGCGATTTAAATCCGAAAAAATAGTTTCATTTCCTATGTGTAACAATCGCGAAAACCTAAGAACTCGATAACAATAATTACTAAAAAAATTCCTAACACTTACATATACCCCTCACCAATTCATATAATTTTGTTTTAAATAATTTAATAGGCAAGTCTTCAAAAAGAAGTAATCTGGTAGGATTTCTGTACATTCGTGCATTTATCTCAATATTTTTAGAGAACAAAATATGTAAATTTACTACGATTATTGTAGATATATATTAATTTGTATTAGCTTTTCTACATTACAATTTCTTATATTTATTATAGATAAACTGTTTAGAATGTCAGTACCTTTTACAGAACTAAGATTAGTGGTCTAGTTATTTTTTAACGAGCATTTACCTGAAGGGTGACCTAAATTTCGGTAAACGCGGGATGCGCGGGTGTGAAATAAGATCCGTGCTAAAACTGACAGTTGCCATTCCGTTGTAGAGCCATAAGGCTTAAGCATAAGCAACGATTGCATAAAATACTATTAAGTCGTCAAACTCAGCAGAGTTGGTTGTTTTAATTACCTGCCTCCGTCTTTGATAGATTATGTAAGACGTAGTTGAAATGCCGGGCAAAATTTTTAAATACGCATTGGTTTTATAAGTCTAAAACTAATAAATGAAAATTGAAAAGTAAGTACTCAAGTACTTACTTTTCAATAATTCTATTCACCTTTAACACACTCACTTGTTTTCAATCCTTTTAGAAAAAAATCCTTCGATCCAGCCGGATTCGAATCGACGTCTTCTAGTAAACCGTGGCAAACGCTATGCCAGCTAAGCCACGGAACGAATCTGCGGACCTCACAAATTTTTCTATGTGCTTGTTGTCGGATCTTTGGATTTGGTTTTCAACTACTCTTTGGCCATAGCGCCATGTATGAGAAATCCAAGAAAGTATTTCATAACTCTGTGATTTTTTTCTAAGTGTTCGTTCTTTGTATTAATAATTATAACAAACTAGTGGAGTAATTAAACAAAAAATAATTGAATATCAATTCAATACAAATTTAGTTCGAATTTTCTTTTCAATTCTCCACTCTCAAGTTAGCTGATTCAAGATCAGTTAACATTATTGATGTTCCGTTTTTTCCACCTTGGTGGCGCCCCTTATCAACTCGGTCTATCCTTTGTTTTAGAAACTTTTCAGTACTTTCTATGAATACTTATAATTATCAACATCACATGGCATAATAATTGATTTCTTCATCATCATCAGCAACCAATTTATAACCGTCACCGTGCTGGACTGCCATGCAGCGGTTTCATGTGTAATTCCCGGTCCGAGAGAAATATCTTATTTGTCTTATGAGTTTAGGTGTAATTTGAGGTTGTTCACCTATTTGTGGGTCCATGGCACCCGCGATACAGGGTTTCCCTAGTGCCGGGCCATGGGTGTGTGCGTTGTTATGACTCTACTTCCACCATTTTTTTTACTTACGTCTCATTGCCGAGGACAGCTCCCCTCAGGCGAGGGCTTAGGCCATAGTCCGCGACGTTAGCCCAATGCATGTTAGGGACATTACATTTTTGCCCAGTGTTGTGAACCTTCTTCGACGTGAAGGTTTTATCGTGATAAATTCATTCACCGAAAAGCTCATGGTAAATTTCAAATTAATGAAATTACGCACGTAATTCCCGAAAACACATTATTGGATTTGATCTTATCACTTAACATCTATTAATTAATGTAGAATAACCTTAAAGGATGGTAAAAAATAAAGGAAAGGAGCTGCCCTATCTACGGAATAAATGTACCTAACTAAACCAAAATTGTACCACACATAAGGCGGGTTTAGTGTTGTACCATAATTATAGATAAGTCAATATCGTCATTGGATGGCTTGGATGTTGAAACTGTTTTTTATGTTTGTAATTTGTATAGTTGCTGTAATCAAAGTATGATTAATAAAAGTTTAATTACAGTATATCAATATTCCATTTGGGAATGTTTTATGTCATAAATATGGGAATATCCGGAAATAACATATGAGATTTGAAGTTATTATTTTGCATTTTTAAGTGCTCACATTTTACGAAAAGTGAACTTGCACGATGATGGTATATGATCCAATGTTTATGTTCGGCAGTCCTATAATTTTCAATCTTTCTTTTTTCATTTATATGTAAACTTTATAAATAAAAATAATAATAATGAAAAAATAAAAACCTCGTAGTGAATTGTTTTAATAACAGAATATCGATAATACGTCTGCGTACAAGAACAACACTATCTCAAAATAATCGTTATCAACAATCATCAAAATATACTAACAAATAGGTAATCATAAGTAACCAAAGCAAAATTCGCCAAGAGTTATGAATAAACGACTTAAATGAGTCTAATTACATGAGATATTTGGACTATTGTATGATTTATAGACAGAAAAATAACGGTATAATCATTGACTTACAAATAAATGGACGACGGGTCTAATACAAAAACCACGAAAAAAATGTCCCAAGTCAACCTATTCGAAATTTAAATTGTAATGTCATCGCAGTATCGCGCTGTCAGTAGAACAAATGAAGACTAAAGCGGAGTGTCGCGCTCTGTATACGATTTTAGCGCCTTACAAGTGCGGACACTTTTTAGCGCGGACCCGACGTCCATATAAATTGTAAGTCAATGGGTATAATGCAACTTTCGGTTGATTTTCGCTTTTTCTACTGCCGCATCCCTTAATGCTGCAGCGATGCATTTTTATCAATACTTAATTGTTCTCACTGTTACAATTCATGCGAATAATTCACTAAAACATTTGGTGAAACATTGGTTTTGACATTTGATGTACTTCCCTTTGACAACCGGATATGGATGTCAAAGGGTACTCCAAAAATGGCAAAAACAATACAGTTGGCATTTAAGATGACGTTACGTATTTTCTATTCCCGTGTTTGACACAAATCAATGTAATGCTACCTCTTTTGGGTTACGACGGCACGCAGTAGTTAAACAAAGACAATAAAATGTTAATGTTTTCAACGTCGAAACGCATCATATACATATAACCTCTGATTTATATAAGTCAATATAACATGTCCTTTGGTTTCCATAGTGAGAATAACCATACATCACTAGTCAAATTGCTTTAGTGGTACTGAAATTTCTGTGCCTACTCATCATACACAGAAAACAATGCAATTTTTTCAAACACGAATTTCACGAAAAACAAAGTTTCGCCATAAAATGAATTTTCTGCAGCTGCGTCGTTACAAATACGTTAATTTATCTAGCGGGATGCAAATTGTCATGCTAATTACAGACTCAAGCTGTGTAACAAATAGCAGTCTTATGCCCGCTATGTTTTGCATTAATAGCGGAAATAGCGGAATAGCGGCGCGCTCGCTTCATTCGTTCTCTAGTTGTAATTTTAAATTTCGGTCTAAAATTTGCATTTTAGGTTAACCTACTAGCTGAAGCTTTTAAGTTAAAGCTTAAATGCAGGTTCGTGTTAAAATTATGTGCTCTACATGTTATCATATTTTATTTTGACATAATTGTCTATCTATGCTCTATGGTTATATACTATGGTTCTTAGGTTTACGCCATTATTACACTTACGAAATGAAACTATTTTTTTGGATCTAAATTGCGTAGGTGTGTTTGTTTTTTCAAACAAAACCAACGTTTCGGACTCTTTACATGTCCCATGGTCACAGTTGACTGAGATGGTAGTCATCAATCAGTTATGTCTAATATTCAAGGAATTCACCCTATTTTTCACTATTCCTACGAAAATTATTAATAAAATACCTTAGTTTTAATTTTTTTTCAAAGAAATATTCCAATTCACGCTATAAATATATAGTATATATACTATATATAAATATATAGTATAAACTACCAAAATACGTACATGTAACATGGGCAACAAATCTTAAAATGTGGAAAAAATATACAAATTTAAAAAATACTTTTTTACATGGACAAAATTTTATTCCACTTCATTCTAATTTTATTGTAAACATGTTGTTTTAATTTTTAAAATTAAACTTTTTTGTGTGAAACGATGTTGATGATTCTTTTTTTGTTGGAAAGAGGGTACTTATTGGTCCCATTTACATTTGAAGAAAATATTACACCTCTAAGGGTGGCAAACTAAGGGATGGTAACCGATTTCAATAAAACTTGGCTTGTTTTTTTTGATACAAAAGTTATCGCAAATACATTAATTATGAACTCGTTCAAGTAAATAGATTATACAGGAAGTACTGAAAATGAAAGCAGAGGGCTTGAGGCTTTATAGGACAAGTCGGGTAAGTCGTAGTGATATAACAAATAAACAAAGGAACACAAATCCACCGCTTGTCAGTCCGCGTCCTTCAGCTCGTCAGTTAATCAGTCATACGCAGGAAGCTGGCGTCTAACAAGGTTATAATAAGTACAAGGTAAATAATAATAATTGACTCTTACAAAAGCTTTTATTTACTAGAACATACAGAAAAATAATAAAGACATGGTTGCTTATTTAGAATAATAACGCATAGAAACCTAGCCCGCACACGCTAAGTGAGGCAAATTGAAGCGCTCCCAAAGCTCCCAAAGGGCCTACACGAGCCGGCGGGCCTTCAGTGCTCAAGGTCAACTTGCACCGCGAACAGATCAAGAATTTTAGTTAAAAATGACGAAACGTTCGGTAAATGAGTGTAAAAATACGTCAGACAAAAATAAAATAGATACTAACATCACATTCCACAAGGAAGTAACGCGTTTCAACTTGTATTTTTATATAAATATTCACTAAAACCGAAAACTAACCTACTACTAAAACTAGCCTACATGAATTTGATTTTTGCCTCACTTGTGACAGTTCGTTTGATATGAAACTATCATTCTATGCGTTATTATTCTAGGGTTGCTTAATGGTTTGACTTACAAATTTTCCGACAACCAATATACAAATATTGTATATATTAAATAGAATGACGAACCTGAAAAAGTAAAGATATTGCTCAAGTGTCAAAAATCGGTTTTTTTTAAATAACGTGTGAGGCACCTGGTGTTATTCAATTTTGTTGGTGGCAAGTTTTATTATAGCCTGTCTTTTTTGAAGATGGAATAAAATGACATTTGTAGGGTTGCTAGTTTTCATTAAATTTTAAATAGTTATGTAGTTGTTGTCGATAGATTATGAAAGAAGATAAAATTTTGCCAAAAAATACTGAATTGTGACTGTTACGACGTTTTAATGATTACTAATTGCGTTATTTATTTGTAAGTCAATGGTTATTATTGCCTTCTTTTTTCTTATTTTGACAATTGGCCTACTGGTCCACCCAAATGAATTTTTATTCATATATATATTTTAACAAGAATTATAATAGCTGGATTTGATTATCTATATTGAATTAAAACGAAAAACTTGAAAATATGTTGCTCGAAGCAGGCAACACTTTTGCGCTGTGAACTGTCATTTTACTTCATCTTTAAAAAAGACAGACTATAAATTGTATTGCATATGAATAAAATAAATACGTTTTATTTCCTAGGTTATTTTATTTAAAATCTATTACGGAAATTTGTCAATTGATAATTAACCGTTGTTCCAGTGAGCTACCACCGTTTTATATAATAATATATCCACTTAGTATATTTATTATATTATGGACATAACTATTTGTTTAGAGGAAAGCAAAAAAGGGTTTGAATTATGTTAACAAAATTCATATGAACCAGGACTGTTGCTGATGCAGGATTTTTACACATCAGCGGAAACTGATGAAGAAGCTGATTTTGTTTTGTTGATGTATTAAAAAAAACGCGAAAAATTTACATCCTTATTGAATGAAAAAGCTTCCTATTTTCTTTGTTATTGTAATTATATTATTGTATTTTATTATTTCCATGATTTTGTGATATTTATTAATAAAAGAATCAATCTTCGTGAAAACAACAAATCTGCCTAGCTTAATGCCTATGGAAATTTATTAAAGTTATATTTAAAAAAAACAACTAAGCTGGTTTTTCGGCTTACAGTCTATTTCTGGAAGGTTTGTAAATTATTTCAGCGTGCCTTTTAAGATCATGTCGACTCAAACATCTGCATTGAATATCCGCATCGATGTATACGAATGCTGATGCGGATGCTGATATTCACAACAACCCTGATATGAACCACTGGTCACATAACAAGAACGTTTAATCGAAATGAAAAGACGATTCAAGTGATTCTTTTTTCAAATTAAACATTTTAGTATTTTTTTTTTATATAAAATGTAAGTGCGCATTTGTCCTCCATCTCACCTGATGTAAAGTGACGATGAGGTCGACGATGGAGCATGCACACCTAAATAATGCCTATTCACTCTCGCCTTGAAAAGGCCCAAGTTATAACGTTCAAGGAACAAGTCTGCAGGTAGGGAATTACACTCCACAGCCGTTCGCCATATAAATGTGATGATCATGATGATGATGGAAGGCGGAATTTAATCGTGTAATTCCATCGCACTCTCTCAGTGATATATCCTGTGAAATACCGATAAGCAGGCAACTTTACGGCGGTGTTCAAAGCTTTGCAGCTTCGCCTCCACTAATTCCAACAGTGGAATTAGATAGATTTATGTTAGATATATGTGGCCAGGGGCCCAAATGAACATTATATCTTAGTTCAACCTTTTTAGCGCTCCTCTAAATATGTCTATGAGTGTATGTCATCATAGAGCCAGTAAGAGTATCTAATGCGGCAGTAAAACTATAGAGCATAACAAACGATCTCGTTTACCCGAGTATGTCGCCACTCGTTGGGTACTTCATGGAATGCCCGATCGTTATCCGTCAGCTTCTTGTTCCTACTATCCATTATTCTTCCATGTTTATAAATGTGACCATTATATGTAGAGTCTCTGTAGTTTAGTACTTGTGCCAGTATCATGATAATAATGTTAATAAATATGTATTATTAGTCATTGGCTTATGTTTCATATTGTTACTTAACGGTGTCGGTTTTAGGTGTGACGTAATAATGTACTTTTGTACTGCTTTTGTTTGTGTTGCTTTTGTTATTGAACGAATTAAGGAATGATTGAATGTAGGGATATCACGTTGGAAACTTTTAATAAGGGTGAAATGTTTGTATACAAAATGTTATTTCTTCTTGTTACCGCTAGGTGCGCTATATAATTTGCCAAACAAGTTTGTGAAGTAGGTAATTTACACAGTCGCTGGCGACAACTGTCACAACAAACTCGTGGTACAGATCTTTTCAACTTAAGCTCATTTTAGTCACAGTCAAAGTCAAATAATCATTTATTCCATAGGTAAAATAAATTTACATTTGAAAACGTCAGTTTTAAGCTACTCCTCGTTCACTACGCTGACTTCCCTGAGAAGAACGAGCAAGAAACTCCAGGGATTGCTCTTTTCAAATAAACTTAAATGCTATGCTATGGAATACACTTTGAAACAAATTTGTGAGAAATAAAAATATTAGAGGCAACCGTTTCCCATTGGAATACAACCACTATTCTCCTATAATTTCTTGTTTCCTTATGCTAATGGTCATTTCAGTTAATCAATCAATGCAAATTAATGCCTCCGTAGCCGAACGGTTACCACGCCGGACTGCCACGCAGAGGTTGGTTTCCCGGGCCGGATGAAATATTTGTATGGCCTACATTTATTTCTCTCGTGAATTTGGGTGTAATTTGTGACTGCCTGTGTGTATGTCCATCGCATCCGAGACACAGGGTTTCCCTTGTGCGGGGCTATGTTGAGTGTGTGCGTATAACGCACATGGCCTAAAATAGAGTACACAGTGGCCAACATTTAAACTTATTTCATGCGAGAGTTAAAAAATAATGCAAATACGTGTGTGATGTAAGTGAAAGAACCTTATGAGTTATTGGATTATTCATAGCCTTTCAAAGACGTATGTTAAAAGCATTGCGGCGGTCAGCGGGACGAAATTCATAATAACGGCTTGCGTGCGGTTGGCTGCCGTCATACCACATCCAGACCTGGGTCGCATTTAGGGAGGGAAAATGGGACCAATTTATTTTATAGAAACCACCATTGACAGAGTAGTCGGGCTCAATATGAGTAGTTTGCTGAGTCTCTTTGATAAATTGCTTTGGATCTATTTTGTTATCGCTGCGGTAGCGTTCAATCAATGATACTTCGTGGTAATTTGTAATATCGTTCTCTTTAGCACGAATGGACGTAACTTTTGGTGTTGACGGAAAAATGTTATTTAGCTAGTTCGATTTACGAACGAAACGAAAAATTTGTAGTTACGGCCGTTTTTTCTACCATTGATGACTTACGGGGCTCTCGAAGACCGTAAAAGAAAAACGGGCCGTTACAAAACTGAAAATTTGTCATTCATAGTGGAATAACGGCCGTAACTATGCTAGCCGGATTTTGTGCATTGAGAGTAGGGCTCCAAAATTGTATAGTTTGTTGTGACGTAAAAAATATGTTCCGAGTTGTAAGCAACGACATGAGAGGAGCAATTCGGTTTTTATTTTTTTGTAATGAAAATTATCGTCAAAGAATGAAGCTTGCAGTGGTTTTAATCCTCATCGAAACGGATAAGGTTGTGACGGTTTATTGTTCCTTAGTTCTTTTGCCTCGCATTCTGATTTTGTTTCGTTTCACCGCCACTCCCTGCTCGATGACGACAGCGTACGGAGCTGTTAAAATTCAATCGCGTCTAATTTTGATTCCTTACTAAGTTTATAATCATCATCACCAATTTTAATAAGTTTATAGCCACTACAGCCTTATCTTGTACCTATGAATACGTATCTGTAATTCTGTATAACTCGGCCCTTTTAGGGGTAAGTGTCTGCTTAATATCTTAATATCCATCAAGTTAGGGAGTGTTTTATAATAATGTACCTGTTTTCTATATATACCTTGTATTGTTTTAGCCTTCCTTCTTTGTTACCTTTTCTTCTCTTTAACCGACTTTAAATAAATTTGTGGACCTGAAGTTTTCTGTTTTACTGCCGTGAACCTGGTCACGGCATGTTAGGGTTACAACCCTTTCAAGGTTGTATGTATTAGGCTTAATAAGGGTTTTGTTTGTTTTTATTATTGAGCTTTATTTGTGAAACAAATCCACTAGTTATGTTTATTAATACAAAGATCAAACACATAGAAAAAATTCCTCGACCCGGTGGGACTTGAATCCACGACCATGCTGCACCATAGCTCTTATCAATTGAGCCACATGTTATTGTCGAAATTCTCCAATGTGTCTTTGTTAAAGATCTGTACAGGTTTTCTAGACAGGTATCTAGTGTGTACCATCTCATATTTTGTTTGTTTTTTTTAAATAAATGGACTTACTCTTGTTCGCTAGACATAAACTCCTAGTCATGGACCAAAGACGGGGTCCACGATGGACGATCTCACCAAGAAGTTGCCTATTCAGTCGCACCTTAAAGATTCTTGGCTTGTATGTGCTCAGACGGAGTTACAGGCTAGTAATGCCATTCCTGGGCAGTGCGCGTAATACAACTTGTCGGAAAGCGCTTAATTTGCCAGAACGAACGTTTTAAAAAGCACTTGTGTGTCATAGGAGTATATATTTATCTTGTCGAGCCCCCGTAGCATGGCTACGCATGATAGTCGCGACACGCGCGATAAAATTGGAATAAGCTATTGGCTGTCTCAATCAGATCTAATTTAGTTAGTCAATAGAGCGCGCTTATTTCAATTTTATCGCGCGCGTTGCGACTATCATGCGTAGCCAGGCTAGGGGGCTGCTGTTCTATAATTAACACGTTCTGGTGAAACTCTGGGCGCAGTGGCAGTGTCTCTAAGATCTTATTTAAAGATCTGAGTGGCACTGCAACTGTTATGGATAGGCGTGTCGCTTACCACCAGGCGCACGACTTGTTCCTATAACTTATTATTATAAAAAAGTCATTATTTTGCGGCCCTGTTTTCAATAATACATACTCATTGCATTTGGAGCGTGTCCAAAAACGGCTTTTTTATGGCATTTAACTTTCTGTGCTGGTCTTTCTTAATTTAATTAAATCTTAAATCGTGCGACAGGAAACTTGCAGATTTTAAAATTACGCCCCTTTCGGAGCGCAGAGAACTATTAGACATGGTTTTCCTTTATAAAATTGTTCACAGTAAGGTTGATTGTCCACAACTGCTTGATAACTTAAACTTTAAGATTCTGGCCAGACTTTCAAGATTTCACATAAGGCTTTTTGACCCACCTCGTCGTAGAACAGTATTAGGTTCCAATTCCCCCATAGCTCGTATGTCTAATTCATATAATGACTGCTCCAAACATGCGGATATTTTCGTGGACTCACTGTTAGGATACAGAAACAAAATTCTTCATTTTCTTGGATCGGGCACATAGCATTCTTTATTATTTAGTATCTGAATCGTGTTGCATATTTTGCTTATAAAAAAAATCTTCCTTAATTATTTCTTTTTTATTACCAAAGTGCTTACCAATAATTAGTTACGCAATTAGACTAAGTTTTTGAAATATATTAATACCTACATGAAATATTGTAGTAACTGTTGGTGTGCCTAATAAATAAATAAAAAACACCCTAATTCCATTCCTGTGCTCATCCGACGAGGGCGCTTTCATTCTCCGACTTATTCAAATAAGGTACGGCCTCTAGCTTTTGTTTCCTTTTGCGCTTGTAAAAAAAAAATATTGGAATATATCTTTGTTTAAAGCAAGCTTTGTGTCCGAGACACTGTTTGCTTGATTGGAAAATGTGGATGACTTAAGTAATGTTTCTAGGTTTCTTTTCATCCATATAATCCAGAGATTATTACTTCCATTTAGTAATATATTTACCAATTTTCTTATATTCTATCCTTTCCGAAATACCGTAGATAGAACTTAAAATAAAAATGTTAATCATCATGAACCCATTTATACTTCCCACTGCTGGGCACGGGTGTCCTCTCAGGCGGGGGTTTAGACCATAGTTCCCCACGCTGGTCTAATGCGGGTTGGGGTTTTTACGTTTTCCGAAGGTGGTCACGATCACGATGTTTTTTCTTTCACCAAAATAAATTCCGAGAAACTCCGAGGAGCGACACTGGATTCGAACCCACGGCCTTTGCTCGATAGGCGGTAGTTCAAACTATTAAGCTACCACGGTTTCATAAAAAATCTTAAAAATATTATTACGCAAATTGAAGTTTTATTATCCGGAGTCTAGTAACTTTACAATTGCGACTTACGCACAAAGGATATTGATATTGTGTCGTGTGGACATGTCAAGGTAAGGATGCCGCCAAGCAAAAAGCGTATAGAGCATACCTACTCGTATTTCAATAAAAATAAAGCGTCATCAATCTACAGTGAGGAAGAGGGATCGAACTTTGAAACTAGTGGTTGGTCCTTCCATATTGGGGTGAGCATAGTTTGAAAAAGCAGAGTAATTGAGAATCAAAACAAAATCTGCCTGTGACTGCCTCCGTGGCCCAACGGTTACCATACCGGACTGCCACGAAGAGGTCCTCGGGTTCGATTCCCGGGCCGGGAGAAATATTTGTATGGCCTACATTTATTTCTCTCGTGAGTTTGGGTGTAATTTGTGGTTGTCTATGTGTGTGTCCATGGCACCCGCGACACAGGGTTTCCCTAGTGCGGGGCTATGTTGAGTGTGTGCGTTATTATTATTATTATTATTATTATTAAAATGCTCAAAAACGTCAACCTCAAGTCACCATTATCATCATATCAGCCGGAAGACGTCCACTGCTGAACATAGGCCTCCCCCAAAGATTTCCAGGCCAGCCGATCGGACGTAACGTGCATCCATCGGTTACCCGTCCATCTAGTAGGGGGTCCTCCCACTGAACGCCTTCCGGTTCGTGGTCTCCATTCGATAACCTTTCTGTCCTTTTTTTTTTTTTGACGGGGGAAATCTTTATGGATACCCCTGAGCCCAGGAAGACTCAGGAGTTATGTGGGGACTCTCCCTCCAGACTGGAGGGACTACCCCAGTAAAACCCCCCCGGGTTTCCCTCTCGGTTGAGTCGGCGCCGTGGGATCAGTGAACATTCACCACGACGCCGCCCGGCCGCCCTAGCTTACGCCAGGGCTCCCGCGCCAACGGAGGGGCGAGTCGGTTGTCCTCCGACCCGCCCCCCAGACGAGTGAGGCCGTGCAATGCAGACTCCGGAGTCCCTGTCCAGAGCCCGCTGGTCTCACTAGGGGATCAGGCGAGCAGCGAACTGCCTTCGCTTTCTCCCCGTACGTCTGCGCCGGAGCGGGTGCGCGTCTGCCGCGTAACCTTTCTGTCCTAACGGCCGTCAGTTCTACGAGTTAGGTGCCCTGCCCACTGCCACTTAACTTACTAATCCTTAGGGCTATGTTGGTTACTTTCGTTTTTCTATGGATCTCCTCATTTCTGATATATCGATCACGTAGAAAAATACCGAGTGCCTCAGCCTCAACTGCCTTTTGAGAACAAGACAAGTAGCGTAACTTCATACAAACGTAACAGAGTGGCCTATACGTGATTACGAACACCTCGCGCCAAGTACAGACGCACACAATTAGCGGGCTTTACTCTATTGCGCTTAATACAGCAATAATGTAAATACGTTGAAAGGAAAAGGGAAAGACCGCGCGATTCTCTCTCATCTCACTCAACAGTTGCGCGTGCAATCGCGTCGTTCAACACGCGCCAGTTTTATGCGGTCTATTCTGCGCTGTTAGCCTTCACAAAAACGTTAACTTAAAAAAAAATCAAACAGATAATCGCACACGATTGCGCCTGCAGGTTTTCCCGCGCCTAATCCTGTACGCTCGTAGTAAAGGAGGCAAATACTTGCATATTCTCACAAGGTACTCGTATTGCGCAACGCGGTTGTTTTAAAATGATATCAAATATTAAATGTGTTTATTGTTCTATGAGCAAGAAGACATAAAATACAGAATTGTTTAGCATTTCACTTCTTTTTCATAATCATACTCTCGTAATTGAAATATCAACCCGTGACACGGTAATAAAATATGAATAAGTAAGTACTGAGTTTGACAAAGGTTACTTTAATAAGCCACGAGAATACTGTAATGAACACTTTATACGAAATAAATAGCATTAACTTTATAATTATTCTTTTTTGCAATATCCATCTTTTCTATCTATTCATTATTTTTGTTAAGTAATAGCACCTTAAGTGGTAAACCGTAGCCATTTGTTCACGTTAGTCTCATTCATTAATCCATTTATGCACTAAGGGTACGTTTTGTTGATTTAATTTTATTTGAAAATGGATTCTACGCTATTAAATGAGAAGGTGATTTATTTAGTGGTTGGAGTGAAATAGGAGGTTAAATCCAACGCTTAAATCCTTTCTATTCTAGAGTAATGTCCAATTGATCCCGGTAATAAAGGGAATAGCACTGTGGACGCTGGATGAAGAGGTCTCGGGTTCTATTCCTTGTAATTTAAGAAAGTATATTACCTGAATTATTTCTGGTTATAATGTCGTCATAGATTTGGGAAGTATGTACAGGGTATTGCCTACTTTCAGACAACGCGCAATACACAAGCAGTATACGCGCAATACACAAGCGCGAGCACACACACATACACACACACATGCACATACACACAATAGTTGTTTAATATATTTTCTAATGTTTTATGTAGTCTAACTCGCTTATGACGTATGACCACGTGAGGCTATATTTTGCCAAGGGTACAATAGAGTTATTTTTCGAATCTTTTGGGTATTTTACTTATATTTACCATACATTTTTCAGCTTTTTTTCATACCAAATCGTGCGCCTGGTGTTAAGCGACACGCCTGTCTGCAACAGATGCACCACTCTTTGAATCTTCAGAGAGCAGAGCTTTAACACAGCATAGCCATTGCGCCTGTCACTCTGAGATATAAGTTGAAAGTCCCATGTGCCTGTAATTTCAACAGCACCCTTACCCTTCAAAACCGGAACGCAGTAATGATTACATTACTGCTTGGCGGCAGAAATAGGTAAAGCTTTGTCTAGTTTGATTGGTTTCTATTGCATGAACATGGAATCCTCTAAAGGATTTCATTCTCCATTTAACTGTTTTTTACTTCGAGTAAAAATACGTTGTTTATTTCAGAAGAGGGTCAGATGGTTCTGAATTATTAGACCATACGTCTTTCTAGAAGACAAGAATAATAAGACAATTTTGTTTATCTTCGCGGTTCATAGATTACAAAAATCACCAAAATAATTTTGCATGTGAATAAATAATAAATACTATGGAGATAGGACCTTAAAGAAACGTATTCCATACCTATTAAACAGTTTACCGAGGTTCTAAATTCAAATTAAAAATATTTTAAAGTTTTATTGAATAGATATTCAATTATTTTTATGCGAATTACTCCACTAGTCGGTTCATAGATTACAAAAATCACCAAAATAATTTTGCATGTGAATAAATAATAAATACATGGAGATAGGACCTTAAAGAAACGTATTCCATACCTATTAAACAGTTTACCGAGGTTCTACATTCAAATTAAAAATATTTTAAAGTTTTATTGAATAGATATTCAATTATTTTTATGTGAATTACTCCACTAGTTCGTCATAGTTATTAATACAAAGATCGAACACAGAAAAAATTCCTTCGATCAGGCCTGGATTCCAACCGACACCTGACGAAATATTTAACTAATTAATAGGTGACGAAATACTTAAGATTTCTTATAGATGGCGCTGCGGCTAAAAAGTCGTTGAAAAAACCAAATACGAAGACACGACAACAAATACATAGAAAAATTCGTGAGGTCCGCTGGTTCATTAGGTCGGTATGCTAGAAGACATCGGTTCGAATCCAGGCCGGATCGAAATATTTTTTTCTGAGTGTTCGATCTTTGTATTAATAATTATAAAAATATTTTATTTCGCCATTATTACAGCCACAAAAATGAAATTAAAATAACATAAAAACATTATATATTATGAAACTTAATACATACATTAATATAAATTAGAATTAAAATATATATACTGTTAATTATATCAATGTGCAAGAGTCATAGGTCTCAACTGGTACCTCTACCCACTTATGAGATTGTCCGCATGCAAGCTGATCCACTGGTGCAGCAGCGGAGAGTCCCACCGGTCAGTAAAGACGTTCAGGATGTTGTTGGATGATCTACGCAGACGGCTCAGCAGCGACGCAGCGCGTGGAAACCATCCGTTGCCGTCGCTGCGAACATACCGGAAGCGCTGCAGAACCGCGGCAGACCCAGCAGCACCCTAAACGCGTTATTATATTGTACGCCCAATGCGCCGGCTGACCGTTGCGCTTATGACACTCAGAGGCTGCAAGAGTAGAAGGATCAGAAAGCTTTGAATACCGATAACTTGACTAAAAAATAAAAAAAACATAAAAATTGTTGAAAGGTTATTATTTCACAAATTTTTGTGTAGTGGTTAGTTAATTATCCAGTTCTTAGGTTTTCGCGATTGTTCCACAAAGGAAATGAAACTATTTTTCCGGATTTAAATCGCGTATATTTGTTTTTTCAAACAAACCGACGTTTCGGGCCCTTTACAGGTCCCAGGTCACGGTTGGTCACGGTTTTTGTTCAATTAAGACTCGTTTCGATCTTGCAGTCGCACTGTATATTATATAGTTTTGTCGGACTATATTTAGTTAAGAAAAGTGTACTTCTTTTATATTACAAAATAAAAAAAAGCTGAAATATAATATGGGCACAGTGTTTATTTTTACATAATTTCATTTCTATACATAAGATAAGGTTATCCCAGACCTCATAAAAGTTTATCGGGAGACTTTAGAATGGAGAAAATATTATAAGCCGGAAGCTATTGCAAATCGGAATCGAAACTGTTTTTTCGGATGTAAATCGAGTATAATTGTTTTTTAAACAAACCAACGTTTCGGGCCGTTTACGAGTCCCATGGTTACGGTTGACTGAGATGGTAAAGTCATCAACCAGTTATGTCTTATTAATGCAAACTACCGTATTTTCACTATAGTTACATAAGTTATTGTACTCGCACTGTAAGAGCCTATGCACACTGCGTATTTTAACGTTTGCGGCGCCGTAAACACGCGTCATCTGCTCGTATACGCGCCGCAGACGCCCTGTAGTCGCGAGTATATATCACGCATTTTGATAAGAGATAGTTTTAATTTTAGTATTGTTCCTTAATTTCAGTTACTTTTTGATTGAAGCTACTACATGAAATTTGAATCGATTCAAATGCGTATTCGATGCGCGTAAAACGCGATGCATAGATTTAATACTAAATGTGTGCATGTGTACTGTAAAATTATAATGAACGTTTTGATAATGGTTCTAAGCGTATGATAATATAATAGAACTACCTATTTAAAATACTTAAATATAAACGGCGTGGATTAAATATTTAAATAAAGATGTATAATATCATAATAACAACTGTTTTTGTGCTAAATGGTTGAAGCTGTTGGTTTTTCATGACTAAATATATAAATAAATACACTTTCATAAGATAAACAATTTAAAAATCCAGGAGTTCGAAGGCTAGAGACAGCTAATAACATGCGACTAAATCAAAGAGTACGGCAGTAATACAACGTATAAAACTCATTACTGAATATTGTATTTGACCCGTTAATCCGACGCCATTTGCTTTGCTTGTGACAGCTGAAGTTCATTTATTTTTATCGATATCTTATTTTTAAATTTTCCGTAGAACATTCCAATTTACGCTATATACAATATGTTTTATAAATTATTTTAATAACTGGACAATTCAACTAGGTAGATATATTCGTGATTATAAACAAAAAGTCTGAAACGTCCTCTTTTGACCAAAATTCAATAACACTATGTGAAATGAAATAAATATTCTAGAACGTAATGGTACTTAATGAATTTAAATAACACGAAGATAGATAATTAAGCGTACCGCAAATTTCTAACGAAGACAAATGTGGTCGTAATTAGCTCTACGGTATCTATGTAGAGGAGCATTGTGACTTTACTCTGTTCTATTACGATACTTTTATGGATAAGAACATGACGTAATCAATTTCAAATAGAATACCCACCAGAATCCTTTCTCTCTATCTTCTATACGCACACGCCACATGTGTGCACACACACACCCGCAGAATCCTAGAACTATCAATAAAATTGATATTTTTTGCAGATACCAAGTGCCGGAAAGAATAAATCGTACGCCCGGAGGTAAACGATACGCCAGTACATAACATTTGGAGCCACACAGAGCTTCCAATCTCAAATATATGAGGGACAATGCCACTGCGCCCGTCGTCACCCTTAGACATAAGTTAACAAGTCCCATGTACCTGAAACTTCACCAGCACCCTTACACTTCAAAATCGAAACGCAGTAATGCGCACATTACTGCTTGGTAGCAGAAATAGGTAATATAGCGGTGGTGGTACTTCCCTGGACGAATTTTTTCACAAGGAGCTCTACTGCTACGGTCTTTACATAGACATATGTAAAAAATACATAAACTAAAAATTTCAAAAACCCCGACGTTCTCCTAATAATAAATAAATAATAATATTTTTATTATTTTCAAATTATTTTTAACCACTAAGTAAACAAAGCCTGTAATGGGAAAATAACGGCTGAAAAATGAAATGAAATGAAAAATTAAATAAAATACTGAGTCCAACTAAAAATACTTCATTTCCTTCGAAAAATTTGGAATATTTTATTAATTTTATTTTAACTTAACTGTCATTGGACAACTAAATTCGCTTTCGCACATACACTACACTAGAATCTATCTATATATCTCTATTATTATTACTACTTTTAGTTTATCCTATCACCCCAAGGTTGCCTGGCAGAGATTGCTATTTAGCAATAAGGCCGCCTGTTGTACACTGTATTTTTGATTGTGTTGTATTTTTGCTTGTTTATTGTGCAATAAAGAATATTGAATTGAATTGAATTGAATAGAATAATCACTAACTGTAGCAGCCACAGACGTGCCAGAATGTCTAACCCTCTTCCGACATTCAGGCACGTCTTAGTGCAAGCAAAAGTTACAATCATGCCTTGTGAATCAGCATAAGACACACGTACCAAATTAGTATAAATAAGTAGCTCAGTCAGTTCATTAACATTCAATATACAGTCATAAACAGTCATTTACCAACCCACGACTCGTCTATCATTCTACACCAAAATGCCATGGCGAAGTGGTGACCACCAACACCTTTCACCTGCGCCATGGTAAACTAACATTGGTTATTACATTATGAAATTAGCTCTCGCACATGCATACACACAATATACTAGAACTACCAATATAATTTCGACATTGGACAATGGAATTAGCTACATTATGAACACACACATTACACCACCGGAATAATCCACTAAAACACGCAAAACTGGTCTCTGTGTGGTGGGGTAGTTGGTATGATTGTTTGGTATATTATTATTTGTGAACACGAAGACACTATTCCTCATTTGCAAGATTTATATTTTTATCAACTCTGACACTCGTGAAATTATTTTATTATTCAAATTTGACTCTTCCTACAAGACGCTATACAAAAAACAGGAAGCTTTTGTTTGCAAATTCCTATTTACTGCCTGTGCACGTTGATTTCCCATCGGAACCACTATTCAGCTTTCGTCCAAGTTTTGTGACGACGCTGAAATTGGTCTTTAATATTTACTTATTTCTTGCTAAGTAGTTTGCGAAGCTCTATTATTTGATGTTAATCTTTATATGAAAACTTTGTCTCATTGTACGGAGTTTGCTATTGCATTTTCTCCGTGATTTTTCGTGAGCCTTAATTATTATGCCAGTCTAAATGACTTTTTATTATGATATTTAGATCTGTAATCTGCAATCGTTCAACCTTTACGACATTGAAGAACGGGGTAAATTTCATGTTAGTTTTCTCTACCTAATTTTGGTGGCAATTTTTATTACTTACATGTTCTAGAATATTAATTATTATTATTTAATATTTAATGATAATATGTTTCAATACTTAAATAATTAAAATTGTCACCGGTATTAGGTACAGAAAACTAACCTCAAAATTACCCAACTACTTTGAATATTGTAAATAAAAATGGCTATACGGCGGTGACTCACGGTGAACAAGGAATTTGAAATACCATTTTAAATTTTTACCTCCACTTTAATCCATGTGAATAAAATGGAAGTTAATTAAGTTTAACGCGCAAAATAGATGCGCTTGTGTTGATTTTGTTTAAATTAACAGCGTAACACCAAGATTGATGATCTGACTCCGAAAACAAAAAAAAACCTTACAATTATTTTTGGATATCAAAGATATCCTTTTCAGCGTGGCCTCCTAAAGCGTTATTTTCTAATTAAGTATCCGTCCATATCCTACAACAAAAGCAATTCTTCTGGGATATATACATTGGATATTAACAGAGGCAGCAATCAACGCAATTGAGCAAAAGAACCTTCAGTTAACAAAACACGTAATACCGTAATCTTAACCCCTATTGAGGTTACCGCAAATCCCAGGTGGGCCGGAACATTTCACGGTTATGATAAGGGTCAAATATGGGCAATGCCGATGGCGATTGTTTCTCGAATGCTGTTTTACGATAAAGCCTTTTATTTCCTACTCATTCGTCTAATAATTACGGCCCACTCGTGGGAATGGATCTCAATATAAAGGAGAGAGTTTAGGTAAACATTTGTCTAATTGCACGAGTTTCTTGGTGATAACCTTTACCACCATATTTTGACACCTAATGACAGGACGAATACGTCGAGACTATACAAATCTAGAAAACTCAGGCCCACTTTGGATGTAGCTTGTGTACTGTAGTCTAGGCTCTAACTCTATGAGTAGAACTACTGGCTGAGTGAATATAGTTTTGTATTTAGAATGTGTTTAAAAAAGTTAGGATAAAAAAAGAACATCTTGGCAGATCTAGAAATAGCCTCAAAATATAAATATGTGAAAAAATGCAATAAATATCAAGTTATGAAGTTAATCCCAGTTATATTTATAAAGTAGGTACCTCTCGCTACGCAACCTAAGCTACGACTCTAGCTTACAAATGGTGGAGGCGCGAATTCCGATGGATGTAGTCTAGACTTTACTCTATGAGTAGAACTACTGGCTGAGTGAATATGGTTTTGTATTTAGAATGTGTTTAAAAAAATAGGATAAAATAAAAGAACATCTTGGCAGATCTAGAAATAGCCTCAAAGTATAAATATGTGAAAAAATACAATAAATATCAAGTTATGAAGTTAATCCCAATTTATATTTATAAAGTACCTGTCGCTACACAACCTAAGCTACGTCCCTAGCTTACAGTATTAAGCCGATTCGAATCCGTTCAACTGTATCGCGTTCAACTTAGCCGTTGTTAGAAGCGCTGCACGAAGTGACCTCGCTTGACAGCGGCGCGACAGTCGCGCTGCTGAAGTCCGACCATATTTTCCCACGGCTTTTTTGTATCCAGTCGATTGGAATAACTGGCGGAACTGCTATTCCATATTACAGGCTGTTGTTTTACATACATACATATACTCACACCTTTGGGTTCCCATATAGGGGTAGGCAGAGCTTTAAGTAACACAGTGCAACTAAAGTCACATTTGGCAAATGTCTTGGTTAAGTTTGTGTACAATCTTGTGTAACTTGTTCCACCAAGTCGTACGAACTATGGCCAGAACGAGATCGTGTTACGCCTTACAACAACGTACAACAAGTCTTTCAGTACAATTGACATTTTCGCGAATACTAAGCATTCGTTTAAACGGCGTATTAGAGAATAATTCGTCCACCTAACACAACAGGTAACAGCTAAACCTAATTTTTTGTAATAATTGTTATACTGTATGTTAAAAAAAATGTAAATTTGTACTATTTGTTATTTATCATCATTTTAATTTTTAATTTGGAATGTATTTGCTGCAATTTTTTACAAATATTGTTATTATTACTACCTTTTTTTTCTTTTAAAATTTTTAATTTTTGTTATCATTATTGTTACTTTTTGAATTTACATCAGCATTCACTATGTCACGTCATGCCATTTTTTCAGTGATATCCTATAATTGGCAACACTTATTGCTCATGTAAATTAGTTTTTAAGTTATACAATGTATGCTGTTGGATGTCCTTTATAAATAAATAAACTTAGTGCAACATAGTGACACGTTGCTAGCCTGTCGCCTACATATAGGACACTATTAAACCCAATCCCTCTGTCGGCTTTGGATGGTAAGAAACTGATACATTTATGTTTTTCTTTTGGTTCCAGATCAGCATGGAACTAACTAACTGTTGTTTTACATTCTATATAAATTCTTCAATTCCATTTTCATCCATCGTGGTTAATTTCAAAAATTAATATATACACCTCACTAACCGTGACTGCAACCGAGCGTGACTGCTGCACTGAGATGTCTTCTCGCAAGTGCCGCGCGGCTGCAGCGCGTCTGACAGTGGCTAATTTGAACGCACCCTATTAGTTTCGGATGGAGAACGAAGGTAGCCCTCCTATCTTCTCTTAAAACATTATTACTTTAACCTTACATTGACATTTCGTACAATAACGCGCTTAAAGTAAGCTTATTGTAATGTTAAAACTATGATGTTTTATTGGCAGCTTTGTGACTATTCATTCGCTCAGTTCGTACCATGACGCGACTTTAACATTAAAGTAATATTGCTCTGTCAAATTTATTATATATTATAGAAACAATATTATTTTCAGTTTTATTGTCTTAATATTGATTTGTAATGATTAAAAGTTAAGTTGAGTTGAGTTAATTTTTCGTTAAATAAAAATACGCGATGTTTATTTCGTAAAATTATAACAGCGCCATCTATATGCTCCTTGGTGAAACTAACAGTTGACACTGGACTATAGTTCACGAACGTGACTATCAAGACTCAGGTTGTTTTATTTATTTTTCTTCATGAAAATGCGGAATAATTATTGAAAACAATGTAATTTAAGTAGATTTTATTATTACATACTTTTCTTTTATTAACAGTCAAAATTCTCTGAATATAAATAACATTGAGTACGTAAACATTATGCTACGATAAGACGATTCGGAACACCAAAAAAGAAAGAGATGGCATTATATAGTTCACCTAGCGTTATCTCTTTCCTAGTTTTAAGTAAGGAATAGACAACATTGGGAATTTATTCATTCTTTCAGTCACTTTAGCAATAATACATTACTTGGTTGGCAGGTTCGTCATGGTACGAATATGAGAAATATTACAGTAAGCTTACTTCCGGCTTACATTGAAATAAGATTGTTTTTGGAAAGCTTATGGTAGGCCCCCAGCATGTATCGAACTAACTAACTGTTGTTTTACATTCTTTATAAATTGTTCGATTAAATTTTCATCCATCGTGGTTAATTTCAAAAATTAATATATACACCTCACTAACCGTGACTGCAACCGAGCGTGACTGCTGCACTCAGGGTCGTATTCTAGAACTCTACTCAATACTCAAGTCAGGACTTGAGTATTGCAGTGAGCACTGAACATCATACTCAAGTCCTTGCCATTAGGGTCGTATTTCCAGTGCTTGAAATTGTGACGGTGTGTATATTACTCCTTACGCCGTCATCTCACCTCTTTGTATCGCCTCTCTCCGCTTGTATCCTATCATTTTTTTATTTTTTACATGTATTTAAATTTTAAATTTGAATTATTCCATCTCCCTTCACTTTCTCATTTAGTTTTCGTACCTCGGTCACTCCCAGTTCGACCGCCACAACAGTCGGAGCTATTAATAAGCTAATTATGTGTAATAATTTATAAGTCTACAGCCTTCATGTATCTATTTCTGTAATTCGGTTTCTCGGCCCATTTAGGGGTAAGTGCCTTAATAATAAAGTGTAGGGAGTGTTTTATACTGTTATACTTGTTTTACATTTACCTTTAATTTTGTGGACCGGAAGTTACCCATTTTATTGTCGTGAACCTGTTCACGGCTAGTTAGGGTTACAACCCTTTCAAAATCATACTCAAGTTTGCTCAAATCCTGACTGACTGACTGAGACTGTCTTCTCGCGAGCGCTTCTAGAAATTGTATGAAAAGTGATGCAACGCGTCTGACAGCGGCTAATTTGAACGCACCCTAATTGTTTCGGACGGAGGACGAAGGTGGACACCCAGTACTGCCATTCTTCGTCCAACACCCGCCCGAAACAATTACTGTGAATAAGTAGTACTCGATCAAACCAAAAGAACGTCAAGGGTTAAGATACATTCGTATTATGGAGCAGGTCCAAAAATTAAGTTTTCGTAGTGTCCATCGGAGGAATCGTTTTGTAAACCTGGTTACTTATTGTAAAATTATAATGAACTATTTGAAAATGGTTATAAAATGTTTTATAATATTTTTGGCTAATAGACAACATTTCGAACTACCTATTTAAAATACTGCTAGGTACTTAAATCTAAACGTCATAGATTAAATATTTCAAACACGCCCAGGGGCCTTTTTTTTTTTGTTAATCCGGGGGAATCTGCTTACAGATACCCCGGCCCCACGGGGGCAGAGCCGGGGTTATGTGGGACTGGGCTGAACCCTGAAGGGGAGCAGCCCGACCGCACTAAACCCCCGGAGTGTTCCTCCTCTCCGCTGTAGGTGGGGGTACGGGTACGCTGTTGCACTCGTCCGCGCCCCCACCAGCGGCTGGCCGCGCCCTGCGCAGCCCCTCCCCGAGAAGGGAGACACATCGGTCCCCCGACTCCGAATGTGAGGCTCACCGAACACCAGACGAGCCTTCCATCCCGGGCCCCTTTATGCTGGGCAACAAACTCCCCCGAGTCCGCTACCCAGGAGCCATGGGGGGCCAGGACAGCATCCACTCAACTGTGAAGTTCAGTGGCTGCTCCCCCAGCCCCCGCGGCGGATCTGATGGCAGGCTCCGCCGCAACACCTAACGCGCTTCCGCGCGGACTCTCCTAAGAGAGTCCCTTGGAGCGCCCACCACGGGCCAACCGCCCACGTTCGGCCGCGGAGGACAGGACGAGCAGGCCCAGGGGGCCTACCACAACCTCTTAGAACAATATTAATTCAAACGAGGCGTGAAGAGGCATATTGTAGGCAGGCAGGGTGGAGGTGGCTAGTGCAGTGAGGATTCCATCGCTGCACTAGGTTCCTTCGCGTTTGGATACCACTTTCCACTTAACATCAGGTGGAGTGAAGTCATTTGCCTGTCATGTATAAAAAAAAAAAAAAAACCTTACATTGACTTTTCGTACAATGACGCGCTTAAAGTAAGCTTATTATAATGTTAAAAATATGATGTTTTATTGGCAGCTTTGTGACTATTTATTCACTCAGTTCGTACTATGACGCGACTTTAACAAAAGAGTAATATTGTTCTAATGTCAAATTTAGCAATCTTAAAATAGTTACACGGATGCAATGGAAACAATATTGTTTTCGAATTTATTGTCTAAATATTCATTTGTAATGATTAAAAGTTAAGTTGAACTTATTTATTTATATACATATATCTCTTCAATATTTTGTTTATTTTTTATAAACTTAATAGTAAGTACATAGGAAATAATATCTGGTTAAATAAAAATACGTCATGTTTATTTCGTAAAATTATGACAGCGACATCTATATGCTCATTGGCGACACTGACAGTTGCACTAGACTATAATTCAGTATTCACAACGTGTCAAGCAAGACTCAGCTTGTTTTATTTATATTTCTTCATAAAAATGCGGAAAAATAATTGAAAACGACATAATTTTAAAAGATTTTATTATTTTTTGGCATTTAAAATTCTGTGAATGTAAATAACATTGTAAGTACTTACACATTATACTACGTTAAGACGATTCGGAACATCAAAATAGAAAGAGATGGTATTATACAATTCATATAGCGTTATTTCTTTCCTATTTTTAGTAAGGAATAGACAATATTGGGAAATCATTCGTTCTTTCAATCACTTTTGCTATAATACATTACTTGGTTGATAGGTTTGTCATGGTACGAATATGAGTAATATTACAATAAGCTTACTTATAAGCTTACATTGAAATAAGATTGTTTTTTGAAAGGCTATGGTAGGCCCCATTGTAATTGCTATACCTATACTTTCTCTAAATTCTAAATTACGTTCTTGAATGTTTAAATATTCTCTTACACATTTAACAATATCTCTCGCAAACGGTGATGGAAACATTATGACGAAACGTACATGTTGCTATTGTGCCTTAATCGAAGATGAAAACGCGATTATACGAATCTCGAACTAAAATACCCGTATCGGCCCGTTCTAAGGAATCCCGAGTCAATCCAAGCACGCCGCCTCAAATTGCCTATCCTCTTTGTGGCGGCCATATTTGCAAAAACATAATTAAACGAAGACATGGCTCAAAGGACTTGTATTCAAGCCAAAATTATTAATAAAAATAAAATTATTATTGATTCTTGAGTACACAAATTGTCAAACGCATTACCACAACAAGCTGTTCAACCTCATCCCCCCTTCCCCGTTCCTGCTCAGAAGCACGCGTGCTAGCCTTCGTATTCACCGTTTCACTACCTGCCGAATTCCATCGCGTACTAAAAGGTTCGGTGGCTCCTTTCTCTGCCGCACGGTTGACAAATGGAACTCCCTTCCGGCACATGTCTTCCCTCCCTCTTATGATATGGGGTCCTTCAAACGAGGCGTGAAGAGGCATATTGTAGGCAGGCAGGGTGGAGGTGGCTAGTGCAGTGAGGATTTCATCGCTGCACTAGGTTCCTTCGCGTTTGGATACCACTTTCCACTTAACATCAGGTGGAGTGGAGTCATTTGCCTGTCATGTATAAAAAAAAAAAAAAACCACGATCCCAATCAAATAATATCTTCTTTTTGGAACCCGCTTACATTTACGATTAAAACTTCTTCCCAATTAAAATCGATTGTTATGAAAAAATGTAATCGGAAACGCATTAGGATATCACTAATAGATTAGAATTCGAGCTTTGAAAAGTTAAATAAATGGTTGGATGGAGTATAGGACTTATCTTTTATTGATTCTCATAATCTTAATAAATGTGTAATTTTTTCAGATTCAAAAAGTTCTCTTCAAGCTATTTTATCTAACCAACTTCGTAACAAAATTAAATTTCCAGTCATCCTGAAGTTTAAACAGACCCTGCACTGTCTTGCTACTAGAGAGGTCGAGGTCTCATTGGCTTGGATACCCAGACACATTGGTATCCGAGGGAACGAGACAGTGGACCAATACGCCAAGGAGACGACACTCGCAGGCTGTCTTTCATTATACAGATGTTACGCTCACGACCTGACTTCGTTAGCCGAGGATTATATAGATATGGACTGGCAAGTGCACTGGGTTCGAACAAGACAAGAGAAATGGCGCGTATTATGCCAATGTTCAAAATAACATCAACGGAAACAATGGTTTTTTAAGTTTCGCGGAGCTAGTAAGACAGCCACTTCAACGATCATTAGACTAAGACTGGGCCACTCTTGTTCCCCCTGTGTTCCTCAATAAAATCCATCTCAGAGACAACTCTTTGTGTGAATGTGTTTTGGACGAGGGTGCCCTTGATTTTCTTTGAATGTCCTAAATTGACTTCCTTCTTATATGAACTTCTTCCTTCCTTCATTCCTCGTCCTACTAACCTTAAATTCCTCCTTCTTTATGTGTACTCTCCCTTTATTAACATTTTGTGTGATATTATATGCTCTAATAGTATAATGCTTTAGTCCGTTGTTTGTCTATGATTGTTTTTATACCCCAGGCCTTAGAAGAATAACGCATAGAAACCTAGTCCACACACGCTAAGTGAGGCAAATTGAAGCGCGCCCAATGGGTCTACACGAGCGGGCGGGTCTTCAGTGCTCAAGGTCAACTTGCACCGCGAACAGCTCAAGAATTTTAGCTAAAAATGACGAAATGTGCGGTAAATGAGTGTAAAAATACGTCAGACAAACATAAAATAGATACTAACATCACATTCCACAAGGAAGTAACGCGTTTCAACTTGTATTTTTATATAAATATTCACTAAAACCGAAAATTAACATACTACTAAAACTAGCCTACATGAATTTGATTTTTGCCTCACTTGTGACAGTTCGTTTGATATGAAACTATCATTCTATGCGTTATTATGATCTTCACATGATCTCCACAACAGCATTCCGTCGAAGAGATTCATTTAAAAATAAACTGCTACCGACACGTTGGCGTTATTGATCAGTATTAATTGACAACATTAGTTGAAACTGACACTGGCCCAAGCCTAGTGGCCGCCATTACGGAAATAGAATAGAATATAGGATTTGTCAACTTATGCCTTAGGGTGATGGGCACAGTGGCAATGCCCCTCAGATTATTGCGATTAAAAACTCAAAGTAGCACTGCAGCTGTTTGGTTAGGCGTGTAATTTACACCAGGCACACGACTTGTTCGTCCCGGCACTTGGTATATTAAAAAAAAAAGAAAAAGTACAGCTTGCCAGTGGGGCTCTATTTCTAAGAGTTTCGAAATTGAGCTTAGTACAGTACAGCACCACATCAAGCCACACTTGACTGATCTCGTTCCGTTGCACTGGAGGCGATATTTGGACAAAATATATAGCTTGATGTGCTGTTGACTGTGGTTCGTGTAGCCTGATTTAATTCGCAGAATTTCAACAAACATTCATCGACATTTTCAGTAATCGAGATTCAGAATGAGATTCAGAATGCGTAAGCAATTTCATTGTTAACTGTTAATTGAGTTATTTGAACCTTCACAAAAGGACTCTTCTAATAAACACAATAACTACAACTCGTATAATACCACATTTAATACTGCAATATCAGGCTTTATCACAATTTCTCCTAGTAAAATATCACCAACTTACATTTACATTTAGCAACGCGAATGTTCTAGAACTAAGAACCAGCTTAAAATTTATCTACCGGCAAATATAACTTTGTAACTCTGTAATTGAGAACCATTGCTCGTTTCATTCGTTCATTCGTTCTGCGATTTGATGTTAAGCCGAAATGTATTGAGTATTGGGGTATGATTTATTTCTTATTGAAGATGTGAGTGGTGCAGTTACTATTGTATTTATTTTATTGCTAATAATATTAATGACGATTTTCTTTTGGGAATTATAGCAATAAATCACAAAAATTCATCATTCCTGAGGTGACCACAGAAAAAAAGAAATAATAATCATTGCCCCGCACTAGGAAAACCCTGTGTCGTGGGTGCCATGGACACACACATAGACAACTACAAATTACACCCAAACTCACGAGAGAAATATATGTAGGCCATACAAAAATTATTCCCGGCCCGGGAATCGAACCTGGGACCGCTGCGTGGAAGTCCGGGATGGTAGCCGTTCGGCCACGAAGGCAGTTTGCAAGTACATTTAAGAATAAGCATCAAAAAAAAACGAAAAAGAAATTTGGTGCCATTTCGCAAAACTATGATCATGTTGATTGACACGTTATTTCTTATCAGCATCCTAATTATCTTAAGTGGTTGAAGAGTTGGGAAATCAACATATTGTCCTGGCATCAGTTCAACGTTATCATGTTCTTGTAAAGTCATCGGATTTCCATAATATTCCGAATTTCAAGTTGACCGGACAAGTCTTCTTCTTATCGTATCTCAGCCACGCCGCCAGTAGCCGCCATTAAATCCTCAAGCTTGCAGGTGTTAGGGCGAGTTCCCGTTATGTCGTGACGACAGACAATCGTCCAGTTTAAAGGGTCGTGGTTTGTATATTTAAATGAAGTTGTTCACACACAGAACAACACGATTAACTCTCGTTCACGACAATACACTGTCGTGACAATGGGAAGAGCTAGAACGACAGTCGTCTGATGATAAATAAAATATATTAACATAACGTCACGATAAAAATATGTAGACAGATAATCGCAGCTTCAAACGATTCTGTCGTGTCAACGACAAGGCGGCAGCCGTGAACCGATAAATTGTCCTCACGATGTAGTCCGAGCACCTAGACACGACAGTCGTTTAACGATAAAATAATCGTCCACGACTAAATGGGAACGCGCTCTTAGGGTACGTAGGACACGGTTTGAATCGCACCGCACAAACAGTCCAGGTTAGTATTATCCGAAAATCTCCACCTGATTAAACTGTCGTTACTCCGACCAACCTTAGTCCGAAGCCTATTTAGAGACTTCCAGATCGGAGATGGCAATTCGCATCCAGAAAGAAGTACTCTTTAGCGCCAAAAGTAGCACCTCGCCTGAGCCGGCTCAATGCTCATTGAATTGACACAATTGACGAAACATTTCCAGCTCTTCAGACTCTGTTGCACTGTGAAGGGATCGTGCATAGGGTGCCGAGTGTTGATAGCCATTTTGGTTCTTTCGCAAGACGCCACTACATTTCGGATGTCTGGCAGAGCTATGCTAGCCAGTGGGTACAGTAATCTTATCGGAGTCGGCTCAGGACATCGAGTATATAACCAGAAATAGAGACGAAATACAGGCCATCCATCCATGGAAGCTCATCAGGCAAATGGGCCTTATTTCACTTTTAAATATCAACTCTCGTTTGCACTGAAATCACAAATTAGAAAGCTGAAATAGTACAGCGCCAACAACTGACCTGTGTGTACGTCTCCGTATATTCCGAAAATATTCTGTATTTATTATAATAAAGATGATATCTCTAACTAAGGGGGGCTGTTCCATTTGGTGGTGTGGGAAAAACAGCAAAACATCTAATTACAAAACAAACGGAATCACATTTTATCCGTAATGAAATATTAAATATGTAATTTCGTCCGTCAATTTTCGTCCATTATAGCAAAGCTCAATTAAACTGATCGATTGAAGTGAAACTATTGACGACACCCGTCATTTGTTTCGTATTCGGGCTGGCCAATCGGCGCGCAGCTGTCTCGCCGTAATGATTTGGCAGTATAGTACACAAATAAATTAAATGAAATTCGTTTTTATTTCTGGTTATATACTCGATGCCTTAAGACAACGAGTTGTGTTCCGACCAGTCTCATTAAAGGCTGTATCCACTAATTTTGCGTGAGTAGAACGGCTCTAAACAAAAGGGCATGCGTAACGGACAAGTGAAAGTAAAATAAATATTCATTCTATGACATTGACTTACAAATAAATGGACGACGGGTCTAATACAAAAACCACGAAAAAAATGTCCCAAGTCAACCTATTTAAACGTAAAGTAAGTGACATGTAAAGGAATATGAAAAAGCTAAAACGTTGAATTTAAATTGTAATGTCATTGCAGTACTGCCTAATTTTGCTTGCAACAATTGAAATACGCAAAAAAAACACCATATTCAGCTTCTACTGGAAACTTACCAAAATGCACCATATGCAGCTTCTAGTGAAAACTACTTGAATAATGTATATACAATGTATACACAGGTATAATGGAGTAGCCTTTATTATTTATAAATAAATTTTATACGTAAATGTTGAGTTTTATACAATGCCATTTATTACCAGCTAGGGTGTCTGACTTTTTTTCTTGAGTTTCGAGAATTCTCGTACCCGATTTCTCGAGTTATTCGAGAATTTTTTTTAAAAACCGTAAAAAATCAGCTCAATCGACTATAAAACTAAATGTGAACTTTTCGAAAGTTATTTTGGCCTGGGTGTTCTAAGTTATGCCCCGGAATAAATTCCATCGTTCTTGGTCCCAGGTTCGATTCCCAGTAGAACCAATTTGGGAAATGAACTTTTGTAAATTGGTTTTGATCTGGGGTTCTGTTGCTCTGATACTCATGGGGAGTATGTACAGAGAGTCCCCTAGTTTCAAACCAGGTGATTGTCTTACAATAGAATACCAAGACCAGAACCATTTAGAAAAGTTAATTGTTAAATTGATCCTACCGGTATCGAACCCGGGAACTTCTCATCCAGTGCCCACAGTGCAAAACGTTAGGCTATATTATGCAGTGTTTGCAGTGAATGCTAGGTATAATTATGCAGTGTTTTTGTTCACTTATTGATGTAATCACATACCAAAGCTTTAATATTATGGTCTTTTATCAAGCTTGCATCAGCTCTGGTTTCCTTTCTTTTCTTACCAGTTTCTTAACCCGTTCGATTCATTTTCTTAAAACGTCACCACTTTTTTATATGCCGTAGTGCTTACATTGATTCAATATAATTATTACGGTTTATCACTGACGACGGTTGATTCCATCAACAGGCTTAGTTGTACTGCTCATAGTTCTTGCAAATGTTTCTTGTGCATGAAAAAGTACGGCTATGACGGTAGTAGGGTATTTGCCGTTGTGTGATAATTACAAAATTAAAATGCGCGATATTGATTGTGCAAGAGAAACGCTTTCCAAAAGAAACACTTAGGTACTAATAATTATAATAACGCGCACACTCAACATTGCCCCGCATTAGGGAAACCCTGTGTCGCGGGTGCCATGGACACACATGTAGACAACCACAAATTACACCCAAACTCACGAGAGAAATAAATGTAGGCCATACACATATTTCTCCCGAAAAACCTAAAAAAATACTTTCGGGATTATGGAAATTCATGCAAACGTTATTTCGGGCAAATATTATTTTTCGGTCTTCTGATTCGTAACCCCGAGCCGTAGAAAGAGTACAACAATATTTGAAAGTATTACTAACATGTGTTAAAAATATTTGAATAATAACATTAGCATCAAAGCGACTCTATGAAATTTTTGTTCTAAATATTTCAAACGCTTGTTTCAAACAAATGAAATTGATGTGATGGGTCTCGTTCAGTCTTTTACGCAAGCAATGAGTCGGAAAGAGACAGTTAGCTATTTGACTATTTGGATTGATTTTGTAATTTATATTTACGATTAATTTAAATATAAATTAAATACTATATATACTAGTGCATAAAATAACACTTTTAAATGATAACTATGATAACATAATGTAGTACTTACTGAAAATATTTTGTTTTTTCACTTTAGTTGAGTAATTTTTACAAGGTTTTACTACACAATACGGCATCATTGACAAGCGCGCTGTCAGTCGAACAAACGAAGACTAAAGTGTGATTGACGGTCTGTATACGATTTTAACGCCCTGTAAGTTCGAACACTTTTTAGCGCGTACCCGACGTCCATTTATTTGTAAGTCAATGTTCTATGACTATGATAAATAAATAAATAACGCACACACTCAACGTAGCCCCGCCCTAGGGAAACTTTGTGTCGTGAGTGCCATGGACACACACATAGACAACCACAAATCTCTACATTGACTACGAAAGCAGGTGAGAAGCTGGTCAGATGTTCATCACCGATAGCTAAGAACCATTCTTCAGTATTCAAATAAAAAAAAAAAACGATTCGACATCAGTCCATTCAAATGGGAGATACGATTAGGCAGCTACATAATACACACACCGCACCTATAGGTACATAGGCAAAGACTTGAAACTATAAATTCCCCTGTTGCGTTGGGGGTTAAAAAAAGACTTAAAAGTTGCAAGTTCTCGTTAAAAATTGAATGAAGAAATAATAAGAGCAACGGGTGCGAAAGCATTTCTAAGCCCTCGACACGATTACACAATAAATATCTACGTACACATTGCTCAATGAGTCATTACGATCTTCGAATTTCTACTGAGAGTCCTCCAGTAGGCTAACGAGCACCACTTGGGACGAGTGGTCTTTAGGGTCACTTTTGGGGAAGACCGGTTTTAGTTAGAGATCACATTATTTTTCGACTACTTCCGTGGGCCAGGATAAGTAATGTGGGCGCTAGATGTGGACTCGCGTGTTTAGTAGAACCATTTGGAAACGAGTTTATTTTTATAAGAAAAGCAGTGTCAACTATCGATAACTTGCGCAGTACCTACATTCCGATTGTAAATGTACTTTAAAATTTTTAAAACGATAACACATTTTTTTGTTTGGATTTTCGTCGTAAAATAGTGAAAAATTTTTAGGAATGCTGATATAATAACGTTTTCAGAGAATTTTACAGCAAAAGGTATCATTCAAATTTGAATGATATTTGATTATGAAAAATTTTTCGAAAATATTATTACATTTTACAAGAGTTTGCTTTCTGGTGAGTTTTATTAAATTACGAAAGCTGGCGATTGTTGAAATTTCATTTCTATGCATATAAAAAGACCTTAATAGAACTAAAACGTACTAATAAAAGTTATTTTACAATTCTTTACTTTTACGCACCTCCATTTCACCTGATGGAAAGAGAAGATGAGGTCGACGATATGGTATGCACACTTAAATAATGCATATTCACTCTCTGCATGCAGGGAATTCCATGCCTTAGCCGTTCGCCATATAAGTGTAGAAGCGAACCGCTTCTTGCGAATCTTTGGAATATCCACAACATAGGTTAAGCTAACATCTAGTAGCACGATGATGGAAAAGCGGCCTCGAAATTAAATTATACAATTCCATTGCACACACCCCGTGATATATACTGTGGAATACTGATAAACAGACAACTTTACCGCGGTGTTCAAAACTCTGCAGCTTTTGTAGATACACTCTACTGGCAAAATAGGTTATCGTCAGAGTATTCTGAGTAGTGCCACAGTGATACCCGTAGTGTGTGGTTGTCTGGCACATTATTTTAATTTTATTATGTATCTCGGTAACTCGCCATTTGATGGAATTTGTGTTTCAGTTTTTGGCACAGGTTCTCCACTATGAGTTTTGCCAGTTCATTAGAGACCGTGTAAAAATTTGATGTAAGGCTTAAAATCTACTACTCAGTAGACGCACGGCTGAGGATTCTACCGAATTTAATAAAAAATTATATTGTTAAAATAAAATTAATTTGTAAGACAAGTATGTAGCGTAAATTGGAATATACATATGTTTGAAAAATTTAAAATAAGGTATTTAATTAATCATTTTTGTAGCTATAGTGAAGAATAGGGTGGTTTGCATTAGTATTAGATATAACTGGTTGATGACTAGCATCTCGGTCAGCCGTGACCATAGGATTACTTTGTTTGAAACACCGACATCTCTCGTTAGTTTCTGATAGTTGCAAAGGTACCTGGCAGAGTGAGTAGGTTCATAAGTTTCCGTTAAACCCAATACGAAGATCTTTAACATACACAAAGAAATTCGTGAGATCTGCTGACTATGATTTGCTAAATATCAATTAAGAGCGGTGGCCCCGGCATGGCAACAGGTTCGAGTCAAGTCTGATCGAAAGAATTTTTCTTTTTTTTATAAGTATACAGCGCCACTGGCGGCCATTATAAGAAGTAACATTCTTTTCTTTTTTTTTCTTATTTATTGTGGGACAAACAGCAAACACATATAAAAAAATACATATTTTAAAATTAACTTATAAATAAACCCATAGTCCCCTAAATATACAATAAATAAAACAAAAAGTAGGTAAACAGACAATCTGATACACAATAAACAACACGGAAGAAATAAAAGTATGTATGTCGTCTATGATAAACAATTTCAATGAATAGATATAGCCACAGACATATAGACATAACACATACAATACAAAGAACTCGTGCACAGGAACAACGGAACAGAACAAACATATTCAGCAATATGCGTATTTCGTCTTCCGAACACTGCAAGAGTGCACACAGAGGTAACTAGCTGCGCTCAGGACCGGTCATGTCATTACGTAACGGAACACAAGTCGTAATTGAATTGAAAAATAATTATTAACAATGCATTGAGTGAGAAAAAATAATGTTAAATAAAAAGAAGTCTGCATTGATAATTCTAGGATCGGCAGACTAAATCACATACGAAAAAAATTATTTGTACATAAATAACCTATGCATTAATTTTAATATTCTATCACGGGAAATGAGTAGGTAATATATTGTCATCGATTCTGAAAAGCTGCGTTTGTGGAGTTAATACTCTTTGTATTATTAACAGTTTTTTAAAAAAAAATATTTAAAAAAAGATGCATTTTTTACTTACTTATATTTCTTCATATTGCAATCATCTATATAATCACAAAGATTATACCTGCAACTAGGTATCAGTTACTGTACTACACAAATATAGAGATCAATTAGTAATATTTTTATCGTGGCAGGATGGTACCTAAACAATATGATATTAATAAGAAAGATAGGACAGTCGGTGCCCTCACTTATGTATTCACTATTGATATAGTACTTAGTACAAATAGTGGATACTGAAGTGAGGACACTGACTATACGTCTTTAATTATTAATTATATTCAACCCCTAACTCCGCCACTGGTCAGATACATCCGTGAAAGAATGCAGAGGACTGCCGATGAAAGAAAAGGTAAACAGTGGGAGGTTAATCCAAAAGGGCTGCTATCCTGGCCATTAGTGCCTCAGCTACCTGGCAAAACAGAGCTAAATGTTAAGCGCCATTTCAAACGAGGGTTGTAGCCAGAAGTATGTTTTTATTAGCCACATTGTTTTTGTTCGCA
>NW_020653851.1:1516602-1563483 GCF_003589595.1 Hyposmocoma kahamanoa | reverse complement strand
ACTCATTTTCGCAGCCAAAATACAGACGAAAAAACAAAAGAATTCCAAAACACTTTAGTTTAAATGTTACCGCCACTACTATATAGCTAACGTGACCATACGTCTCGCATCTAAACTTCGTGTCTAGCTGTCCGCAAAATACTTAAAAACGTTCCTCGTTGACAGAACAGGCTACATGTGACAATAAAGTTAAAGAAATAGCGCGAAAGCGTAGCAGCATATTGTTGTTGCGCATAAGTACGCAAGTGAGTAAACTGCGCGAGCAATATTTTTCGCGGAAATCAATCGGTGTCGCGGTGTGTCGGGCTGCCGTGGAACGTATTTAAAAACTATACCTGCCCCCGTAGCACGGCCACGCATGGTAGTTGCGCGCGATAAACTAAAATAAGCTCGCGCTATTGTCTCAATCAGGTCTAATTTAGATTAGATTTGTTGCTTGAGTCGAGCGGAACACTGGCTTTATTTCAGAATGTATTTTTTTACAAACGAAATTAAAGCCGTTTGAAAAATGTGTATCACATAGTATACGTGTCCTATTTAGTTGATATAAAAAAAATCATCGATATATATAAAGTACGTATTGAATACACCGGTTTTCTTGTAAAATTTCGAGGTCAGTTTGTGTTTTTTTATTTCTATCGTGTTATTTTTTTTTAATCAGTGTATATCGTCAATTTTACTATATATTTTTAGGGAATCAATCAAAGCCATTTGAGGTTGTATAGACTATTAAGGCAAAAAATATTTAAAACAGTAAAGCCAGCCCACCAGACTACACAAGATTAGGTTTTTTTTATTGTTGATCCATAAACATTTTTAGTTCTATTTTTTTTACTTTTTTTTAATCACTAAACATTTCGTAGCTATCTTAAACATATTTTGAAAAACAATTATATATTTTACGGGCGTCACGCTTTGAGGGATAGAAATATGTTATCTATGGTACATCAACTTTGTGAAAAACGCACTGCCGCACAAATGACAACACATTAAAAGTATTAACAGAACTAGCTAATGCCGAGTTGTGTCGTAAAATTATACATTTCAAAACTTTTACTGCACCTCACTATTGACAACAATGCACAGCAATTAGTTCCTTCAACGTAGTTATGTGTTAATATGAAATTTGAAGAGCGGACAAACGTCAAAACGGCCATCATAGCGTGCCGCTACTATAGTTGTGCCTACTTACAGAGCTACGAGTATTTTATTTGAACCACGGAATCCTAAGAAATAAAGGCACTTCACATAGCTCACGCTTAGCTAAAACTTTCAAATAAACGCAAGAGTCGTGATATATGGAGGGCTATTTGTACTCTAAGATTTGTTCAGCAAAACTTTAGAGCGGCGGGTGGTGAATTTCTTTGTATTTGTAAAGCATTTGTTCACAAGGCTAGACATTTTCTGATATATGGCAACGTTGTTGCTGAAAAGGGAACCAGATGACCGAAGAATTTCTTTATTTACATTCTTAAAAATGTTGAACCTATTAGTCAGGCTGCTACTACACACAAACACAACTTCAAAGCACTTTACCGGCAACACCTACTGTCGTTACAAAAATTTGTCTAATTTGTTGAAATTTAATGTTTATATTACTTTTCATATGCCTTGTGGTGCCGGCATAGAACAGCACTACCCTCCTCTCATCCTGTGGGTGTCGTAAAAAGCGACTAAAGGAAAATTGCTAGAAGAAGACGGGCAGCAGCGTCTTCTATCCATCTTGGCCAGAACTGTGATCGCCAACCCGCCTACCAAGCGTGGTGATTATGGCTCTATGTGATGAACACCTTTTTCAGGAAATCTCCAACTCGAAAATGGACCTGGATAAGTCCGGACGGTAAAGTAAAAAATGAGATTGACTTTATCATGTCGACGAAAAAGCATATATTCAATGATGTCTCTGTGATCAACTCCGTCAAAACAGGAAGTGATCACCGGTTGGTACGAGGCACATTGAATATCAATATCAGGCTTGAAAGATCTCGACTGATAAAGTCTACGCTCCGACCAATACCTGTACAACTCCAAAACCCCGAAAGCTTTCAACTCGAACTTCAGGATCGCTTCGAAGCCCTCGAAAACAGCATAGATGTGGACGATCTAAACAATATGGTGGTGGATACTGTCCGTACGGTGGGGTACAAGTTTTTCAAAACCCACCGTACCAGAACGAAGAAACTCTCCGACAAAATACTCCAACTCATGGAACAAAGACGTGAAATGAGGCTACAGAACTCAAAGGATGCAAGTCAGTACAGACGGCTAAACAGGCAGATATGGAAGTCTTTGACTAGCGACATACGCCAATTTAATACAGAGCGTATTAAAGAGGCCATTGAGCGGAATCAAGGCTCCAAGGTGTTTGCGAGAGATCTGTCTATTGGGCAAAGCCAACTGACGAAGCTGAAATCTGATGACGGTAGCATCATTTCATCTAAGCCTGAAATCCTGAGAGAGATAGAGAGTTTCTATCGACATCTATACTCCACGAAAGCACTTGTTGAAAGCGAGGCAAAAGATCCCAGTGCCAAGCTTACCCGACATTATACCGAAGATATCCCGGACGTCGATGCCTGTATGAGATTAGTGGGTTTCTCAAACAACTCAAGAACAACAAAGCGGCGGGTGATGATGGAATCACTACAGAACTTCTGATAGCTGGCAGCAAGCCGATACTTGAAGTCCTCCAGAAGCTTTTTAATTCTGTCATCGTCGAAGGTCGAACGCCAAAGGCATGGGGCAGAAGCGAGGTCGTCCTGTTCTTCAAATAGGGTGATAAAACACTCTTGAAGAACTATCAGCCAATTTCGCTTCTGAGCCATATATATAAGGTGTTTTCAAGAGATATTACGAATCGTCTCGCTCGCAGGTTTGACAGGGATTTGTGATATCTCCGAAATTCTTCACTGCTGCGTTGGAGGATATTTTTCTAGCTTCTGGACTGGAAAGGACTTGGCATCAACATCAACGGCGAGTATCTAACACACTTTCGACTTGCCGATGATATAGTTCTTATGGCTGAGACTTTGGGTACCAGAACACAATGCTGGAAGATCTCAGTAGTGTTTCCCAAAGAGTGGGTCTTAAGATGAAAATGGACAAGACGAACATCATGTCGAATGCCCATGTTGTACCCGCTCCAGTTAAAATTGGTAGCACTACACTCGAAGTTGTTGACCATTACGTATACCTGGGACAGACAGTCCAGTTAGGTAAGTCCAACTTTGAGAAAGAGATCTCTCGTCGAATCCATCTCGGATGGGCAGCGTTCGGGAAACTACAAAAAAATCTTCGTATCCGTCCTCAATGTCTCAAGACGAAAGTCTTTGACCAGTGTGTGTTGCCAGTGATCACATACGGATCGGAAACGTGGTCCCTCACTATTCAAATTCAAATTCAAATTCAAAATAATCTTTATTTCATAGGTAAGCATTATTACACTTGAAATCGTCACAATGGTTAAACTCTACCGCTCATTCGTAAGGCAGATTCCCCTGAGAAGAATGAGCAAGAAACTCTAGGGGTTGCTCTTTGTAAATAACATTTACAATATTTTTTTATTTGAAACATCAGATTGAGACTACCTCCATGAGCTAAACGGGTTACTACCACGGATTTTTGTCATCCAAGTACGCAGAAGTTGTATAATAACCTTTAGTATAAAGTTTTTGTTTCACTATAGTTTTAAACCTCGTGAAAGGCAAATTTTGTATATCAACCGGAATCTTGTTATAGAAGCGTATACATTGCCCCTTAAATGATTGTTTGACTTTGTGAAGACGACTATCAAGAAAAGCTAGTTTATTTTTATTCCTCGTATTAATGTTATGTCTGTCACTATTTTTCATAAAGAAATTACTATTCCTTTTAACATAAATTATATTTTCATAAATGTATTGTGAGGCTAGCGTAAGAATGTTAATTTCCTTAAACTTATCTCTCAAAGATACTTTGGGGCCCAGATTGTAAATTGCCCTAACTGCACGTTTCTGCAGGACAAAGATTCTATTGATATCGGCGGCATTACCCCAAAGCAAAATGCCGTATGTCATTAGACTGTGAAAGTAGCTGAAGTAAACCAATCTCGCGGTTTCGACGTCTGAAAGTTTCCTTATTTTTTTAATCGCGTACACTGCAGAGCTGAGCCGTTTTGACAACTTACTTACATGGGGACCCCATTGCAATTTAGCATCTAACGTTATACCTAGAAATACAACTGTATCCACAAGATTCAATTTTTTGTTTCCAACTACAATGTTTGTAACCGTCTCTCTAACATTGGGTAATGTAAATTTCACACAATTTGTTTTTTTCTCATTAAGAAGTAGGTTATTAACAGCAAACCAATCAACTACTTTAGATATAGCATTGTTCACATCGTCATAGGAACATTGGTGCCTTTTAACTTTAAATAATAAGGAAGTATCATCAGCAAACAATACTATCTCATGTTTTATACCCTCCATAAGGCTAGGTAAATCATTAATATAAACTAAAAACAAAAATGGGCCTAGAATTGAACCTTGAGGGACACCCATGCTAATTACAGACCCTGACGATCTCGTACCGTTAACATCGACCCTCTGTACCCTACCACGCAAATACGATTTAAGAAGGTCGAGATCACGTCCCGCCACACCATAATGGCGAAGTTTCCTGACCAGTGTATCATGGTGCACACAATCAAAAGCCTTGGAAAGGTCACAGAATACACCAATAGCATCATGTGAGACTTCCCATGCATCAAATATATGATTAATCAACTCTACACCAGCGTCGGTTGTAGAGCGACCCCGAGTGAAACCAAATTGTTTAGGAGACATTAAATTATTACTATAAAAATGTGCACACATCTGATTTAGAATAATTTTTTCAAATATTTTACTGAGAGTTGGTGGTATTGATATAGGTCTGAAATTGGTGGGGTCAGAAATACTACCAGATTTGAAAAGTGGAATAACTTTACTTTGCTTCATGAGGTCAGGAAAGACACCATCATCAACACATTTATTAAAGACACAGGCTAAGTAAGGCGCAATACAATCAACTATAGAACTAATTACTCTGACTGAAAGACCATCAAGATCAGCAGTATTTTTTATATTTATAGACTTAAAGGCTTTAACAATATCGTTTGGAAATACATGACGGAACCGTAAATTAGTGACACTAACTGCATTATTTTCTTTTAGTAAGGATTCAGCGGCCGTGGGAGATGAATTTAACGAATTAGTAGTCAAAATTGGAATGTCGGTAAAAAAATTTTCAAATATTTTAGCAACTTCTGCGTCTGTGTTTACAATTTTGTCATTAAATCTTAGTTGAAAATCTAAGTTACGAGGTTTGAACCTTCCAGTTTCGCTATTTATAATATTCCAAGTCGTTTTTACTACATTCGCGCTGCTTTTTATTTTATTATTAATAAACATTGCTTTGGCTGCCACACAAACACGTTTAAACATTTTCGAATATTTCCTAACAAAATCATTAAAACTGTTACTAGTGTTATAAGTTCTTTCATCGTAAAGATCATATAGCCTTTGTCTACTTTTGTGAATTCCCACAGTCGCCCATTCACTAAATTTCAATGAATTATTAATAGTTATGATTTTGGACTTAAAAACATTATCACGTTCACTTTTCACTATGTTGAAAACTGAATTATACAATTTATTGGGATCGTTAACGTACGGAATGTCAGTTAGTTTAAGCATTACGTTATTTCTATTAGCTTTAAGTCGACCATTATTTATCGGAACACATGTGATATCCTTTTTCGGCATTTTGTCAACAGTTATATTAAAAGTGGCCAATTGACCGCAGTGATCTGAAGTTAATTTATTTATAATAGATTTATTACTAGGTACGGCGTTGGTATAAATGTTGTCTAAACAAGTGGCAGTAGTAGAAGTTATTCTAGTAGGCACCAAAAAAAGATTCACAAGGTTATAACATTGGAAAAATGATATGAGCCTACTGCTAGCACTGGAATCTTCTAATAAGTTAACATTGAAGTCACCACAAACAGCAATATATTTATTTATATTATTTAATTTGGCTAAAACTTCATCTAATCTTTTTTCAAATAGTTCGTAAGATGAATGAGGGGGTCTGTACACGCTTAATATAACAAGCCGTTCAAGCTCTATGCAGGATATCTCTATAGTCCGCTCAATAGATAGGCTCACAATATCTGTACGTTCTTTAAATTTTAAATTATTTTTAATAAGAATTAAAGAGCCGCCATGAATAGCTTTTTCTCTGCTGAACTTCACTATGGACCTCATAAGAAGGCTCAAGGTCACTATACAGGAACTAAGGTAACTGACATAGCTAGAAGAATTGCTCCAGCAGCTGGGAGAACCGATGGCCGTTGGAGCGGAAAGGTTCTTCAGTGGCAACCGCGCACCAGACGACTCTCAGTGGGTAGGCGCCCCACCAGGTGGACCGGCGATCTGGTAAAGATCACGGGAAGCAGATAGATGCAGGCAGCGCAGGACCGATCGTCGTGGAGATCTTTGGGGGAGGCCTATGCCCAGCAGTGGGCGTCGTATGGCTGAATGATGATGAAATGATGATATCCCCATGTAATGTTCTAAAAACATATTCACAATCATTAATTTCACTTACAGTTACACTTATATATTCAAAGCCGTACATGCACTTCCATATTGAATAGGTTACTTTAGATGCACTATTCACACTTTATTACATTTATTATTTTAATCATTGACTTATATTATATGGACGTCGGGTCCACGCTAAAAAGTGTCCGAACTTATAGGGCGTTAAAATCGTATACAGAGCGTCATTCACGCTTTAGTCTTCGTTTGTTCGACTGACAGCGAAGCAAGCAAAATTACACAGTACTGCGATGACATTACAATTTAAATTCAACGTTTTAGCTTTTTCATATTCCTTTACATGTCACTACGTTTAAATAGGTTGACTTGGGACATTTTTTTCGTGGTTTTTGTATTAGACCCGTCGTCCATGTATTTGTAAGGCAATGATTTTAATGAACAATTTCTTTCCTAGTCGCTTATTAGATCCGTCATTACAAATAACTTCTAAATTTAGTACCTCTCGTTGGTTCTGACTGAAAACCTACGCCTAAGGGACTTAGGCATATGCTGAATCAACGCCATTTCACTGCTATGACAAAAAAATGTTTTATTTTTCCAGTTCTATTGAATCTGTATTTGTGTCATACTAGTGAATAAAGTGTTTATCTGTCTATCTATCCGCACAAACTATCTACAGTTTTAAATATGTAAATTTGTAAGAATTGATACCCCGTGTAGTGGTTTTGTTCGCAATTAGCGACACTCGTTCAGCAATTGCCTATTTCCTGTTACCAGCAATTAAGAACATTTTGTTAAACCGTTTGAAGGTAATTAACAGCCGAGCGGTAAAGTTAAATTGGTCGGCGCGGTTATCAAACTTTTTCGAATTTATTTAATCGCTTGTCTGGAGACTTTCGGAACCCGTTTTCTAGAACTTCGTTTTTATTAACTCTTAAGGCTTACGGTTAATCTTTTTTTACTATACACCTTTATACGATTGTTAGCACATGGGACTTTTTTCAGGGTGACGGGCGTAGTGGCAGTGAGCCTCAGATCTTTGCGATTTAAAACTCTTGAGTAGCGCTGCAACTGTATGGGCAGGCGTGTCGCTTATCACCAAGCACACGACTTGATATCTCGTCACTTAGTACCATAAAAAAAAACCATTATTAAACATTAAAACTGTGTTGTAACATTTCAGAAATAAAGGAATTACTAGACCTTGTACCAAGTTTACGTATTTATATTAATTTATCGTATTGTTAATTATATATAAAAATTAAAAAATTAAAAATTATTTATTCTCAGACAGATAAGTCCATAGTGTGTTAGTTACAAAAATCTTAAAAGCCTATGTTAGTAACAAGCAATTACATTTCAAAACAGAATTTTTTTAATTTAATTTATTTGTATGGATGATGTAAATTGCTTTTAAAATAATAATAATAATAATAATAATAATAATTTTCAAATAAGGTTTAAGGTGTTTTAAAATCTATTTTATACTTTAGAAATTCAATTTGATATTTAAAACAAACAAGTGCAAATCAAGGATCTAGGAGTGCGCAAAAGGGTCAGGTCAGTTGGTCGAGGCCGAATCTAACGAGCTACATGCAGCTCGATATATCGACTAAGAATTATGATATAGACCCCCATCCATGGCTCAACGGTTAAGCGTGAAATCCACGTAATTACACCCACCGTGCTCCCGATCCGACACGCGCCCGATCCGCACCCGCTCTCTGTTTATTTCACACTTTAACACTGTAGGCGCTAGATGAGCAGATTCGGGTTTCGATTCACGGTAAGTCCATCTCCCGGCCAGCGTCCCTTAGACAATTTACTTGCTCTGGTATTTTCTAGTTTTAGATCATCATAAAAATAACTAAATGTACGCTAGCTAAACCTTCTTCTAAACCCTCGTTGTGGAAACAAAACAAACTTCAGTGTGTGCATATTGCATAAACCGGGCAACAAATGAGTTTCAAGTTGGTACATCCCAGTTTGAAGTAGCGTCGAGTTTCAAAGCGCAGAGCTCTTATACAAATTGAACTTCGAATTTCACGTACTGGTAAAGTCTTGTTTTGTTTAAGTTGGTACGACTATTAAGTATTCAGTGTTAAGGTCACTTGTAACGCGCGACCGGATATTTAGTACAACTCCCGTAACATGGCTGTTTATGTGTTTATACCTCCCCGTGACATATTTATTTCAGTTGTTAAAGCTGTGTTGCTATTACTAAAATTAATTTTTTTATTGCGAATACTGAATCGGTAAGATACCGCCTGGTTGGGTACACTTCAATACATTCTATAAATTTGACTTCGTCTTCGACTGTCGGATGTCGTCTATCCAGCGCTACGGTCTGCCGCGCCCTCTGATGTCCGCTCCAGGTCTCCATTCAAGTACTCGCCTTGTCCAGCGCCTCTATTTCGACCCAAGCGTTGCTTTTTCTGTCTCGCAGGGTAACTCCGAGCACTGCTCTCTCCATGTCCATAATTTAATTTAATTTTTTTTCTTGCGTTGAACAGTAGGTGTCATAAAATTTAAAATTGTTGTTCTAATTTGTATGTAAGTAACTATAGTATATAATTATGTAACTATAGTATATAGTATATAACTATAGTCAATAAAAAAGTTTAGTTTTGAAATGTCACTTTGGTTCTTTCTTTGGTTTCTTTGGTTGGACTATGGTTTTAAACTTTTCTATAGAGGAGGCCCGTGGCCGGCAAAGGGATCCAATATTTCAGAAGCTTTCGCGGACTTTCGCAGTACTACGAATAATTAAATGCATATAAGGACAAGTATATCGCACTGCTAATACAATAGTGTATTAACTCAAAATGTGAATTTTTTCAGTATAGCTGAAAAACGAATTACTCAGTTCCGGTGAAAGATTATTATAATTTATGTATAGGTTAAAATTTATTAGACATCTGAACAATTTCGTACTTGCCAAATAGAAGTATATTTAGAAATAAGTGAAAAGTAATTTTATATTTTTGAGTAGGGACTGTTTTGTCCTGAACTAGCTCACAAAACGTTTGTCTATTTCTGGGTTAAGTAGATATATTTTAATGGTTTCTTACAGTATTTTAATGACAATTTTAATGACATGTAGAGAAAGAAATTTTACGTTCAGAAATGGTATAATCTTGAATTTCACATTTTTGAGTTACAACACTATTGTAATAGTAGTGCGATATCATTAATTTTATTTCGTATTCCAACAGCACATATTACTGCCTATATAAAATAATGCAGTATCGTAGGCATCGAGTATACCACAAATATTGACGAAATATCCATCCCTAACAACTTATCAGGCAAATGGGCCTTATATCACTTTTGAATATCAACTCTCGTTTGCGCTGAAATCACGAATTACAAAGCTGCAATAGTACAGCGCCAACAACTGACCTGTGTGGTATGTCTCTGTATATTTCAAAAATATTCTGTATTTATTGTAATAAAGATAATATCTCTAATCTATGGAGGGCTGTTCCGTTCGCTGGTGTAGGGAAAACAGCAAAACATCTAATTACAAAACGAACGGAATCACATTTAATCGATAATTAAATATTAAATATGTAATTTTTTAATTTTCGTCCATTACAGTAATGTTCAAGTAAAAATGGTCGATTTGAAGTGAAACAATTGACGACACCCGTCAATTGTTTCGATTTTGGGGTGGCCAATCAGATTCTCTCGGATCGGATGTTAGTAGCTTGTCAAAGAGTTCGTCCAGGGAAGGGCTGCCACCTTATTTATTTCTACCGCCAAGTAGTAATGTCAGCATTACTGTGTTCCGGTTTTGAAGGGTAAGAGTGCTGGTGAAATTACAGGCACATGGACTTGTCAACTTAGGTCTCAGAGTGATGGGCGCAGTGCGCCTCAGATCTTTGCGACTTAAAGAGCTGAGTGGCACTGCAACTGTTATGGACAGGCGTGTAGCTTACCATCAGGTGCACGACTTGTTCGTCTCCTCACTTGATACTATAAAAAAAATCGGTGCGTTGTCACCGTAATAATTTGGCAGAATAATTTTCAAACAGATTAAATGACATTTCGTTTCTATTTCTGGTTATATACTCGATGAGCGTAGGACACTGCGATTTTGAACTAGCATACTGCGAGTAAGCAACGTCTCAAAGGTTTGCACTGTGAGCACTTGCTTAAGATCAATTAATTAGGATCAATTTACGATATTTCCGTTTATTTGTAAGCACTAGTGATGTACATTATAAATACTTACAATAAGTAATTTACATTTCATTTAAACTAATAAATAAACAAAGCAAAGTAAGAATTCATCCACTGGCCATTTTCTAATTATCTATCTTAATAGATCGTAGCTGTTGTGTCGTAGCTCTTAAGCTACGACACAACAGCTACGATACAACCTCAAATGGCTTTAGTTGATTTCGCATAACAGTGAAAGTGTTGAATCTGCCACTTTGGAAAAAAATTATAGTAAAATTGAAGTCATACACTGATTAGGTACTATACTGTGTGAAAACACAATTTCTAATAATTTTCACGATAGAAAAAAATACAAACTTACCTCGAAATTTTACAAGAAAACCGCAGTGTTTAATAGGTACTTTATATAAACCAATGATTTTTTTTTATATCAACTGAACTATACGATATATATTTTTTAAATTTTATTTCGTTTGTAAAAAACTAAATCCTGAAATAAAGCCAGTGTCAATCAACCGTATTAGTACGAGAAAAAATAAATTCGAGCTGAGGCAATGTCGACTGTTAAGGCATTTACATTTATCATATTCTTTTTGTCACCGACACTATTTAATTTAATCATACACTAACACTATACTAGTTCGAGTGGTTTTGTCAGTTTCATTTTAGGAAATGAAAATTTCTAAATTGGTTCTGGTTTGGGTGTTCTGGGATGTGATTTTGCAATAAGATTCCGGAGAATATATTAAGATAATCATTTCCTAACTTTAAAACTACATTAAAAGTATTAATAAAATTTTTATTGAATTGATATTCAATTATTTTTTGTGAAATTACTCCACTAGTTTGTTATAATTATTAATACAAAGATCGAACACTCAGAAAAAATTCCTTCGATCGGATCGATTCGGATCGAAGGAATTTTTTCTATATAACGAACTAGTGGAGTAATTTCACAAAAATTAATTGAATATCAATTCAATAAAAATTTAATTAATACAGTGAATAGCGACATCTCTCGCCAGGACTGGTAGCTGTAAAGGTACTAACTGGGTGATAAATCTGTCATAGATTTCTCATAGATGGCGCTACGACTAAAAAGACGTTGAAAGACCAAAGTACAAAGACACGACGCAAGCATATAGAAAAATTAGTGAGGTCCGTTGGTTCGTTCCGTGGCTTAGTTGGTATATCGTCTGGCACGGTATGCAAGAAGACGTCGGTTCGTATCCGACCAAATCTTTGTATTAATAATTACATTAAAAGTATTTTAATTGAAAAGTCATATTACAAAAATTGGAGAGTATGTGTTAGATAAAGATCTATGGAAAGACAACATGAGTCTAGATTCCAGACAATTTAAAGTGTATTATAGCATTTAAGTTTATTTGAAAAGAGCAATCCTTATAGTTGCTTACTCGTTCTTCTCAGGGAGGTCAACGTAGTGACGTAGCAGTAACTTAAAAAATGACTTTTCAAGTGCAAAAATGTTACTTATGGAATAAATTATTAATTGACTTTAACTTTGTGCTCCAGAGTGAATTATGGTACTCAAAGTGTAGGGAATTCCTTAGTTTGCGACCAGGCAATTGGTCTGGCACATTATTATTATCATATTATATGCGTCACGAATGTCAAGAAACCTGGCATCCTGACTGATTTCATGCTGCAAAATAACGAGTTAAATATAAGTAACCGCGAAAACTCAATCAACGCCTGCGGCAACTAGCAAGCGGCAAAAAGCTTTTTAACATAAAAGCACGATCTTTTCGTTATTTCGCGTTGTTTTTATAAAGTGTTCTTTATAGAAGTTTTCATTACGCATCGCGTCGGCGATATTTGCCGAAACCCGCGTTGATTTCTAATTCTGCAAAAAAAGGAGAACTTCCTTATGATGTCTACATCTTAGGAAGTTCTAACACGTTACTGAAGATGATAGAGGTCAGACGTGAAGGGCTTATCCCAAAATATTGAAGGAACTACTTAAGGGGGTATATATCCATATGCGATTGGCTTCGGAATGATTATAATGTGCCACCCTTTTTCATTAAGTTATTTAGGCGATTAGCACACTGCACCGCGCCCCGCGACGGTAGCGGAGCTGCGTTTTTGAACGTTGTACTGAAGTACCTCAGTTTGTATGGAAAACACGCGCCGTCGAACACACTGACAACGCTTCTCCGCGCGAGAGCGCGACACACGCGGTTTTACCGCGCCTCCGCGCCGAATCACAGGGTATGGCATACTGTGCTCCGCACTACCGCGCAGATTTTTAATCAATTTGTGTCTATTCCAGTAATTGTCGTTGGGATTTTTCTTAACAAATAATCAAAGGTTTCAGTTGACGTACGCTTACAGTTGAAAAATTAATCTTCATATTTTCTTAAATCTTTGTAATGAAGTTGAATGTTCTTAGTAATTCTGTGTCTTTTTATTTGAGTAAACAAAAAACAAATCGACAGTATAAGTGCAGCGTCCTGCATGAGTTCTGTATTATTAACCATTCTTGTTAAAAAAAGGATCTCAGCTACATATACAATCACTACGGCGATCAACTACAAAGCGAGTACTTTAAGTGGCGTAGAGCCGCTAGACCACTGCCCCCGCGCAGATTGTACCACGCATTGACGCAGACACACACACACCGCGCGCGTGATTCCGCGTCTCGCGCACCGCCGCGGGGCGCGGTGCAGTGTGTTAATCGCCTTATTTAATTAACAACCGAATTATTAGCGTGATTGTAGAAAAAAATTGCTAATGATAAAAAATATGAATGACGTCTGAACTGGATCATTCAGTGAATTTAAAGCCTTGAGGCTGGTATGAGAATGAGAGAGGATCGTATGATAGTGGAGCGGGAAACTCTCGGTAAGATGTTCCAGGTATTGCTGGAGCGGTGAAGCCGACAAAGATCCGAGCGTCTAATTGAATTTCGCGATGTGACGTAGAAAATAAGAGAGTTGCATTGATTCTATTGAATATCATTTTCATTTATGTTAGCCGTAGCGCTAGAGGTGAAAAATCTTTAGTTTTTCTTCACTGAACTTAAAAAACTTTTAGCAAAAAAGCCGTTAAATCCAAAAACAAAGGTTTATAACAAACGCATAGAACAATTCGGAAGGTCTGTTGATTCGGTCTACCAACCATATAAAAAACCAAAGATATTTTTTTCCTTTATCCTTATCACTTGTAACGGAAAAGTATTTTCTTCGACGTGTATGGAATTGAGGAAACGAAACTATTGCAACATCAAAATGAAGTGAAAAATAAAAATAAGTAAAAATATCTGCAAATGTCACGAGAATCAACTTTATGTCAATGTAGTAAAGTTACAATTGAGATTTAACCTGAAAACAATGGAAAAACGCGTCTGAAACCGTGGACGTATTGTTATATTTGTGATTGATCGTTCAGAACATTTTTACGCTAAGTACATTTTTGTTTGTATTATGTCCTAAGAAGAACGTGTGAAAGGTATATATTAAAATAGTTGTCAGCTATTTGTTCTGGCATGACCATTCAATACTACAAGAAAGGCTTAGGGACCGGAAAGGGTTCGTGAAATGTGTCGATCCACAGACCATTAGGCCAGGTCACACGAGGTGCAACCTTTGGCGCGACATAATGCCATCTATATGTTCCTCTAATACATGAATTGGTCGTGAACCGTATCGGGACATGAACCATGGTCGATTTGGCAGTCTTTAAAATGACTCTGTACTCAGGTTGGTAGAAGGAAGGACAATTTGTTCAGGAGGGGATTTTGGGATAGTTCTAACCTGGATTGTGTGTGCAATGCGAGTCAGACGATGGCGCATCTCATATCGTGTCCTGCTTCCCCGTAATGGTAATGCAGTTTCTGCGTACTTGGATGAAAAAATGGCAGTGACCCGTTTAGTTCTTACAAGTAGGCTCGACCTTATGAAGTTTGAAATAAATATTGTGAATGATAAATGTATACAACTGTATATATTTACAAAGAGCAACCCCTAGAGTTTCTTGTTCATTCTTCTTAGGGGAATTTGCCTTAGGAATGAGCAGCCCCATATAATACATTTGTTTCGATTATAGTGACCCTCCCTACCGACTCTTAAGGTCTTCGAGAAGGGTATTATGACCTTCTATAGTCAGGATCAGCACGTTTCTACGGATTTCATCCAGTTACCTGTAAGGCTAGTGCCTTAGATGAGCCGTCCCGGGTGCACGTATAGCACCCTCCCTATTTTCCAGATAGGTACCGGAGCTGTAGGCACGCTCACTTCCCGTCGCACTCCGACTAACGGTTGCCACCGCTTAGCCGCCGACTCTGAGTCGACTACCAAATCTCCTCATTGGTGGCGGAGCTGTAAGTCACGCTCGGTTACCGACGCTGAATGAGCGGCGTCTCTCCAGTTCCAAAATACCTACATGACCGGAGGGATCGGAAGATAGCACTCCCATTCTCTACTAGACGACGCTGCGCGCGAGACACGTCCCGGCCACACAACACCGTGGCAGACGAACGTGTCCGTCCCCAAAGCTAACCACAAACCCCGGTGGCCAAGTCTGGGACCGCCCGAGACGCCCGAGAAGGCGTATAACTGGCGGAGGACTTGGCTTGGACGTCTGCCGTACCATGATCTTGCTGTCGAGCCCGTAGTCTCTCCGGAAAACCTTATCTCTCGGGTCGGTAGACAGGGACACAAATTAGCAGTAGAGTTTAATCAATTATGTGTAATTTGCTTATCTACTGAAATAACAAAGAATTTGTTTACTTTGTTATGTTTGAATGCTACGTTTCGGGTCGCAATGATATAGTGTATTACATCGATACAAAAAGAAGAAGATTCATACTTTAGTACTGTTACTATTTCTGCGATTACACTTTCATTCGTCGTACGATACACAAGTACGTTTGTATTAAGGGCTTTTGATGAGGATGTAAAAAGTAGTAGTGACATTAGTAGGGCGATCACGTCGACACAATAAGTTTACGCTCGGGCTTTGCAGGGTTGGCAACAAATAATAAAAAATGGCTATAAACTCTAAATACGACAAGGTTCGCCTAAACAAGGGCGAATCTTTAAATTTGATTTTCGCTCTCATAATTTACATGTTTTAAAAATGAAATAAAAATTTAGTATTGTTTTTTTTGTGATAACAAGCGACGGGCCAAACATGTCGAGCGCCTGTTGATTTTAGTAGCAGCTTCTTGTGAAAGATTTCGTCGAGGGAAGTAATTCCGTCTTACCTATTACTGCCGCCAAGCAGTTATGTGAGCATTACTGCGTTTCTCTTTTGAAGGGTAAGGATGCTGGTGAAGTTACAGGCACATAGGACTTGTCAACATATGTCTCAGGGTGAGGGGCACAGTAGCAATGCCTCTAAAACCTTTGCATTCAAAAGCTCGTGAGTGGCACTGCAACTGTCGCTGAACCACTCTCACGACTTGTTCATCCCGTCGCTTGATACTATATTTAAAAAAAGAAATATACGTGATCCAAATCCGATAAAAAAATAGATTTACTTCCAAGGCACTGACGACCCTATACTACTTGCGATCACGGTCTGTGGCTTGAACGAATTCCCTCTCGTAGTTCTGATTTGATTACATCGCACTTCGGACAATACTTGTACTCTCGTTACTTACTTTGGTACGCAAAAGTAAAAGTTTTTACAACGAAAAAAAGGAGCGAGAATTTGGGTTCTTTACGACCAATGATATGGCAAGTTTATTTTATTAGTTCAAATTATTAAAAATGAGCAGTGACAGCCCTAAACTGACAAGTTGCATTGTAACTCACTGTAACTGGTCAAAATATTTTTTTTATTTAAAATTGGAAAATAAAATGATATCCTGAACAATACAAAGGTGGCGACGGCAGGCGAACAAAAAAACACAATCGAGGCAAGCCTGCCTGAACGAACTACTGTTGAAATCGTGAAAATAAAGGAGGCAGCAAATTTAGGGTTGGCCCCCGGCGGCAAAAATCGACGCTACGTCGCTGCACATGGCTTGGTACTATGACTTTGCAATAATGACTACGCAGAAATGGTGCGGCTGTCCGGGTTGTCAATAGCTCCTATATTAAACTCCACGTTGATTGATAGAGCTCGCAAAGTACTTTACCAGATGAAAAACTCAACTACGCATCATATAAACATAACTCACTCTTGGTTGAATAAGGCCCCACCGAAATGAAAACTTTTCAGGAGGGAAGTTTGAAATTTCTACGACTGAAATAAGTTGTTAACTTTATTACGATCAAACAGGAGTGATTATGCCGAAATGGTATTTTGATTTTACCTCGTCAAATGTGGACGCTTTAATATGTCAATCGTTTGATTGGATCAATTATTGCTCCCATGTTCCATCTCTTTCCCGTTCATACCTTACTCGCACGCAAGACAACGTCACCCAATTGGTGATACCTAGCGGAAGAAGAAGAAAACTGTTGCTTCCGTCTAGTTGAAATTTGCCGACGAATGCAACAAAATGGCCGCACAACCGCCTCCGCAGTAGCTGTAGTCAAACCATATTGAACCGAAAACTATAGTAAACGAAGTGAACGTACACTTGTGGAACTTATAAAACATCAAGATTGGTTCCCTGGGCGAGGCCAGGCACAGAGATGACTCCTGATCCCACGGCGCCGACTCTGATCCCACAGCGCCGACTCAACCGGCGAGAGGGAAACCCGGGGGGGTTTTAGTGGGGTAGGCCCTCCAATCTGGAGGGAGAGTCTCCACATAACCCCTGAGTCTCCCTGGGCTCAGGGGTATCCATAAAGATTTCCCCCTCGTCAAAAACAAAAAAAACAAAATAAAAACAAAAAAGGGACAGAGATGACTCAACTCACCGGCAGAACAGCCACGCACCTTTGAATGAATTCAAAAGGCATTGTGCTGCTAGCTTACCCACTCTCATATCTGCTAATCAACCATGCATATTTATTCATATACAGTCCACAAATTGAAGGAAGGCATCGCTTGCATTCCCCGCATGGTTTGCCGGTTTGGGTGACTAATCGCGTCACCAAGGAAAGTTGTGAAATTTTCACATATACATAATTTGTTTAATGTAGTTCGTATTATGACTTTCATGCAATAAAAGCACTTTTCATATAAGAGCTTGAAAGACGGTATACACATAAGTGTATCATATATATATCAATAACCGGGCAAGCAATAATGCTTGCCCGGTTGTTGATAAGTGAGAACGGGTAAGCGACTCCCGATCTTACAGTTGCCACATCCATATCTTCCGTGACAAGTGTTCTGCGATAACTTCATTCGTACCCCAATTATCCTCTCTGTTCCCTTCGCTAAGTTTTCATTTCCCTTTATCCTTTTTCGATAGATCGACTCAACTTACACGCGTGCCGTGCATTAAATAAATAAATAAAATTAGACAACATCACATTCGTTGCTCTGATTCCAAAGTAACTAAAGCACCTGATATAACAAAATATAAGAAAACTATTGGAGTTATTTCACAAAAATATCTCAATAAATACATTTGATCGAAAAGCGACATCTGAGTCAGTTGTGATAACTATGATGTATCCGATGCGGTGAGAAGGTTATTAAAAAATCTCTCGCTAGATGTCACTAGCGGCGACGAATGCCGAAAGCCAGTACAAAGATCTATAACAAAAACACATAGGAGAATTTCGACGACTCGGTAACTGGACCCGTGGCTTAGTTGTTTAGAGCAATGTTACGGTGCAGCATGGACTTGGGTTTAAGTCTCACTGGGTCGACGAAACAAAAATTCTGTATATTCGATCTTTGTATTCATGATCATAAAGCACCTGTGTTATGGAAATCGGAAACAACGGCGGTCCACAAACACCCAGACCCAATACAATATACAAAAGATGTTCACGTGACGTGAACAGACAACCTGACGGCCTATACAAGTGGCAATCGCTCCCAATCTTTTCTACCATTACACTTCATATTACAGCTGTAGTTACCTTAACTTCCAGTGGAAATGCTACGGTTCCTCTCAAAGAGGTATAGGCAAGTAGATGGAGTCGAATGCTCGTTTATCCAATCTAAACGGTCCCCAAAATATAAAACCGGCAATTCGCCGATTTGCTCCACGGACCGCTGAGAAACGTTTCTTTTTTGACGCCTGAGCCACACTTCTTCATTATGGGCAGCCCACAAGAGTTGAACCGAATGCATTTCGAAGTTATTTATAAAAATTTGCACAAACACAACACTAGATGATTATACAATCGCCATTTTGTTTCGTTTTCTATAAGGTATTGGCGTTCGCTTCGTAATCGATCAATAGAATAGTTAGCGAGCGTAAGCGCTTGTCAAAATTGCCACATTGGCTACGGTTGTACGGGTGTTGTCTTACGAGTTGGACGTTCCATTTGATGGAATAGAAAGTGATTAACATTGGCTACCAATTTATCGTTCGTTACGCTACATTACTATGCCCTCTGACCGGGTGTGTAATGCAAGATATAACAACAAATTATCTATTTTCACTTGGTATAATAACATTTGATATAATTTCTAAGAATATAATCACTCACTGTATATAATCAACAAAAGGTATAACAACAAAAGGCATAATTTCAATATGTATAATGAATCTTCAGTATAACAAACATTACATATAATGATTAAGTGACATAATGAACAAATGCTATAAGTACTACCAGTATAATGTATTAAATAATATAACACAATATTCCGTTTTACGAACACTTGAAGCGCCCTACATTAAGTTGATAAGAATTTTTTTTTATTCCATTAAATGTACAATCGCAAAATATAATTGTTTTTGTATAGCTTTAAGTGCTTTTTGTGTAATAAAATATATTTATTAAAACTTTAAGCAGAATATTTAATTGCATATACTAACCTAACCTAAACCCACAGGAGGAAGTCGAACCAACTAGGAAATGCAAACAAATTCGGTTCATTCACCGTTGCATCTAAACACCACCGGAATTATTTAAATTTTTTTTTTTCATACATACACATTCAGTCAATGTTATATCTGAAGTGTTTATATAAAATGAACATTATGCTATTGGTATATTAGATTGAAAGTTGTTAGATCAATCGTCTATTATACCCAGTGACCTTTATATCATGCAAGAATATGTCAAATGTTCGTATACCATAAATTAATTATATCTGTTAAGCGTTATATCGATTAAAAATATGTCATTTGTTGTTATATATTACGATTCGCACCCCCTTGCCACGTGACGATACTAACCTACTCAGCAGTGCACTGACCGAATAGCAATGTGCAAGACCAGCCTGCTGCTGCTACATAGAGTTAGTATAAATAGACAGTTTTTAGAAATAGAGATCTATTTGAATCCAGACATCAACGCTGTCTCATTGACGACGAGACCCTCCTGACTACAGCATCCCCTGCGGCCAAGACACCTTTAGCCGTCAGCCGATCTGATCAGGCTTGTGAATCTATGAGACTGGCAGTGAGAAAATTCATTCCTTGCTCGCCTTATCCGTCCCACCTTCCGTCTGTTGTCTTAGGTCGCACGGTAACAGGCTTCCTCTACTATCTATATACGTATATATAGTAGTGCATGGTTAAGGCTAGGCTGTTGGGTAAGAACGTAGGGTTGTTTGTGATAAGTTACACCTTTCCCTTACCATTTCATGTAAAGCCAGCTTTAATTACACCTACAAGACGATAATCAGCTGTGACACTCATATCACACCTAACAAATACTACACAAAGACAGAGATAAAGTGGCGGGAGGAAAAAGTGCGCCTGGTGGTAAATGCCCCACAGTGGTGTAATGGCGGATTTTTTATGAACATTTTTCTAAACACATTTTACTTTATACATACAACAGTATACACTCCATAGATACAAAAACAAATAGCCATTAGTTGTACATTATGTAGAAATACGAGACTAAACATGTCCGATGCAGACATAACCATTTTTGCGCAAAAGCTTCTGTATTTTTTGTATTTTTTATATAAATTTATGATACTTGTGTTTTTTATAATACCTAGAAACGTAATCTTGTCGATACGCATAATAGTGAAAGGATTGTATCTTTTTAATATTTCTCATTTACGTTTTAAAGAATAATTTTAGACCAATATTTTATAAATTTAAAGCTACCTTTTTGGTACCGCGGTCAACCGCTGTTTACTTATATCACTTAATCGATATATTAGTCTGTCTCGATAATAGATTTTATAAATTTTATCTGACACCAACTGCCATCTTGGATGTTAGACAAAATTAACTAACTGCCCTGAAAACCAATGATATAATAATATAATCTAATATTGAAATAAAAATATTTTCTCATTTGTCATAAAAATTATGAATATCGAAATTGTTAATTATACGTATATTTTACTATCATAAAATATTTATTTCATCCTTAAATACCCTAAAAAAACTAATGGTCTTGTTTTACTATGAGATTAAATTTTTTTTCGCGGTGCCATAAGATTGCACCACGAGATGTTAATCATACATATATCTTTATTATCACAAAAATCTTTATTTCATTTTTAAATACCCTAAAAAAACCAATAGTTTTGTTTTACTATAAAAACATTGTTATATTTTATATGTTTTTATTTTTATTATATATTTCTTTTTCGCGGTGCCATAACAGTGCACCACGAGATGTTAATTATACACATATTTTTATTATCACAAAAATATTTATTTCATCCTTAAATACCATAAAAAATCAAGTCTTGTTTTACTATAAAACATAGTATTTTCTGCGGTGCCATACAAAATGCATAATTTTGCTCCCTCTTATTTAGTGGTAAAGATCTAATGGTGTAATAATAAGAATGGTCTCTACATGCTGCCGTGTCTCCAGTGGCAAATAATTATATATAGATTTAAGTAATTATTTTATTTTAAAGGCAGTATGTCTTGTATCAAAGATGATTTATTATTATTTATATAGTCACAGTGTATAAACTGCAGGGATCATCAATAATAGGAGAATATTTCTACTTGACAATAATGGATCTTCGTCGTGTATTAAATGAGCACATAATTATATGTACATCAGTAATGTATTATTCACTCTTCATCGCATCAACACTGTACAATCAATCATTTTCGAGAAAGGATTGAGAAAAACTAGCGACGTGTTAAAGTAATGCTTATGAAAATGGTTTTCTTTGAAAAATTGCAGTTCTCCGCAAGTTGCGGGTGAATTTTAAATTAAGTTTTAGACGTTCAACGTAGCGGGTTGGAAAATGTTTTTCATTTCACCTTAATGGCGGTGACAAGTATAGATAATGACTGTAGTTTTATTTCGGAGATGGAACACTAAAAAAAAATAAGAAATAGCACTCTTGGTATAATAAGTGCACAGAGGTTTATAATTTATACGAATGAAATTTCCTTGTTTATAACTTTTATGCTTAAATTGGCGAATTATAAAATTCCTCTATTATTATCCTTACCTTTCAAAACCGGAACGCAGTAATGCTTACATTACTGCTTGGCGGAATAAATAGTTGAATAAAAGCAGAAATAGGTATGTAATTATAATTATTTATTTTACAATTTAATTTCAAACAGTCAATTAATTAAAATGTTCTAATTTTTAAAGTCATATCATGGCATGTTCACCTATAATTGGTTAGCTTTTTAACTGTAATACACTTTCGAATTTGTGTAAACTGTTGTAGTAAACGAATGTATTAAGCACTGGTGAATTTAAATAAATAGTCAAAGTCAAGTCAAAGTCATAGATTATTTATTCCACAGGTAAAATAAATTTACACTTGAAATCGTCACATTTAAGCTACTGCTCGTTCACTACGCTGACAGGGAGGTCAGCGTAGTGAACGAGCAAGAAACTCTAGGGATTGCTCTTTTCAAATAAACTTAAATGCTATGGAATACACTTTGAATCAAGTTTGTATGGATTCTGGAGCCATGTCGTCTTTCCATACATGTTTATCTAACACGTAGTCTTCAATATTGTAATATGATTTTTCGATCAAAATATTTTTGATGTAGTTTTTAAACTTAGGAAATGATAAACTTAATATATGCTCCGGAATCTTATTGTAAAAACGTATACAATTCCCCATAAAAGAGTTGTTTATCTTGGTTAAACGAAACCGTGGTACCATGAGTTTGGACTTAGCTCTAAGGTTAATATTATGGATAAGGTTAAGGTTAATATTACTTCTTTCTTATTGAAATTATGTATATTTTTACGAGCATATAAAATATTTGAGTAAATGTACTGTGATGCCACAGTCATGATACCAGTTTCCTTAAACTTTTCTCTGAGAGAAACCCGAGAGCCTAGACGGTACACAGAACGAATCGCTCGTTTTTGCAATACAAATATGAATCCCGTAGGACATTATACTATGGAAGTAACTAAAGTAAACTAGTCTAGCAGTACTAACATCGGTAAGCTCACGTATTCTGCGGACTGCGTATCCAGCGGAGCTTAACCTGCTGGCCAGGGACGATAAATGTGGAAACTATTGAAGTTTACTATCTGAGGTCACTCCCAAGAAGACTGCTTTATTAACAAAGTCTTACTTTTCTTCGTTTATTTCTATGCTTGGACTAGTCGATTTACGTTAGGTAATTCAAATTTAACACATTCTGTCTTATTGGCATTAAGCAATAAATTGTTAGCATTAAACCAGTAAACTACCTTAGAGAGCGTATCATTAATATGGTCATAGTTAATGTCATGTCTGTCTGTTTTAAAAATCAAGTATGTGTCATCAGCAAACAACACTATTTCGCAATGGTCCTTAACAAAGAATGGCAGATCATTAGATCAATAAATAAATTGCAAAATTTAATATATTTACAAGACTCTCTTTCTTACTACTGAGAGCGTTTACACAGGGCAACTTTTAGCAGCGATACGAACGCGATACAATAGTTTAGTACTATAGTTTAGTACGATTAGTCGTCTACCTTTACACATACACACACACATACATCTACCGATACAAACGCGATGTAAACGCGCGACTGCGTCGATACAAACGCGTGATTGCATCGCTACTCTTGGGACTTATAAGCGATTGCATGGATGCAATCGCGCGTGTGTATCAGTCGCGCGTTTGAATCGATGCAATCGCCTATAAATCGCAAATGTAGCAATACAATGGCGCGTTTCACGAGCGCGTGTTGCACCGCTGCTAAAAACCATGTGTAACCTTCTTAAACAAAACTCGAATCCAATTTCTTAGTACCACAAACTCAGCTCATCTTTTTTCTCAACAATGGCCAACCGGAACTAAACATTTCGAGTGTGTAAATGAAACCAGATAGCTTTCCCGGCTAGATACATCCCGGAGGTGCATTCCGGTTAAATCCGGATCTATATTCCCGCTGGCTTTACAAGCTAACAAGCCGGTAGTACAGAGTAGAAGCTGGTTAAGCAAGAATTAGTAGTGGTATTATGTTGATGTATAGTTTGTAAGAGAAACAAGAATGGATGTTGGTTTAGAATTGTAAAAGTACTTATTTTTTGTAGTGCCACTCAGAGCTTTAGATCGCAAAGATTGAGGGGTCCGTCAGTGCGCCTGACAACCTATGACATAAGTTTATAAGTTCCGTGTGCCTGTATTGTCACCAACACCCTCCAGAATCACAGTAATGTGAGCATTATTCTATATAGCTTCACAAAACACTATTCACAGTTAATTCGTTCACAGGAACGACACGTTCACAGGACTGAATAGGTTCATTGCGTGGGTCGAGCGGCAGGGACCCTGGCGCTCTTTCAGAATTTATTTTTTACAAAGGAAATCAAAGTCATTTGAAAAATGTATATAGTACACTATATCGTAAACTGTACCAAGCCGGACTGCCGCGGTTCCAGGTTCGAGGTTCGATTCCCGAGCCGGGAGAAATATTTGTATGGCCTACATTTATTTCTCTCGTGAGTTTGGGTGTAATTTGTGGTTGTCTATGTGTCCATGGCACCCACGACACTGGGTTTCCCAGCGGGCTATGTTGAGTGTGTGCGTTAATAAGATTATAATACGTGCTCTATTTAGTTCAGTTGTGAGGTGAAAAGTTGTGTGTTTCGCTCGGCAGCAAAGTTGTTTTGCGTCTCGTGCCTTGAAACCCTCGTTACGCTCTGGATGCTATTTTTGAAACACTCGCTTCGATCGTGGTTCAATCTTAGGCTCGTCGCTTGCTCCGGTTTCAATACGTGCACTCGCGTCAAACAAGAACTTGCTGGCTGGCTTGCATAAGAAATAGGGCCGGCAGCTACCTTGCCCAACGCATTAGTACAGCAATACAACGGGGGAACGCTGCCAGCATCTTGGGCACGTTGCTGCGGGCACCCAATTTTATTAATATAATTCAATTATCCTAGTTTTACTTTCTAGTATTTGAGCTTTTATTGTCTTTTTTACCTTGCCTGTTATATTATCGAAATAAAAATAACACTATTGATACAATATTTTTGTAACAAATATCGAGTTCTTAGGTTTTCGCGATTGTTACGCATAGGAAATAAAACTATTTTTCCAGATTTAAATCGCGTATATTTGTTTTTTCAAACGAACCAACGTTTGGGCTCTTTATATGTCCCATGGTCACGGTTGACTGAGGTGGTACAGCCATCAACCAGTTATGTCTAATATTAATGCAAACCACCCTATTTTTACAAAAGTTATTAATAAAATACTTTAATTGTAATTTTACAAAGAACATTCCAATTTAGTCTACATCTGCTTTACAAATTATTTTATTTTAACAATGTGAATTTTTATTAAGTTAAGTTTATTAATAATTAATAATGGAAATTAGAATAAATTAAAACATATTAATCAGTACTGTAGTCTTATGTCTATTTGGGATTTTTCATCAGAGGAAATACTGGATCCCAAACTCGTGGTACGAAACGTCGGTTTGTATGAAAAAACAAATATACGAGATTTAAATCCGGAAAAATAGTTTCATTTCCTATTTATAACAAATACTTAATAGGAAATAGGAATTTATCGCCAATGTACTCAAATTTCAATACATAATACGCGTATTCAAATATCTATATTTTTTATTTGTTAAGCATATTTAAATTATTTCTTCTAGATTGCATTGTTGCTTAGTTTAGCTAAATTAACCCCCTCAATTCCTTCAAGCTGGATAGGGAGCGCAGGGCATTGACAGGTTGTAAGGTGCAATATATTGGCTCGCAGGTTTGCACGGTGTACGAATGAGGTCAAATTAACTCTTTTTAAGGCCTACTGCCAGACACTGTACACCTGTGGCCTGTGGGTTAATTATACGCAGAAATCCTTCAATGTCCTGAAGGTGCAGTATAATAACACCTTCAGAATGCTGTTGCGGCTGCCCCCGTTCTGTAGTGCGTCCGGCATGTTTGCAGAAGCGCATACCGACGGTTTTGACGCAGTAGTTCGGAAACGCATTTCGTCGACCATGAGCAGGATGCGTGGCAGCGGTAACAGCCTTCTGAACACCATATCGGAGGATGTAGCGTGTCCGATACTGTGCCACTGGACCAGAATTCATGTCACCAAGAAGGGCTGGTGACATGAATTCTAATTACGCGTACCTATTGTAAATTTGTATTATTTATTTTTAAGTGTTTCTATTTTAATTATTTTATTAAGTGTAATTTACTAACATAGTCCTAAGTTTTTGATTGTTACTAACAAAGTGGTTCAATGATCTTAAATAAATAAATAAATTATTATTATTATTCCGTTAACTGGTTATTATAATAACAAACTAGTGTACTTTCACAAAAAAATATTTAAAATATCTTCGTAACAAAAACATCGTCATATTTAATAAAATAAATAATAAGTTATCTACCGAGCTCATTACAAATCTTTAACATTATTATTTACAACATCGTTTAAATTTGCATTAGGCAAGTCATAACTTTAATCGGTACACTTGAAAGCACAATTAAGTGTTCAGTCCTGCATTAAAATGTACGATACTTGTTGCTACGTTTGCTGGCCCGATGCCAGGGGATAAATCTGCTACGCCTGTTGCGGTGCCGGTAAGTGTACTTTGGGGCCGTTGGACGACTCGGTTGAATATCAATTTAGATTTTTTGCTACATTACCCAACAGTTTACTAATGCTCTAAACGTGTTCAGGGATGGTCAATTGATTTTACTACAGGTCTTTAAATATTAAGAACTTTTTTTTTAATATTTGCAGTCGAGTTTCTAAGAAACTTCTTAGGGAAATGTTGCGATTTTCTGTAGAAGTACAGCTCCTTGTGTTCCCAGAGTTCGTCCAGGGAAGTACTGTCACCTTACCTATTTTGTACCACCAAGCGGTAATCTGAGCATTAATGTGTTTCGGTTTTGAAGGGTAACGGTACTGGTGAAATTACAGGCACATGGACACTTATCAACTTTTTTGAAAATTTCAAACATAAAAATTTATAAAAATAAATTCAAAGGACTGGTAGCTGTAAAGGTACTAACTGGGTGATAAATCTGTCATAGATTTCTCATAGATGGCGCTACGACTAAAAAGTCGTTGAAAAATCAAATACAAAGACACGACGCGAGCACATAGAAGAATTCGTGAGGTCCGTTGGTTCGTTCCGTGGCTTAGTTGGTATAGCGTCTGGCACGGTATGCAAGAAGACGTCGGTTCGAATCCGACCGGATCGAAGGAATTTTTTCTGAGTGTTCGATCTTTGTATTAATAATTATAATAAATTCAAATTTTAGCAGCAATAGAGTTCCTTGTGAAAGAGTTCGTCCTGGGAAGTACTGCCACCTTACCTACTTCTGCCGCCAAGCAGCAATGTAAGCGTTACTGTGTTCCGGTTGTGAAGGGTAAGGGTGCTGGTGAAATTACAGGTAGGTACATGAGACTGGTCGACTTATATCTCAGGGTGATGGGCGCAGTGGTAGTGCACATGAGATCTTTGCGATTTACAGCTCTGAATGGCACTGCACTGCACACTGCACGCTTCAAAATCTGAATAATGCACACATAACTAATTGGCGGCAGAAATAGATAAGGTAGCTGTACTTCCCTGGACGAAATCTTTCACAAGGAGCTCTATTACTACTAAAAGTAGGTCAACAAATATTTGAAGAAAACAAATAGTTAACGAAGCGCAGAGATATCCTTTTGCAATTTTACTTCACGAATATACAGAACTCTTCTCAGTGCTTTGTAATTCAGAAATAGTTTAAATTTAACCGCGTAGTTTACAAATAAAAAAAATTTTAATTCATTTATTCAATATAATCCATAATTATACTAATGCATAGAATTATATCAAATTACTAATTATATTACATTCATTATATTTAAAGTTACATTAATCAAATTCTAAATAATGTCCAAATATATAAAATTAATTCAAGTAATCAAAATTAAAAATTAAATTAAATTACAATTAACAACATTCGTGGTACATAACGTAATAGTGGCACCTTTTGTTTAAGGGTATCATACTACAGTGGCTTACGTAAGTGCAATCAGGCCTGCCAGCTATCCTGGTCAAGATGCTGTTGGCGCTGGCCCGCATCCAGCGCACCAAGGAAGTGCATCGCTTGCGCATCGTTGCGTGGAAACAATCTGTCCTGATCCCTGAAGCACTACAGTACCTGGGCAGCCCCAGCAGCACTCTAAACGAGTCATTGAATTGTACACGCAGAGCACCGTACTGCCTTTGCATATAATCCGCCCACAAACAGCTTGCATACAAAAATGTACAGAAGGCCTTAAATAGAGTCATTTCAATTGAACAACGACCGAATCTGCGGGCAATCATATTGGCTCTTACTGACAGCGCCCTGTGATCACGCTCAGTATCCTCATCGTCTCTAAAATCAGACGTCACCAGATGCCTTACTTAAATTTGGTAACTACCTCAAAAGTAGTCCCATTTAAATTAATATTTGGAACATCTGGAGTAGGTGTCCTCCTGACCCTGAAAACGTGCATGCACTGGCTCTAGCTTGCATTATATTTCAGTCCGTGTTCAACAGCACACCTTTCGCTATGAGACACGGTAAATTGTGAACAAGCAATGTGGACCTAGTCTAGAAATAATTTACATTGGGGATTTGTCGTATAAAAGACTGTGAAATAAATCTGACGGTGTGCCAGGTGCGTTTATTTTTACGTTTATCACTAAGTGTACAACAAGAAAAGTAATGGTAGTCGTAAATAAATGGTAATTTAATGGTCGTTATACATTTGGGAATTCGGAATCGAAACGTAGTTAATTCACAATTTTTGCAATAAATTCTTAAGTGGATTTGAAAGTAAAAATAAGCTAAACATTGAGCAAATAAAAAATAAAAATGATTTTGTCTTCAACAAACAACAACAGTGAGATGTGATAGAGTTCGAGAAAATAATATCACCTTACTTATAAGTAAAGCAAGTGAGCGTAACGGACTTGTTCGTCCCGTTATTTCCTAGCATAAAAAAATTATCGTCCTCCCAATATTTTTTTTATAAATAATACACACACGCTTGGCCACAATCTCACCTGATATTAAGCGACGATGTGACGAACGATGGGACACCGTTTACCTAAAAGATGCCTATTCACTCTTTCGATTACTGCCTCCGTGGCCGAACGGTTACCATGCCGGACTGCCACGCAGAGGTCCCAGGTTCGGGAATATAAAAAGGCCGGGAGAAATATTTGTATGACCTACATTTATTTCTCTCGTGAGTTTGGGTGTAATTTGTGGTTGTCTAAGTGTGTGTCCATGGCACCCGCGCCACAGGGTTTCCCTAGTGCGGGGCTATGTTTGATTGTGAGCGTTATTACTGATTGTGAGCGTCACTCTAGCATTGAATAGTCCCAAATTGTACTTTTCGTGAAACGCAGATACCGGTGGAGTATTTCGTGCCTTTACCGTACATATCAGGAAAGAGGCAGCAAAGCGTTTAGTGAAAATAGGTGGTATATCAACAACATCAGGATGGAGTGTTCCGGACCTTCTAGTCGACCGAAGGAGGAACAGTGAGGGCGGAACTAAATTGAAAAGTTCCTGCGCTCACTCCCCGAAATGTATTCGTTAGAAAAAATAAAATATTACAAACTTGTTACGCGCTCCATAGTCATGGATTTTTTGGCAAACTAAGCTAGACAGCATTAACAACAGGCATATATGTCTACCCTCTTTTGTTGACGATGACTCTGTGTGCCCTCGTCTCTATTTCTAGCAACGCCGCAAGTCACACCCTTGTACGAATTCTATGAATAGAGAGAAATTTTCAGTTGATTGTATAAGATTCCACTTCGCGTGGCAGCCATTTTACAATATCACTTTATGATGTAAAATTAGTAACTTTATAAGTTTTTTTCCTGTAAATACTTTAATCTCGCTATTATAATTCCATAAACGAATAAAATTGATGACAAATAAAAATAATAATATTAAAATAAATTTGAATAATAAATAAATATTAATTATATACTATAAAGTTATGCTACTGTAATCTAATTAAATGTATTCTACTCATAATATGACGTATTTCTTTATTATTATATGACTTTTTTTAATAATTGAAACCTCGGCCTACCTCTGCTGTTATTGTTATCCCTAATAAAGGGCTCATATGTGTAGCATTATTTTAAATTTAAGACATGTGTACCATATGAATGCAATAAATATATTGAGTATTGAGTAGGGGCTCTTTTTAGTTCTGAATCAAAATTCTATTGTCTATGGTACTCGCCACTGAGCTGAAAAGTTTACATTAAATTACACACGATAAATTACTATTGCATAAAATACTATTTTGGCAACACTGTATAGTTGGAGTGAGGTCAGAAGGGATATAAAAGCGACAATTTTTATTTTTAGAAATTTCATCGTTTGGTATAAAAAAAATGTTTCTGACCATTATGTGTGTATAATATAAGTAAATTGAAATTATTGGTGTCGCTCACTTCTGGTTTCATTTATTAATTGGAATGTCTGCCATGAAAGCAGAAAGTTTTCAAATATTTTTTTTCATTTATTTAAGAAAATCAATAGTCTAATACAAATAAAATGTACTTAATGCTAGTCCGCATTAAGGCCAATTAGAGATTTTCTGGATTACACATACAATTTAGTCGTAATAAATAGATTGTCTCGCATTGCCAATCCGAACAGATAAGCGCCTATTAGACGATGTTAATTAAATAAAAAGAAAGAGAAACTCAACACTTGGCGTGTCATAATATCTACTAACCTACTATAAGACCTACAACAAACATGACTTGTCCTTCGAAGGAATGAAATTTAAATAACTTCAAGCTAAAACAAAAACAAAACATAATATTAACCAAAGAATGGCAACCATCACTATTGACTATGATTTTTAACCTTCAAAAAAGGAGGAGGTTCTCAATTCGACTGTATGTTTTATAACTCCGGTATTTGTTAACCGATTTTCATGATTCTTTTTTTGTTGGAAAGGGGGTAGTTCCATAGTGGTTCCATTTCATTTTGAAAAAAAATCATCCACCTCGAAGGGTGGCTGTTCACGCATGAAGATTCATTTTCATGAATAGCGCCCAACATTAATTTAGGAGCAATTACTTTAATGGTTGATTTTGCTATTCCTCCAATTCAAGGCGTTTTTCTCTCAATATACTTTGAGTAGTGAGAACCGATTTTTATTATCTCCAGTGTCAAGTCCTGTATAGTGGCGAACTAGGGGATATTTCAATAAAACTTAGCAAATAGACGTACTATTCCACGTACTTTAGAGGTCGGGTTTTTTAGTACTCTGTACTGAGATTATTAAATGATTGAATTTTTTATAGAAATTTTTATTTAACAATTTTCGCCAACAAATTACTTTTTCTGTATAATGTGAAGTTTTTACATTGAAATACATATAGTAGCACAATATTCAGCGCCATTTTTGAATAGTGTAAGCAACACTGTGGAATATTTGTCTAAGCGACGATTCAAGTTGCAAAGGGAATTAGTTACCGTAAAATACGTGTAATATTTTAATATCGGGCTGCACCTGCCTGTTTAATAAATTCCCCATAAAATAGGGTTGGGTTGTGTCGAAATTTTGTCGATCATAATTGAAAATATGGTAGCACAAAGTTTAATAACTTGGCTATCGTGCAAGAGAAGTGTTTTGGCTGGTGTACTTCTTTATGATACCGTGCCACCAAATGCACAAGTGCTCCTGCTGGTAACGATACGTCTATCCGTGACAGTTGCAGTGCCACTCAGAAGTTTACATTGCAAAGATCCGAGGGGCACTGCCGCAGCGTGGGTCATACTGAAACCTATGTCGACAAGGCCCATGTGCCTGAAATTTCTGTAGCACCCTTACCTTTCAAAACCGAAACGCAATAATGCTTACATTACTACTTGACGGCCGAAACAGGTGAGGTTGCAGTATTTCCCTGGATAAACTCTTTCACTAAGAGCACATTTACATTTCGGACTTTTATCACTTAAAATTGTATTTTGCTTTATCACCGTTATCGCTTCGCTCCTGTTTGTTTTCAAAAAGTTTGCTCAAAGATTATTATATCTGCTAAAGCTTCAAAAATAGTCATCGTAGCTGTTGATGAGTCGGGGAAATATGCATTTCTATAGTTACAGTATCCTATCTATACCCTAACTCTTTATTTCAGCTAAAGTCCAAGTTTGGCTGAATGCTACTAAAAATCTTTAAACATCAAGAAACAATGATGTTACCCAGCGCCTCCATCACTTATAGCAGGGAACGTAGCTTGGGCTTGCGTAGAGATACTTTTAAACGTAAAACTGGGATATTTTCATGAATAAATATTTATTTCATCTTTTCTGATCGAAGCCTCGCCTAGAACAACCGAGATATTCTATTTTTTACATCTTATTTTTTCAAACATCATTCGAAACACAAACCTATATTCATTCAGCCAGTAATTCTACTCATAGAGTAGAGCCTAGACCACAGTACGTTCGGTGTAGCCCAATTGTAATACTCTTACACGCGATATTTAGTTATATTTTTAGCATCAATTTCTCCCTCTATCGACATACCTAGTCGATGTCGTCGTCCCCTCCTTTGTTCTCGGCAATATTGCCGTGAAGGCTCACGATTTAATATCCCTGCTTGGTTGTATCGCCTTTTCCGACACACTACCCATGTGCTCGATCTTTTCATACCTTTATTTTGACATTCGCCACCACTACAGGCTATAATAGTCCGTTTCTGGACATAGACTTCACTCAACTGCTTTTTTTTCATAGTTACACACCCACAAAAAACACAGCACAGACAAAAAAACACTATTATTTTGTCTGTACTGTACGTAGTTTTCCGGATCAAACGATTCTGAGACTTGGCATAAATACTGGAACAGGAAATAAAGGTGCGCTTGTGTTGTTTATTGTATTAATTTTATACGGAGGGAGGGTGGTAAAATTAACAACATGAAAAAATATTCAAAACAAACGCAGCTATTTTTCACGATGTACCCTCCACTGGGTTCACGGAGTAGCAAATTAATTTATTTTCACGCATATTCGAAGCTCAAAAGAAATGTATTCTACAAGCGGCTTGAAAAAAAAACCGGACAGTATCAAACACATTTAAAAAATTTAAAAATTGCTGACTCTACCATCCTTACAATATACAGTGTTTTTAAAATGTGACTGTACGAGCTGTCTTAGAGAACTTTTAAACTCTTTTTTATGAAAACAATTTTGGCCTACTCAATTTTTTTGGTCAAGCATGAATGAATAAAAGAAAAATGAATAAAATTGATAATTTTTTTTTGAGTTGATCGACTCACGTCAAGGGACAGCAGAAGTTGGTCAAATTTTATAAAATATTTTTCGTATAAAATGAATAAAATTCCCCGGCCGGATAGAAGGAATTATTTCTGAGTGTTCGATCTTTGTATTGATAATTATAACAAACTAGTGCAGTAATTTCACAAAAAATAATTGAAAATCAATTCAATAAAAATTTTAAATGAACAAAATTGTTATTCTCAATTTTTTTTTTCCGATACAATGAAATGATCATTACGATCGATCAGCACTAAAAAAATTCTGATATATGTTTTGATATTTAAAAAAAATCGGTTCGTCTTTTAAAGAAATTCTTTATTTTAAAAAATCGTTATAATAATTAATATATAATAATGATTGATTACTAAGAAAAATATCTTCGACCTGACAGGACGACTCAAAGGAATTTTTCTTTGTGTTCTATCTTTGTATTAATAATTATAGCAAAGTAGTGGAGTTATTTCACAAAAAAATATATGAATAAAAAACCGTTAGTTAAATAAAAATCGTATAAAACAAGATTTTCGATACGAATGAATATTCAACGGACTTTGTATTAAAGTGCTCGTTCGAATGTTCATTTCACCGATTAAATTAATAAAGACGTCAATTGTTTGGGACCGAAATCGAATGAGTTGACAATACGATTTTCGCCTAGAAATTGTTTCATTGAAAAAAGCTATTTTAATGGTCCCGCCATCAACACAGAGTTACGCGCGATGGCCGGAATGAAAATCTACTATGAGTGAGGACAATTTATTGGTTTATAACAGTAATAACACAAAAAGAGTTTGAGAAAGGAAATTAAATAAATGTAAAGTTAATAATAATTATGGAAAAAGAACTGGTAAATATGTAATACTAAAAATATACAATAAAATAGACAGGCTCAGGGAAAGTACGAAGGTTACTAAAACAGTGTTGAAAAAGAAATTAAAAATGTATTGCTAAGTGATGAAATGTTTTAGTGAAATGAATATTATGATTAGGATAGTATTATTTAGCAAGGATAGTTTTACTTTGGAAAATTAGCTATTATTTAATGTAACTTAATTAATAAAGAATCAATTGGAATAGATATACACATAGGTAATGTAAAAGGCCGCTGTCTTGCCAACAACCTGATGCCCAGGTCGGCAAGATCTTTAGAGTAAGTATAAATTGTATATCTGTGGACAAATAAATAAAAAATAAATAAAGTAAAAGAAAGTCCCTCGAGAGACAAGTACACGTTGCAATAGATATTCATAGTAACCTTTTACGGAACACGTCAACCAAGTGTGTCCAAGAGACATAGATGTTCCATAAAAATAATATGTGTCGAACATGATAAAGATAGACTGTGACGTCAGCACTATATTCTAAAGTCAAATAGTGTTCAGGTTGTGGTTAGCAAAGTTGGACGATCAAGAATATTTCAGCCGGAAAGTTGATACCGATTGATATACCTATAAACTTCCTCAAAATGTATTGTTCAATTGTTATAGTACTAAGTTCAAGTTTCGGAGCTATTAGACTTTCATGGAAGTTGAGTAGTTATCTAAGTAATTGTAGTTCATCGAGTATATATATCCTTGCAACTCATCAGGCAAATGGGCCTTAAATCAATTTTAAATATCAACTCTGGAATGCGTTGAAATCACAAATTAGGAAGCTGAAATAGTACAGCGCCAACAACTGACCTGTTTGTACGTCGTCGTACATTCCAAAAATATTCTGTATTTATTGTAATAAAGATCTCTAACTATATAGCCTGTTCCATTCGGTGGTGTGGAAATAACAACAAAACATCTAATAACAAAACAAACGGAATCACATTTAATAGGTAACTGTATATTAAATATGTAATTTTAAAATTTTTGTCCATTATTGTAAAGCTAAAGTTAAACTGGTCGTTTTGAAGTGAAACAATTAACGACACTCATCAATTGTTTCGAATTCGGGCGGATCAATCGGTGCGCCGTTGTCATCATAATGATTTGGCAGAATAGTTTTGAAACAAATTAAATGACATTTCGTCTCTATTTCTGGTTATATACTCGATGTTGTAAATAGATAGAATCGATATACACTTTCTTGCTCACACACAAGAAGAAAAACAGTACGTAAACAGCTTAAAACTACTATGGACACAGGCGGCCTTATCGTTAAAAGCAATTTCTTCCAGGCAATCTTTGAGATACGGGAAAACTAATCAGAATGGGATACATAGTGTGCCAATAGCAAAATTTGAATTGTATGAATAAACAAAATCTTACATTATATTTTATCAAAAAATAAATACACCTGAATAAAATAATTGTAATATATTATTTGATAGTCATTGACTTACAAATAAATGGACGACGGGTCTAATACAAAAACCACGAAAAAAATGTCCCAAGTCAACCTATTTAAACGTAGTGACATGTCAAGGAATATGAAAAATCTAAAACGTTGAATTTAAATTGTAATGTCATCGCAGTACTGTCTAATTTTGTTTGCTTCGCTGTCAGTCGAACAAACGAAGACTAAAGCGTGAATGACGCTCTGTATACGATTTTAACGCCCTATAAGTTCGGACACTTTTTAGCGCGGACCCGACGTCCATATAATTGTAAGTCAATGTTGATAGTCGATATTCTCGTGCCCCCGCCAAAGGGGCCGATCATCGGGGTGAGTGGTGAATCTTAGCGGGATCCCACGACCCGGCAGCACCGGTGAGAGAGGGTACATACACAGGTTGTTAGTGGGTAGGCTTCCGAGGATCTATCGGTCGAGCTTTTCGCGCCGGGTAGGTCCACGGAGGAGAGTCGCTCATGTCACTCCGTCATATCTTTGCCCGCGGCGGGGTATGCATAACGCATTTTCCTGTGCATAAAAAAAAGTCGTTACTCTCGTAAAGCGCAGTCAGTCTTCCTTATTTTTCTTTTTTATAGTTATTTACATTTTAAATATTGAAATTGTGGTGACTGTATAACAAACAGTCTCGAGGTGAAAACCCTAAAAATTATGTTTTTGTTTGTTGACATTTATTCTACATAGAATTTGCTTAGAATTTAGATTGTACTCATTGATTTAGAAATATTTTTAAAAAACCTCTCCTGTAAAATTTGGTTTTTAATCGCTTACACTAAGTCGGCTGTAATGGCTCAATATAATAACAAATAATCAAACAACTAAATTGTCTGTATGTTTCATGTTGTGACCGACTTCAAAAAAGGAGGAGTTTCTTAATTCGACTGCATTTTTTTGTGCGTCTTTTACGTGATTACTCCGGATTTCGATGATTCTTTTTTTGTTGGAAAGTGGGTACCTCAGTATTTAAATTTGAAAAAGATATTCCACCTCTAAGGGTGGCAAACTTTCCGATAACCGATTATTTCATGAACTTTTGAGGTTTTTTTTAACCGACTTCAAAAAAGAAGTAGGTTCTCAATTCGGCTGTGTTCTTTTTTTTGTATGTATGTTACGCGATAACTCCGGTATTTGTGAACCGATTTTCATGATTCTTTTTTTGTTGGAAAGGGGGTACTTCCATAGTGGTCCCATTTCATTTTGAAGAAAATCATCCACCTCGAAGGGTGGCTGTTCACGCATGAAGATTCATTTTCATAAGTAGCGCCTAGCATTAATTTAGGAGCAATTATTTTAATGGTTGATTTTGCTATTTCTTCCATTCAAGGCGTTTTTCTCTCAATATACTTTGAGCAGTGTCGTAGTGAGAACTTATTTTTATTATCTCCAGCGTCAAGTCCTGTATAATGGCGAACTAGGGTATATTTCAATAAAACTTAGCAAATAGACGTAATTCCACGTACTTTTGAGGTCGGTTTTTTTTAGTACTCTGTACTGAGATTATTTTATAAATAGTTATAACCATTTAAATTACTGTAATATTAACGTCACGTGGACCGCGCAAAACATGGATCTAATAAATTTTGTGTATAAAAAAATAATAATCATTATAAAATAATATTACTTAAAAAATAGTGCGTGATATTCTAGTCTTTCAAATTCTAGCCGCTGAAAGCAGCATCCATGTACATGGGGACGATATACAAAAGGATATAGTACAATCATATCTTTCAAATGTATCTATGTAAAAGATAGTTGTGAACGTACAACCGGCAGCCAGAAATCACAACACGCAAAACCCTTGTCACAGGTGTCAAATACTGCGAAAAAAAATTATTCACGTCTGCCAACTGACCAGCGCGCTGGCAAAGCGATGTAACTTTATAATATTACTTAATTTTTGAACGAAATTTTATTTTAGGTAAGTACATGGAGTAATAACTATGACAGTTATACATACAAAAACATGAGTTTTCAACTGCCATTACAAAAATCCCACGTTTACTAAAGATAGTGAAGCGCTTAACGGAGGCAAGAAGAGATTTATGAAAAAAAAATTATTACACAAAACGCCAAGCGGAGGAGAGAGGAGAGAGAGAAATACAAAAACAAATAAAAAAATTACAGAAGATAATTTACTATATTTCTATATCAAACAAATATACATATATATTTTATCAATACTTTTTATGTAGTGTATTTTTGAAAATATTCTTTGGTGCACCCCTTTTACATATCCCAAATTTTTATCTAAAATATTAATATTATATTTTTATATAAATATTATATAAAATTTCATTTATATTTAATATTGTAAATGTTGTTTACAAAGAGCAACCCCTAGAGTTTCTTGCTCATTCTTCTCAGGGGAATCTGCCTTTCGAATGAGCGGTAGAGTTTAACCATTGTGACGATTTCAAGTGTAATAATGCTTACCTATGAAATAAAGATTATTTTGAATTTGAATTTGAATTTGAATTTATCCTAAGTTTGCCTGGAAGAAATTGCGACATAGCAATAAGGCCGCCTGTTGCACATTCACTTACTATTTCTACACTTATGTTGCTGTTTTATGATGTCACTGTAATATTATGTGCAATAAAGAGTACTTCATTCGTTCGTTTAAATATACACAATTTTTATTAAAATTAAAGAACCGACTTCGAATTTACAATGGGTTACCGGAACGTACGCGAAACCGGATACATCTCCTACCTTGCCACCCTTAGAGGTGGGATATTTTTCAAATTTAAATGAAATCAATGCTGAGGTTACCCTCTTTCCAACAAAAAATGAATCATCAAAATCGGGTCACAAAAGTCGGAGTAATCGCGTGACGTACACACAAAAAAATACAGTCGAATTCAGAACATAGCCCTTTTTTTAAAGTCGGTTAAAAATAGACCATCATTGTCAGTGACGTTATGAATCAAGGTGACGTTTCGTCATTTCCGTGACATTTCCCTTTACCGTTAGCGAGAAGTTGCTTCTAAACATTCACAAACGTAGCTTAGAAATTAAAATCACAAGTACATGCCCGTTGCCCCACCCGTTCACACGGCATTGTACTGCTCGTTGTTTTGCAGTATAAATCTTACCGAATAAACAGTGGCGTATACATCACATATATAGAACCGTTCATTCGGTGTTTGTCCTGGAAAATAGACACACAGTTCTATACGTTTATCGAATACACAACTGACTTGTCGTATGAACTTTAACGTGTTCGATGTGCAGTAGCGCAGTGTTAACAGTGTTGGGCAAAATTTAATTGTTCTGGCAATTAAAGATTGACAATTAATTAATTGTCAATTGTGAAACAGCAATTAACAGTTGGTCCGCAATTAACAATTTCTCGCAACCTACAATTGATAAATCGTTAATGGCGTATATTGACAATTAACAATTAATCAATTTTTTTCAATGTTTTTGATTGACAATTAACAATTAAAACTGATAATTATGATAAATTTATAGGGTATATGGGGGTGGGGTAGGGGTGGATTAGGGGGTGGGTCAGGGGATCAGTCAGGGGTTGGTACGGGGTTCGGTCAGGGGGTCGGTCAGGGGGTCGGTCGGGGGGTCGGTCAGAGGGTCGGTCAGGCGTTAATGCAACTCTTTCACACGACGCGAAGTCATAAGTTTTTTTATCGAATAGTCACCGAACAAGCGACGTCTAGTATTGAAGTATCTTTTGGAAGGAGGGCACGCATAATTTTGTTAATACAAAATGACTTTCTTCCGGCGTCACAGCCGTTAGCGTCTTCTATGCCAAAAATAAAATAAAAGTGCAACAAAACGTGAACCCATCGCAGACGTGTTCTCATGGGTTGCTGTGTGAATACTGCGGCTATCCGTCTTTGGCTCAATCGAGAAGCAACGGTTACCCCTAAGTAAGTAAGCACAGAGTTACCCCTGCGGTTCGCGAAATTACATTACTTACCTATTTATAATGTAGTTAGTAGTAATTATTAAAATCTGGTGAATGTATGAGGAATAATCATCTAAATTTTGAAGTGAATTCACCTTTTATCTGTAGGTAAATGTAAAACCATCAACTCGAAGGAAGCGAATATTCATATTAATTCACAGCCTTGTTTAAAATCATAATTTTATAAAAAAATATGTATTTTATTTTAAATTGACCATCTTGAATTTGCCATATTAGAAAATGTTTGGTTCCGGTAGAACCTGACCGAAGTCCCTGATAACTTTTGTTTGGCAGCCTCTGTCCTACCTGATGCTGAGCATTATTACAAGATTTCCAGATTTTCTCTACTCACTGAACCCTTTCAACCACTATTCCCGTAAATAATTTTAAGCGATCTCTGCTCCTTCTGGGAGAACAATTATTTAAATGTCAGTGGTAATTGAGCTACCTACAAATATGTTTAAATGACGCAAACTAGTTCAGACAAGTTTACAAAATGTTGATGGACGTCATGTGCTATTCCAGTCTGCAATAAACAAGCCCAGAAGGACCAGAAACTACGGAATATCTTTCTTTATTTTGTATGTCATTTTGACTGCCTCCGTGGTAGAATAGCATGCATACCGGTTTTCATAGTGTCGCCATCTTTGAGGCCTCGCCATCGTCGATACCAGGCCTGGTAAATGTAAAAATAAAGTTTTCTATATAGTCTCGGGTGTGAATGTTTGTGCTACCGTTGTTGTTTTCGATTTCCATAACACAAGTGATTTAGTTACTTTCTTTGAGATCAGAGCAACTTATGTGATGTTGGTTAGTATTGTTATTAAACTTAAACTTATTATTATTACGTTAATTAGCATTTGAAGTTCTTATTATTTCTTTATTGATTTTAATTTATTTATTTGCGGATATAAAAAACGTAGCTTGGAAGAGCGGAGCTTTTATCACAAGTAATTTTATTTAGAATTAGCCCCTACACCGAGTACTGTAATGTTATCCTATCTAGTAAATAATGTATTTCTTTTATTTCATTGGTGTAGGCGTACCAGAATCTCATTGTGTTAAATATTAGAAAATTAGTACGACTTTAACCTGGCAATTAACGTGTCACATGTCAATTTAAACTATTACTTGTGTCAAATACCTGTCTGCTAAACTTTTTTCCACTTGAAAATAACGATTTTCTAGAAATAATTACTGGGAATCCGCTTCAATCTCAAGCAAGCAAAAAACATTGTAGTAATGTTTATCGCAAAATCAGCGACGAATTAGGCGCATTTAAGTCAAATTCACGATTTAGAAGCAGGTCTCAAATCTTGCCGATTAGTAGGAGTAAATAAACTTGATCTTTGAAGTTTTAACGAAGCCAAATCAATGTATGTGGTATATAATTTTTGTTGGTACTGGTGCTGGTCGGCAAGACTACAATGTGTAGACAATGATTGGCAAAAATAAAGGTAAATGTAGTGTATGCGAGTTACTTCAAACTGCAAACGTAGATAAATGTAACACCCACAATTTAATTGATATACGAGTACTTTTGTTTAATTTTAAAATATGTCAGAAATTACTTATCTTTGCTCACAAATTCATAGAGATCTTAAAACATGTACAAGGATAGATCAATTAACATGTAAAATAAAAAAAATTACTTCATAAGTGTCTAGTACATTTTTTTCCAACTATGTTGATGTTGCTCACTACAAATTTAAATGTGTCTAAGTGCCATCACATGCTGGTTAACCTATAATCAAATTGCACTTGCACAAACATGTTTCTGCTCGTCATATTATAAATTCTACTTCTCATTCTTAACCGCTCACGCGATACATGCAGCCATACGGCTGCATGTCGTGCCGATCACGCAGGTGTCGGTGATGATTTTATACCGATTTATCGGATATTGAAGTTATAACAGGTAAAAGGACTAATAGTAATTGCTATTTCGGTAACTACTCTAGCAAACCATAAAGTTTTTAATGCCTGGGTCTGTCATTTAAAAAAAATAAATAACTTCAAAAATACGTCACGACAATCGTGCGTGTTATTGTCGGGGCTGATGATTTCGGTCTTTATTTATTGAAAACATACCGTAAGTAGCGTTTTTTAAGTTTACCTTGAATATAAATGTTTATAAACTATACTTTAAGGAGTAATTTCATGGTAAACGTTAGAACCACTCAAACGGAATATTATCACATTTATCCAAGTACACCAAAAATTTCATTAGTGCTTTTTAAGTGCAGAAATTGCGGTGTATTACTGCATTTTATTTGAGATGTGTTTGTTGGTAGTACGGAGGGTATTTATTTAGCAATGCAGAATAATAATTTTTATGTATAAAAACTTGTATTTAAACTGAATGCTTTTCTAATTTGCGAAACCAAATAGCCGCCATTTTGCGGTAGGAGTAGCGCATCGCGTGAGCGGCTAAGGCAGATTCTCCTGAGAAGAATGACTAAGAAAGTGCAGTGCTCTTTAAGAAACATTTTGTTGTACATTATCTATGCTTGGTAATACCTAAGAATCAACTGGCGATTTAAAAAAATGTTCATTAAGTTGAGTCACCGCCTGGACCGGCGTCGAGAAGACGACGTGACTGGAATGACACATACAAAACAACCCCTTTATTGCCTGTGTTCAGAAGAAGATATATGGCGAATAAGTTCCTTTCAGACAAAATTGCTCTTCTTATACAAAAATGTTGTTTATTTCTTTGTCATTAGAAGAAAGAATGGACGGAAATTGGTGAATAAAAGCTATCGATGGCAACACTTAATCGCTATCCTGTTCGGGTGTAATTTATTAAACAAGAAGCTCTTTAGCACGGTTCAAGGACAAAACTCGTGATTACAAGAAACATTTCACTTGATTTTAAGCGATAATGGCCGCGGTTGCCCAAAAAATGCCCACTTACTCTAGCCTTGAATAGCCCAAATTGTCGTTTTCGGGAAACATTTCACATTCGTATTGAAATTCATAGAAATTAAACTTATTCAAATTGATAACGAAGATAATGTAGTGAGCAAAGTTGAGACGGAAAAGGCGTCGGAAGAAAAAAAGTGTTTTTAATTGATTTACCATCGGAAGTGTAACGTCTTTGTAATGGGGAATGCTTTGAGGAACTTTTCGAACTGGTGCCACCGTCTCGTTTCTACCATCGCACCTCCCGCCAAAGGAGTGGAGTCCATCCCCACACCTTAGATGCCTGGCATTGTAAGACCATGTGGGCATCTCGTACGTTCATTCCTCGAATCTGCAAAATGTGGAATGATCTTCCTTCTGAAGTATTATTTCCTTTGCGGCGCGACACGGGGTTCATCAAAAAGCGTGTTTACAGGGCTCTCAAATACTGGCAACGCATAGGCAGTTCATCCGATTTAGCAAATGTACATCTGCGACGATGACCACTTCGCATCAAGTGACTCGTCTGTTCGTTTGCCTCCTTCTTTACCTAAAAAAACTTTAAAATAAGCTGTGGTGTGTGGTGGTGGTTTGATATGTCAAACCATTAGGCTACCACGGCCGCTTCTCAAGCAAAGGTCGTGGCTTCGAATCCGGACAATACACCTTTGAGTTACACCTCTCTCACCTTGAGCTTTTACGTGAAGGAAAATATCATGATGAAACCTGAATATGGAAGAAGATGCGCAACCCTAAAACGCGTGAAATCCCTAATCCGCATTGTGCCAGCAGTGGGATGTATAAATAGGTTGACGAAGAAAGTGTAACTTTGACAATCGATCATCATTTCAAAATAGAAGGAGATCATTTGCGTGAGATAGAAAAACTTTACAAATATGACGTACTGTGTTTTTGCACGATACCACAAAACAGATTACCTTCTGTTTGTGTGCAATAAAAGGAGGTCTTTTTGCGAGGCGTGGGTATGGGGTGTGACACGGATGAATTTGATATTCCGCTGCCAACATTTTTTTAGTATGCACAGAAACAAAATTGTCATATATTCGCAATGCATCGAGTCAACAGTATTCTTGCTGGATAAAAACAAAATCGTAACGTATTTTGTACGTAGTTTAAAATTGAGTACAAGAACATTCAAAGCAAATACATTGGGATATTTGGACAAGTCCATATGTTTAATTAATATTATAATTCATATGACTTTTAAAACTTGGATTAAGTTATATGAAAAAAAATTGAGTCCGCGCGGCGAGGTGCTCAAGATGCTTGGGCAACGTAGCTCGGCCCTTGGGTTTCACAGATAGTCTATTAGTTTTTTGGATAACATTTTGTACAGATGAGGAGCACCGGGACCCCACGGGCCAAGGTTTTCGACTCCAATGGCTATAAATAGGTAGTTGAAGACGAGGTCCTGGTATTTATTAATCTTTATACTATCCGCCAGCTCAGCTCTGTTGCTGGTGTGTTTAAATAAATTCTTCCAAGTCCCATACTCGTATTTACATATCAATTATATATTGCTGTAGTTCACGCATTTTTTGCCGAACATTCCAGGTGACACCTCGCTGCATTTATTGAAAACAGGTTCCGGGTCTGCCTATTGTTCTCGGTTGGCAACAGCTGATGCAGTCACCGGTGTCGCGTACAGGTTACATCGCAGTGAGAAGCGTGAGATTGAACCTTTTATTCTTTATTATTAATTTATTTCTATATTGCCTGCTTCAAATTTTGCGATTGAATTTTAAATCCTAACATATTTTGCTCAGTTTTATACATTGTAAGTGAATTGTTTTATATTTTTAAATATCATGACGGTAAAGGCGAAGGCTACTGCTAATTTTGCAAGTTTAAAATTGACTGTAATCAAAAGAAGTTCAATTAAAGGACAAATTACCAAATCCAAAAACTATTTAGATAAAATAGCTAGTAAACCGCATCTGTCTAACATAGAATTATCCGAGTTAAATTTGAAATTAACTAAGTTTGAGGCTTTGGCAGCAAGATTCGATGAGTTGCAAACTGAAATCGAAATATTAAATTGCGATGAATTAGACGAAGAAAACGAAATTCGAGAAAACATTGAACATTAAATAATTATTAGTAAGGCGATTGCAAAAATCTGTTTAGAGTTTAATTCTCAAATGAGTGAATTGCGACGCAATTCAGTGCCAAATCATTACTCCTTTGATCATAATGAGAGTGCAATTAAATTGCCTCAAATACAAATTGCTAAGTTTGATGGTTCCTATTTTCGCTGGCTTGAACTTCGAGATACATTTAAAAGTTTGTTTCATGGCAATTCCAAAACATCTTCTATTCAAAAATTTTACTATTTGAATTCATATTTGGAAGGTGAAGCGGCGAGAGTCGTTTCAAACTTGGAGATCTCCAGTGATAATTACAAGGAAGCGTGGGCGTTGCTTAACGAACGGTACGATAATAAGCGTTTGTTGATAGATCACCACCTTAATTCGTTATGTAATATTCAGCCAATGATGCGCGAGTCAGAAAAATCGCTTCGGTTTTTAGTAGATCACGTATCTAAAAACCTACGAGCTTTATCTACTTTAGGCCTTCCCACAGACCAGTGGGACATTTTACTTATTTTCATTTTAACTAAAAAACTTGATTCACGTACATTTACAAAGTGGGAGCAGGCGAGAAATGCACTGGATGACATTCCAACATTGGACATATTCAATAATTTTTTAAACGATCGTGCAAATATACCTATTACAAGCTATAAGTAGAAATAAAAGTTCTTGTCAAAACTTTAAATCACAACAGCAGCATTCCTCGCGTTCTGCCCCTACTCCTAAATTCTGCACAAAAAAACTCAATTCTCTTTTGCCAGCACTAAACATGATGTAACCACTAATTATTCAATAAATTGCATAATTTGCAATGACAGCAGTCATAGGATTTACGACTGCCCAATTTTCAAGAATAAAAATATACAAGAGGGAATTTTAGACGTTTAGAAACTTAAACTTTGTTCTAATTGTTTACGGCAAGATCACACAATGTCTCAATGCAAAATGGGTCCTTGTCGCCATTGCAAGAAGCCTCATAATACTTTACTTCACCAGCCAATTCTAGATACTAATACAAATACAGGTACCAATTCTGATACAGTTACTAATACAAACACAGTTAACTCAGTAGTGTCATTTTTCAAACTTGGTTTCACTCGGGGTCGCTCTACAACCGATTCTGGTGTCGAGTTGATAATCATATATTTGATGCATGGGAAGTCTTACATGATGCTATTAGTGTATTCTGTGAACTTTCCAAGGCTTTTGATTGTATGCACCATGATACACTGGTCAGGAAACTTCGCCATTATGGTGTGACGGGACGTGATCTCGACCTTCTTAAATCGTATTTGCGTGGTAGGGTACAGAGGGTCGATGTTAACGGTACGAGTTCATCAGGGTCTGCAATCAGCATGGGCGTCCATCATAGTTCAATTCTAGGCCCATTTTTGTTTTTAGTTTATATGAATGACTTACCTAGCCTTATGGAGAGTATAAAACATGAGATAGTATTGTTTGCTGATGATACTTCCTTATTATTTAAAGTTAAAAGGCACCAATGTTCCTAAGACGACGTGAACAATACTATGTTTAAAGTAGTTGACTGGTTTGCTGTTAATAACCTACTCCTTAATGAGAAAAAAACAAATTATGTGAAATTTACATTACCCAATGATAGAGAGACGGTTACAAACATTGTAGTTAGAAACGAAAAATTGCATCATGTAGATACAATTGTATTTCTAGGTCCCCATATAAGTAAGTTATCAAAACGGCTCGGCTCTGCAGTGTACGCGATTAAAAAAAATAAGGAAACTTTCAGACGTCGAAACCGCTAGATTGGTTTACTTCAGCTACTTTCACAGTCTAATGACATACGGCATTTTGCTTTGGGGTAATGCCGCCGATATAAAAATAAACTAGCTTTTGTTGATTTTCGTCTTCACAAAGTCAAAAAATCATTTAAGGGGCAAGGTATACGCTTCTATAACAAGATTCCGGTTGATATACAAAATTTGCCTTTCACGAGGTTTAAAACTATAGTGAAAACAAAACTTTATACTAAAGGTTATTATACAACTTCTGCGTACTTGGATGACAAAAATCCGTGGTAGTAACCCGTTTAGCTCATGGAG
>NW_020653851.1:1474602-1511602 GCF_003589595.1 Hyposmocoma kahamanoa | reverse complement strand
CGGAGAGCTGAGTTCAGAATATATATTTATTTACTGTTATTTAACAGTATTCCATTATTATTCATCAGATAACAATGAAACTTTCACGAGTTGTTGTGCAAACGCCCGCAAAAGTTTCTCAAGTGTTAGATCCCGCTGCCGGATACGGGTTTCTGATTTCTGCTAAAAAGAAGGTCAAGGCCATAGTGCACCACGTCTGCCTGAGGACTTACTCTCGTTCTTCGTTCGACAGTCCATCCGAAAAATTGCTGTCGAATACTCGACCAAATTACAAGACGAACGATGTGAATTAAGGCTTCATACTTGCATTTTTGTTTTAGTCGAGTACTATTTATTTGACAGTAATTGTTTCGGATGGATGTGGGACGAAGAACCCTTGACCCCCTGATGTGGGTTGGGGTTTACCTTTCTCTCCCTCTAAATATAATTTGCTTTGCTCTACAAGGTCCATAATGGCTATTAACTAGCTTTAACCCATTTCTTCCTATGTAAAATTATGATAAACGCGATATAGTAATATTTTTGCAGAGGCCGGAAGGTGAGGGATTGCTGGACGAGTATGAGTTACAAGGCCGAACGCTAGCGATTGATACGAGCCAACCAATCCCCGTTCCCACCGAGTCTTACATAGTGCTTTTCTCAAACAATGAGAGGAAATAATAAAATACTAAAGAGAGGAAGATCTATGACAGAAAAAGTAAGAAAACATATTAGTCAATATCAAAAGTAATATTTGACATGTTAGGACAATTTTGCTAAAAGAAAATGTTATAGTTATTTCAGGCAAATTAATAGTAGTCTGCTGAATTTCTGATGATGTGGGTGAATGTGTATCCAATACTGTATTTTCGTTATCGTTCTCCGCACTGGAACTCATTTTCGCGCCGAAAATACGAAAACAAAACGAATAAACACAAGAATACCAAAGCACTTTATTTAACAACCAATTTTTTTATAAGTAGGCGATACAGGTAGATAATTTTAATTCTCGCAATTACGAACACTGTGCAGTTAGTTGGCTGTATGAGTTTCTCTTTTGCCTGTTCACATACTTCATTGTTCTAAGATAGATTTAAAAGTTTAGAACAGCGGACAGTAATGGAATGTTATACTTACTCTATAGCCTACAGCTCTTGGCCGAGAAGAATATGCACGGTTCTTATATGACAAACATTGACTTACAATTTATATTTTACAATATATGGACGTCGGGTCCGCGCTATAAAGTGTCCGAACTTATAGGGCGTTAAAATCGTATACAGAGCGTCATTCACGCTTCAGTCTTCGTTTGTTTCTTCTGACAGCAAAGCAAAATTAGATAGTACTACGATGATATTACAATTTAAATTCAACGTTTTAGCTTTTTCATATTCCTTTACATGTCACTACGTTTAAATAGGTTGACTTGGGACATTTTTTTCGTGGTTTTTGTATTAGACCCGTCGTCCATTTATTTGTAAGTCAATGATGACAAACTATTCATGTTCGTTTTTTTTAAATAATACAAACATTTCCGAGCATGTTTGAGATAACTTTTTCATAAAAAAGCCGACCTCAAAAGTTCGTGGAATAACATCTATTCGCCAAGTTTTATCGAAATCGGTTATCGGAAAGTGCGCGAAACTGGATGCATTCCCTAATTTGCCACCCTTAGAGGCGGAATATTTTGTTCGAATTTGAATGAGACCAATATCGAAGTACCCTCTTTTCAACATAAAAAGAATGTCATAGATGGCGCTCCGAATGAAAAAGTCGTTGAAAACTAAATACAACAAGCACATAGAAATACAGTTTGCTAGGAGACGTCGGTTCGAAGCCGGCCGGATCGAAATAATTTTTTTTAAGTTTCGATCTTTGCATTAATAATTATAACAAACTAGTGGAGTAATTTCACAAAAAAATTTAATATCATGATGGTGAAACATTCTGACATTCACTGAAAATTTAAAAAAAGAATCATCAAAATCGGTTCCACAAATCGTGGAGTAAACTTGTAACGTACACACAAATAAAGTACAGAGGAACTGAGAATTTCCTCGTCCTGTTTCGAAGTCTGTTAAATAAGAATTGTGTAAATAGTCGTTATAAGGTCATGTTTGCATTAATGATCGCTTTACAGTTATATGGACTTTTGAACAATGTTCTTGATAAACGTTTAAAAATGTAATAACTCCCACATACACAGATGTTACGAAATTAGATGCCTTTGGAGTGACAAAAATATCAATAATAATCTGACTTATTTTTGATGTAATAACAAACATTTCTATATTTTTTGGATCACTTTATGTAATCTTAGAATAATAACGCATAGAATGATAGTTTCATATCAAACGAACTGTCACAAGTGAGGCAAAAACCAAATTCATGTAGGCGTAAGCAACTTGTAACTACGCTCGTCGGCACGCACACAAATATACAAATAATGATGCCATGGAATAACATTTCCCTCAAAAGTGGGGAAATTGTATCTTGCTTAACTCATCATTAAGTTAAAGGTGCCTACAGATTTGCCCGACATTGTCGATCAGGTGCCTACAGATGTGCTCGGTTTTGTCGATGAAAAACGAATATAGCACTTATTTGTAAATCCAAGATGGCGGACACGAGTTTTGAAATAAATGCAATATGGGTATCATTTTCGAGGTACTTGGGGATGCTCATGACGAATATGGCACTCATTTCTACATCCAAGATGGCGGGCACGATTTTTCAAAAAAATGCAATATGGGTATCATTTTCGAGGTACTTGGGGGTGCTCATTACGAATATGGCACTCATTTCTAAATCCAAGATGGCGGGCACGATTTTTTCAAAAAAATGCAATATGGGTATCATTTTCGAGGTATTTGGGGATGCTCATTACGAATATGGCACTCATTTCTAAATCCAAGATGGCGGACACGAGTTTTCAAATAAATGCAATATGGGTATCATTTTCGAGGTACTTGGGGGTGCTCATGACGAATATGGCACTCATTTCTACATCCAAGATGGCGGGCACGATTTTTCAAAAAAATGCAATATGGGTATCATTTTCGAGGTACTTGGGGGTGCTCATTACGAATATGGCACTCATTTCTAAATCCAAGATGGCGGGCACGATTTTTTCAAAAAAATGCAATATGGGTATCATTTTCGAGGTATTTGGGGATGCTCATTACGAATATGGCACTCATTTCTAAATCCAAGATGGCGGACACGAGTTTTCAAATAAATGCAATATGGGTATCATTTTCGAGGTACTTGGGGGTGCTCATTACGAATATGGCACTCATTTGTAAATCCAAGATGGCGGGCACGATTTTTTCAAAAAAATGCTATGTGGGTATCATTTTCGAGGTATTTGGGGATGCTCAATGCGAATATGGCACTATTTGTAAATCCAAGATGGCGGGCACGATTTTTCAAATAATGGCAAGTTGGGTATCGTTTTCGAGGTATTTGGGGGTGCTCATTACGAATATTGCTTTTATTTGAACTGTCGTGTTTGCCATCTTGGATTTAGAAATGAGTCCCATATTTGTATTGAACATTCCCAAACATCTCGAAAACGATACCCAACTTGCCATTATTCGAAAAATCGCGCCCGCCATCTTGGATTTAGAAATAAGTGCCATATTCGAAACATAAAACCGAAAATGCCATAAGCAAACATTAAAGAAAATAACTGTTAAAATAGATTAAAAAAATCGCTTAAGAATGCTCCCCTTTTAAGAAAATAAAATATTTTAATATAAAATATTTCGCTTGAGTTACGAAAAGAAAGACATATAAGCTATCAAAGTTGTACTGGTGGTGCCAACACTATAGTAGAAACAAATATATACTGTAAATTTGTTGCAATATGTGCTCCAATTCAAATAAAATTAATATAAATAATTATTCAATAAAGCATGAACGCAGAGCCGTTAAAAGTATTATAAAATAATTAAGTGTCCCAATCACTTACAGGAGTTAACGAAAACATTTAATGTTTATTCGAGTAAATATTAGTTCAAAATGCACAAATAAATCGAAATTACAGGCACCACTAAAATTTACGTAATATAATTATTTTGATACAGAATAGCAAAATGGGGAGAAAAAAAATTCGTTACTTTGCAACACTTTCGTATCTTGTTGCCGCGAAATTATTTTTCTGTTTTAGTGAATATTTACATAAAAATATGAGTTGAAACGCATTACTTACTTGTGGAATGCGATGTTAGTGTCTATTTTGTTTGTCTGTTGTATTTTTACACCCATTTACCGCACATTTCGTCATTTTTTGCAAAAAATTTTGGAGCTGTTCGCGGTGCAATATGACCTTGAGCACTAACAGCCCGCGCGCTCCTGAGACGCGTTTGGAACCCTCTAACTTGCCTCACTTAGCGTGTGCGGGCTAGGTTTCTATGCGTTATTATTCTAAGTATGTAATATTGTCTTTTTCTCAACATTAAAATGGGCGTAACTTATACATTGACGCAAAGGCGGTATTTATGTTACAATTGTAAAACCAGTTGGTTTTATATTTCATAAAAGTTTGGTAGTAAAATAATTTTTATGGTCGCACTTCACATGGTTATTTGTTTTTGCGTATTTGATATATTTGCTAAACCATCACCATGTGTAGATAGAATGTGTGACTGAGTATTTGCTTTGTTTGCCTATTCGAAAAATACAGCAAACACCAAACTCGCGTTACCACGCGCTACCACGCGCTACTCGGTTTCTCGACGCCTGTCAATGCGATACCTCCAATGAACACTACGTCGACTTAATTTTTGACCTGTTCTGTTTTTATATTGTTTTTTGTTTTTTTTTCACGAAACTTGTTTTTTTTTTTCGAATTTCTGTTATGTTTGTTTTTTTTCACAAATTTTGGGGAACATAATATCGTAAATAAATGCTTATGACTGTTTATTTTGTATTTATAACATTTCCAAATAGGCAAATACGCAAGTAAACCATGTACACTACGGTCATATTCATTATTTTTAACTCTTTATTTGGCTCGTTATGATTCTGAACGTGTGTAAATCATAGATTTAGTATACTAAAGATTTAGTATACTTAGTCTATGGCTACTAAATCTATGATGTAGACGGTCATATTTGTCAGGATGGGGCTCTGGACCTTTTGGAGGGAAAAGTGTCGTTTTTATTTTGACTTTCAATTATTTTGTGAAATCTAATTTAAAGTAGGATAGTGCTATCGCGCCTTATTCCAAGATTAAAACGCGAAATTATACGAATCTCGAACCAAAATACCCGTATCGTATGTATTTTAAGGAATCCCGAGTCAATCCAAGCACGCCGCCTCAAATTGCCTATTCTCTTTGTGGCGGCCATATTTACAGAAACATAATTAAACTTCATGTTTAGGCCGATGGCTTTGCCAAAGTCTTAATAAATTAAAAAAAAACATATTTGTCGGTGTTACATAATGTGCAAGTGCTACAAATGCCCAACAGCGATTACAAAGTATGTGAAGTGGCACAATTAATAGGTATAATAAGTTGCTTAAGAATTACTTTGGCATACGCAAGATGCAATTAGTCTTACACGAGGAAGTTGAACAAAGAGGTCAAACAAAAACTTTGCAGAGAGTTTAATGGATTTTACTACACTGCCAAGTAACTCTAGCTGAGAGAGGCTAATGCATCCTTATCTGCATCTACTTGTGGTAGAGCAGTGCCCTGTTTATCAAAACGTACAAAACTTCCAAAACTTCTAATTACAAGCATTATTCTTGTGAAAATTTTCATTATTATAAATATTCGTTCATCCACAGTCTACAAGTGTAATTATTTATTTCACATGTAAGTATATTTTTACACTTATATTCATTTTTTTTTTTTTTTTTGATTTTGTTAATTAAAAAAACATTTGTAACTTACAACTTGTAGAAAACCATGGAAAAACCTAAGAGCGCATTTATTCGCGACGAATTTCAGCGCTTTGGTCTACTCGGCGACCGAACGGCGACCGCGCGGTTGTATTATTTAGAGGAATTTAAATGTTGTTGCCTAGTAAATAAAATTCAGATTTGCCGTTAATGTAAGTAAAGCGTGGTAACTGGGCGGTCGCCGCGCGAAAACTTTCGCGTTGTGTAACTGGGCGCTTAGTGTCCGGCGACTGTCCATTCCGTCTTATACTTTTTACAAGTGTCTTGCATAATCTTTCTTGTCGCGAATCTATTGTAAAACAGTATGTATTTTATTATATGTCTTAGACATTTTCGACGAATTATCGCAATAACTTGCTGTGTACCCTCCTAAAAATATTTTTTTTCTCCCGTGTCAATTGGAATTTTGTAAATCATTTAATAAAAAGGCGCTCTTTTTAGTTCTAAATCAAAATTCTATTGTCTATGGCACTCGCTACTAAGCTGAAAAAAAAGGGAAAAAATTAATTATAGGTTTTTTTCTTATTTCTCTTGGCTTTTCGTGGTAAGCGTTTTAGCCATTTACAAAGTGTTTTGGAAACTTTTATAATATCATCATAGGTTTAGTATATACTAAATCTATGAATATCATGGAATGTAATTTGGAAACGGGATTTGAAGTGTACACAGAACTATAATGAGTTTCAAAACAAGAATGTCGCATTTTTGCTACTCTAAAAGAGTGTCACTCTGAACAGCATAACGTCACTATATTTGTGAAATTATTAAAATTAAAATTATTTTGTTAAGTTAAATATCAAAATTTTACATAACAGGTGCAAATGTGTAACCATTTGGCATAAAATAACTATTTAAAAACAATATAAAATTTCAAATTTGACAGTAAACAAACGCACTACTGCTTCCTTTTTGATCCAAAATATAAGCGGTAGTCACGGACACTTGTATTCTATCTCTTTGGTTTTTTATTTGGCTTCCGTTTGAATTTGTTGTCGTGGATTGATCATCCTTCAATATTTTGTGTTTTGAACGATAGATACATAAATAACACGTTTGTTCAGCACAAATACACACAGAAACAAAATATTTACAATCACTTCACAAAGTGATCGCAGTGGTGCTTGCGAGTGAAATACAATAGCATTTACTCAACATGTCTATGTTACTTAATGTGAGTGGTTATTTTAACACCTAAAACCTGGTTTTCAATACAAACATATCATACACTTAATAATAAAGCCCCGTAATCAAAAGTAACACTTCGGGAAACTGACAAAAGAAGTAAAAAACATATGACATAAAACTAATAAGTTGTTATATAAAAAGCTAAAATTGTGCGTAAGTGGTTTTTTCAACATCCAATACTTTTATGTTAGTAAATTTAATATTGACAAAATTAATACTGTTGTCATAATAACTATAATAAGATTATAAAGCAATTTTTTTCTTGATAACACCTTAAAAAGTAATTACGAATTCCCAATTCCTGGAAAGTTCTACGAAAAATTAATATACTTCCTTGCATCCTGGGAAAAGACCTACTATTTTATTCTGGAATCCTATAATAACATAAAATAAATACGCATAGACCTACTTATTATATAATTTAATACACATTTATATAAAACAAATACTGTGAGAGAAACAAATAAATAAATACTGTGAGAATTAACAAAATTTTATGTATGACTACAGTTTGTGTTGAAATGGCTCTGGCTCAGCATAAATAACTATTTGTTTGTTTGATGAAATGTTTCATATTTTAAAGTACTTACTCGTAGAAAAAGTATTTTAAGTTTCATATTCATTATATTTTCCAAATTATATTTTGCATTTTTTCAGTTAATTGTGTGTCAAATATAAGACTGATTGTAAGACTGTCGAAATATATTGATTATGAATAAAACTAAGAGCTATTGCCATTAATTACTTCGATTTTAAATCAAAGTACTCTGATCGTCACGTCCGTGCCGATCGCTAAATGTTCCTGATAAGTAAGTTTTCAGGATTTTTCTTACTGTTTTTCTATACTCCTTAAAGGCTAAAATGTCAACCTAATTGGTTTTCGACGCAATTATATGAAAAAAGTACAACCGGTTGTGAAGGTGTGTGCAATCATTACAATAATTAGGTCAGATTAGGTCTAAAAATCTTGTAACTATTACTCAGATCACTCGGAAAAAGCTTCGTGGCCTAAATATGTACTCGATTTTAAAAACCGTAATTGTGCAACAATTGCTTAAAATATTATTAAAATAAAACAAAATTAGATTTAGACTTACATTTTGTTAATCATAAGTCATAAGTTTTGTTTTTAACGTCTTTAAAATTAGACGGTAACGTATAGGTACAAAGATAGAAATTTAACGTAAACGTTTTACGCTAAACCACCGACACAGCCCGCCTAATTTACAAAAAAAAAATCTTTGTTCTTTATTGTACGCCTGTCTAGTTGCAAAGCTGTTCAGATGTTTAAATCGAAAATATCTGAGGGGCACTACCACTGCGCCTGTCACCTTGAGACATATGTTAACAATTACCACGTGCATGTAATTTATGTAATAAAACCAGGAGACAGTAAATTATTCACAATAAGCTCACTTCATTGCAGAAATAGTGGCAGTACTTCCTAGGATCAACTCTTTCACCTGGAGCTCTATTACTGCGTACAATTGTCAAATACATTGCCTTTTAATATCCAGTGAGATTGTAATCAAGTTTACATATATTATTTATTAAAAAACTAGATCACAATTTAATGGAGACATGAATTCTTGAAATCAATCCATCCTCTTGTAACTCATTCCCTATTAAGCACGAGCAAAAGTGTAACGCTGTCTTTAGTAATTCAAACACTTCGCAACTCCCGAAGAAAAACTCAATGTTTCTACCTCATTGCTTCTTCTATCGTGGAATTTCAGTGGCCATTAATAATAATTGCCTCTTACATAATGGAATCGTGGAACGCGGGCCGACGTCTTTACGTCAAAGAGTTTAAAATTTCGCCGAAACATTGTAATATTCGGAAAATTTTACATCGACTAATAAAGTAGATTTTAATGTCATATTTTATTTTTATTGAATGTGTTATGTTTTTGTTACAGCATACTTTTACAACGCTTCAAGACGTCGATCGCTATCAATCTAGTCACAAGAAATTAGGTATCCATCTTAACATTTAAGTGAAAATAATTATAGCGTGGTCATTGTTTAAAATAATTATAACGTGTAGTCCTTTCAAACGTTATTTTTAGCACTTAACGTTTAGTGCTATATTTCGCACAACAGTCTACACACTAATTTATATGCGTTAACGTTTGATGCGAAACGGGAACAACGAAATAGTTCATTGATTTATTGACGCTATATTTCGCGCTTTATTACGCTATTGCTATGATATTATTGCATAAGCATTGTAAAACCTAAGAATTCGACATGAATTAAAATTGAAATCTGGTGTTATCAGGTACAATTACAGCAAAAATACCAGGTCTTCAACAGACAACGTTTAGCTTTTATCTTTAAAAGAAACCGATCTCAGAAGTTCGTGGAATTACATCTATTTGCTAAGTTTTATTGAAATCGGTTACCAGAAAGTGCGCGAAACCGCAACTCTCCCCTATTTTGTCACACTTGGAGGTGGAATATTTTCTTCAAATACCAGGGTCAAGGACCAATACTGAGGCACCCTCTTTCAAAAAAAGTAGCATCAAAATCGGGTCACAAAAGCCAATGTCATCTCGTAACAAACACACACAAAAAATACAGTCGAATTGATGACCTCCTCCTTTTTTGAAGTCGGTTTAAAATACTCTACTAGTTTATTATTATTGATAATACATAGACCAAACAAACAAGAGGAAAAAAAAATTAAAAAATTGTGACCGGACTCGAACCAGTGTCTGTATGCCTAACTGGGAGTACCGCTTTTCCAATTGAACTACAAGCCAGGTCAGCAGAACAAAATTACTCCATTTGCCCGATGCCCGGTTTTATTTGCCATCAGCGCTACCTGTGAAAAACTCATGAAACTTTTTCACTTAGCCAAATCACAGATTACTTAATAGTTATTATGTAACAGATACATCGTTCTCATACAAAATCGAAAATACCGCTATAATAGCTTACTAAATCTGACAATGATACTAGGCGCTCAGTACGAGGAAAAAGGAACCTAAGCACGCGCTCAGAGAGATGAAACTAACGTTGCCCGCTGTGTGCTGTCGTGCGGAACCGAATGCTGGGGTTGTATAAGGATTATAATGTAAACAAGACTTGTCTGAGCGCTTGCACTGTCGACGATACACTCAGCGATAGGCACTTAAAACGTCACCTCGAGCGAGTGACATAGCCCGGGCCAAATACCTATAGCAAATACCAGAGGCTCACGAGAGGTGTGGCTATATTAATTGCAATATTTACGTTATTTAATATCATGATATCTTTACTACCATAAGTTTTTCTGCACAAAAATGTATATTCATATCTCACTTGTATTATTATTGATTCATATTCAAGTTGTTCGAGAGTCGAGATTCATTCACTAATCGAGAGGTAAATTGAAATTTGCATTATATTTATTATCGATACAAAGATCGAACAAACACAAAAAAATCATCTGATCTCGAACCAGTGGCTATCGCTCTGCCAACAGAACTACAGATCGATCCAGCACATCTTACGAATTTCTCCATGTGTGTGTCTTCCGGATATTTTTATGTTAAAAACGTTAGTACACGTCGTCTGTTGAAGACCTGGTATTTTTGCTGTAATTGTACCTGATAACACCAGATTTCAATTTTAATTCATGTCGAGTTCTTAGGTTTTACAATACTTATGCAATAATATCATAGCAATAGCGTAATAAAGCGCGAAATATAGCGTCAATAAATCAATGAACTATTTCGTTGTTCCCGTTTCGCATCAAACGTTAACGCATATAAATTAGTGTTTAGACTGTAGTGCGAAATATAGCACTAAAGTTAAGTGCCAAAAATAACGTTTGAAAGGACTACACGTTTATATTTATTACGTTATAATTATTTTAAACAATGACCACGCTATAATTATTTTCACATAGCAGGCAACACCATCTCTTAAATGTTACCATGGATACCTAATTTCTTGTGCCTAGATTGATAGCGATCGACGTCTTGAAGTGTTGTAAAATTATGCTGCTAGATGGCACTAACGTACTCCAATCCAATATGAAGGAAAAGTACATTAAAATTTTAGCAACTTTATTTCTTTCAAATAAATAATTGCTATTGTTATTTTTGAATTTAACGTTATAATGTGAGCTATATGTTATTCTCTACACACAACTGAAATGATAAAATTAACAGATTTGGGATTAGCGTTTTTGAGTTGCATTGTTATATAAAAAAATTGAAAATAGAATAAAGTGTACTACTTGAATGTTTTGATACTTGAATAAAAATTATTTGCACAGTTAAAAGAATATCGCAGTCCAATTTTCAAGGGAATGTTCTTATCTCAAAAACCAATGGAGAGATGATTAACATCCGTAACTCTTTTAATTTATTTTAATTAAAGATAATGAGGGTTTCTATCAAAAAGATAATACCTTTTTTTGTAATATTTAAGACATTGTTACAGTTTAGCTTTGTGTTAATTTATAAAAGTGTGTTTCACGGAAATCAAAAAGAAGTGAAAATGGCGTCCAGCGACATTAGTCCGTTGTCGCCACACGCACACATTTGAAAACGTATTCTTACATTAGTACTAAGATAATATAATTTTGATTGGTATAAATTATACAATAGTAAAAAGGTTTTGGTAAAAAAAATTAAAACTTATTTGAATCCAAAATACTATTCATATTAAAAAGCTAAGAATCCTAAGAACATCAACTTCTTGGAACAAAAGCAAAAAAATTGACAATCTACTGATAGGGTTGTGACATTTAATTGACATCGACATTATGTTTCTTAACTAGTAGAATATTGAACTAGGTATTGCTTTACACTTGCTATAATTAGGGCTAACCACGGATTAAATGGAAACGGCGTTTAAAGGAATTTCTTCGAGAACTAGAAGTAGCTGATGTTTACACGCATTTGGTCTGTGGTGTGTTTTGCAGTTTTTCTGTTAAATTTCACTTTAATTTTTCATCATCTGAGACCCATGCCACTGCTAGGCATGGGTCTCCTCTCAGGAGAGGGTTTAGGCCATAGTCCGCCACTTTAGTTCAATGCAGGTTGGGGACTTCAACGTTTCCGAGGGTTGTGAACATTCTTCGACGTGCAAGTAACTTCACGATGTATTGAAGGTATACATCGAGTATATAATCAGAAATAGAGACGAAATATCAAAACGTGAAAACCATTCCGCCATATCATTACTGACAACTGCGTTCCGATTGGCCAGCCCGAATTCGAAACAATTGACGGGTGTCGTCAATTGTTTCACTTCAAACCGACCAGTTAACTTGAGCTTTTCCATAATGGACGAAACTTGCAAAATGACATATTTATTTATTTATTTATTTATTTATTAAGGATTGCCAACAAAGTTTACAACTTAACGTATACAAAACAATAAATACTTATTAGTTAACATATAGTTGCAACTTCAATTATAGGCAACCACAGCATGCACTTACATGTATATTTAAATGTACAACAAAAAAAAAATGTCTACCGATAAAATGAAATTAAAATTAATATTAATAATAATTTAAATCCAATAATAACAATAATAAATTAATTAAACTTAAACTAAAGCTATAAAATTGTTCTTTACTTAAATTTATACAGGGTGATTGGTAACTCGATACATTCCTTTTAAGGGTTGAAAGTAGACCTAATTTGAAGCAAATTAAGTCAAGTTATACCCTGTCCGAAAATTAGTAGTTTCGAAGATATTGAAGATTTAAAGTTTTTAAAAAAAAATCCCGATTCTCAGCTTTGTTATTTTTTTGGAATTTTATTTCTGTCCCTTTCTGGTTTGTTTTCATTTTATCTAGTAGTTATTGAATTAAAGTTATTGTTTAATAGCAATAGAGTACGAAATAACTGTTAAATTTGCCATAGTGGTTCAAAAATGATGAGAACTACCGAAAAAGAAACAACAATTTATTTATTAAAAGGAGTGCCTTGTAAAAAAATTATATGGAATGATGTGTACAAATTACTTAAATTACTTCTTTGTATTGTTACCTATTCAAAACAGTAAAAATGTTAACTACAATGTTAATTTTTCTAATACAAAAGTGATGAAAATCAAGAACAAAGTGCGAGTTCACTACACTTGATTTTATGGTAAAATAAGTTTTAGAGGGAAAATGTTAAAGAAATGTTGACACTTGACAATCTGTAACGTTTATTACCTTAAAGTACAAACTCTTAAACTAAGTTATTCTAAATTTTATACATTTATTGTAAGTCCTGCTCAAAATGGGAACCTCTGTTCCTAATACGCGCTCTTAGTCTTCTGTGTACTTCACTTGTCGTTACCCGCGATGTTATAATTGTTCTTATTTGTTCAGCTGCGTCAATTATTCTCTGCTTTAGCTCATCTAATGAATTTACGGGCGTTTCATACACCAAACTTTTCATATGCCCCCATAAATACAAATCGCACGGTGTCAAATCTGGGCACTCCCTGGGTACTCCCCTCGTGCCGCAGCAGCATTACCATCACAAAAACCGTAACAGAACACACTGTCCGCGTATTCTTCGTTCGTATACTCAGACATTTACTGACGTAACCAGAAAAACTTCGAAAAGTAGAATGCAACGACACGTCCGTACTCAGGAATAGTTGAAGCAACTAAACTAAAATAATATTAAATGGTTTTTGAATACTTTACAAAGGTCCCGATTGATGCCGAGGCTAAACAAAAGAATTTAGATACAGTAGCTCCAGGTGAACTGTTAACAGAGAGCAGTTGGCTTCGTATTTCTAAGAAACGCTCGTCCGACCCACAATTGTATTTTTCCAAAAACTTGTAACTTATCTCTTATTTGGTACAACATATGTACTTTTTGAATAGGTAACAATACAAAGAAGTAATTTAAGTAATTTGTACACATCGTTCCATATAATTTTTTTACAAGGCACTCCTTTTAATAAATAAATTGTTCTTTCTTTTTCGGTAGTTCTCATCATTTTTGAACCACTATGGCAAATTTAACAGTTATTTCGAACTCTATTGCTATTAAACAATAACTTTAAATCAATAACTACTAGATAAAATGAAAACAAACCAGAAACGGACAGAAATAAAATTCCAAAAAAATAACAAAGCTGAGAATCGGGATTTTTTAAAAAAAACTTTAAATCTTCAATATCTTCGAAACTACTAATTTTCGGACAGGGTATAACTTGACTTAATTTACTTCAAATTATGTCTACTTTCACCCCTTAAAAGGAATGTATCGAGTTACCAATCACCCTGTATAATATATCACAAAATATATCAATAGTTTCATCTTCACTGGACACTCGATTATATAAACTAGATAGGCGGGGGACTGGCGAATGCTTTCCTACATTCGTTCTACACAAACGGACATGAAATAAAGGACGCGGCTGTCGAGGCGGACGTGGGGGTACTCGCAAACCAAATTTATTGAGAATAGATGGACAGTCTATCATGCCGTTCATAATTTTATGTAAGAAACATAAGCCTAAAGTATTTCTCCTACCATCCAAAGTTTGCATGCCAAAGTGCTCAAGTCGGGCACTGTAACAGTTTACGTCACGAGGCGGCCTGAAGCGGTACGCAAAGTGTCGCAGAAACCTTCTTTGGACTCTTTCAATTCTCTCAACATGGACTCGATATGTCGGGGACCACACAACGCTACAGTACTCAAGCTTACTTCTGACATAGGCATTAAATAGTAATAAGGTAGTGGAAGATTTAATATTTAATTACCGATGAAATTTCATTCCGTTTGTTTTGTAATTAGATGTTTTGCTGTTTTTCCCCATGCCACCAATTGAACAGCGCGCCATTTTTAGAGATATTATCTTTATTACAATAAATACAAACTATTTTTGGAATATTCGGAGACGCACACACAGGTCAGTTGTTGGTGCTTCTATATTTCAGTGCAAGTGCGAGTTGATGTTTATAAGTGATATATCGCTGATGAGTTACAAGGAATATATAGCCCTTATTTCGTCTCTATTTCTGGTTATATACTCGATGCCTTCTCCGAAAAGCTCATGGTAAATTTCAAATTAATTTTGGCACATAAATTCTGAGGAACTCGGAGGTGAAAGCCTAAATTTGAAGCCACGGCCTTTAATTGAGAGGTGGCAGGCATAGACACATTATTTAAAAAAAAAACAGTCTATGAAGGCTCTCCGTATTACCGCCTTTTTACTGTCATGGTTTTCAAGTAAGACCTTCTTGAACAAACATTGTGTAAGGTTCTATTAAAATCAAAGATCTTCGTTTAACTTCGATTTTTCCTAAAAATGACAACACCGAAATCGAACTGACGTTGTGAGAATGGAAATGAGGTAAACGAGGCGGAGCGAGGACGTGTTGAAGGCATTCGCTTTTGGTCGTCCGAAACGTTTAGTCGTAAGAAAAATTGGGGAAAAAACTGTACCTAATTGTGGCTAGCTAATAGTAAAATTAAATATAATTGTTGAAAGAATTCAGTGTGTGGATTGTTTCTGAGATTCCTTACAATTGCAAAACGGCGATAAAAACGACCATTTAAGACTCAAATTAATTTTTTTCCCGTACAAATGCTAAAACACTGGTTTTATTTCAGTATTTGGCTAAAACACTGATTTTATTTCAGTAAGGGCTGAACGTTCCGATTTTCAAATAACTTGCGGTTTGTTGCTGAAAATGAAGGATTTGATTTTCAACATGTGGAAATGTTGAACAAATGTTTATCGCTTTTTGTAATAGTATAGTCACTTCTACTAATATCTCAATAGTCTTTTTCATAGAGGAAATTTTTTGACAAATTTCGGAGCGGAACATTCAGCCTCGCTTTGGGGCGCGTTGTTCCGCCTTTGAGGCAAATTGTTCCACATAACCTTATGACAGCATAACAAAGAATGTCTTATATTAAACCACCTATTTTATAATTGTACGCATGTAATGTTTATATTATGCACAATTAACTTAAAAAAAACAACTACATTTTTATTCATCAGTAATATTATTCATCGCTAATTTCTTCATCTGAATCGCAGTTGAGACGCACATAAAGTGACTCTATCATCTTGTCTAAATATTTGACATGAGTCCGTTTGTAGTTTAGCATCCTTAAAACAAAGAAAAATGGTCATAACCGGCAACGACATACCGGCAAAGTAATAGGATCAATCAAAAAAATATTCAAACAATAAGATTCCTTACTAATGTCACTACAATTTAGAAAAGTTACGTATAAATCGACCCATAATAAACAGAGACAGACCAAAAAATTTAGACAAGAAAAATTTACTTACGTGATATTTTGACAGCTGGCATCACGTGACGCTTTAACGTCGCGCTTCATATGTATTGCTACATATTTTCCTTGCAAAGTTATTGCTGTGAGAACAATTTACCCCGGGAACTACCCGCCCCGGTCTCTTCTACTCGTACTGGGTTTAGTATAGTTTTGTGATTGTGAATGTAACCTCGCCAACAAACCGCTTTCGCAGTTTGGTGAGAAATTGTAGTATGTTCTCTTTTGTATGAAATAAATAAATTTAAGCTTGTACATAATAGGTTACCTATTTATTATCAGGAGACAGATGTCAGGTTGCAGTCGCCGTGATTAGGGGCTGCGGACTGTTAAATTGTTTCATAGCGTTTATACCCGTTTTGTAAAGTTAGAGTAATGCAACGTGAAAGTTTAAAAGCTTACAAACTTGTTACTTTCTATTTTTAAGCTGTATTTTAGTTTTATACATTTGGTAATCGTTTTCGATGGTTATAGTAAGTAATTCTTTACTTTATTTGAAATGTTATTACTTTTTCTTTTTTGGGTTTTTCGAAAAGAACTTTGTTTTGTTAATCAAAATAAAACAATAAATTTAGATGACAATGATTCAAATTTTTATTGTATTAGAAAAAGTAAGATTTGGCAATTATGAACGGATAATGGTATCTGATAAATGTCCACCACGACCACAGTTACAGATTCGTCACATAAATGCTAAACGGCTGCATGTCAAAAGTTCACTTTTTTACAGGACAGGCGATCAAAGCTTTCGACTTCATTTTTTAACATTTTAATATTGTTTTTTTTATACCCGTGTATTTATACTCAAAAGATGCGTATTTTAAGGCTCAATAAATTTGTAAACACAGACACAACTCATAAAAGGACTGATTAGCTCAAAAGTTAGCCACGTGAGTGCAGAATGCCAAACAGGCATTTCCGTAATTCCGTTGTTTGTAATGCCAAATTGCTAGGTGTCTTCGTGTAGTATTAAAGCTTGATCGTCTTTTACATTGACTTACAATTATATGGACGTCGGGTCCGCGCTAAAAAGTGTCCGACCTTATGGGGCATTAAAATCGTATACAGAGCGTCATTCACGCTTTAGTCTTCGTTTGTTCGACTGACAGCGAAGCAAGCAAAATTAGACAGTACTGCGATGACATTACAATTTAAATTCAACGTTTTAGCTTTTTCATATTACTTTACATGTCACTACGTTTAAATAGGTTGACTTGGGACATTTTTTTCGTGGTTTTTGTATTAGACGCGTCGTCCATTTATTTGCAAGTCAATGGTCTTTAAACAAATTTTTGCAATAAAAACATTTTTGAAATTTTTTGTAATGCGGTGGTTTTGCATTAAAGCGACGAGATGTAGATTCTTTCATCAAAGTTTTAATCACTTTTTGACAAAATGGTGGGTCTATGTCGTTAATCACTTCACGAATTTTGAGTGTTAAGGTTACAATCGATTCGATTGGCTCCGTATAGACTCTGCCTTTAACATAACGCCATAAAAAAATATCCAGCGGTGTTAAATCCTATGATCGAGCTGACCACTTAACGGCTAAATTTTGTCAAATTATGCGATCGGAAAATTTGGTTTGCAATAAATTCATTGTTTCGGTGGCTGTGTGACTTGTTGAAAAACCCGATATATACATACATTGTTTTTTTAGAGTGGCATGATCCATATTCAAATTTTAATAATAATAATGGTTTATTGCAGTCCGCAGACCATTGTAAGTAATACAATTCATCATTTGAAAAACATATTAATTCTAAATAAATAAATTCAAGACTATAAAAAATTATCAATTCAAAATTAAAATACGGCCAAAAATTTAAAATTAGAATTAAAACTTTTCAATGACACAAATTTAAGTTATAAAATTAAAATGAACATTAGAAAAATTACAAAATATACTTCGTTTGCTGTATCCAACATTGCAGTATTGGCGAGACATGTCTTCCAGCAATCGCATTCAGAATGCTGTTGTAACTTTGCGTCACACGATTCAATCTTCTTCCGCATAACGGCCTGGAAAATATTTGTACGAGTCTCCATAAACATGCTTGAGGCAGTCCCATCAGCACTCTAAATGCGTTATTGTACTGCACACGCAGGGCGTTATAGGCTCCTTCCATATACCTAACACACAAGCGGCTTGAGTAAAAACATTGGCTGTAGGATTTAAAAAGCGTAAGTAAAAGTTACACATTCATATGAGCATCCATCGAGCAAACGTGCCGTACGGAGCGTACGTTTCTTTGTCTAGCACATCACTCAGATCACTCGTGAGGATGACTACGATATTTGACCTTCCCCTCGACCTTCAAATGAGTGTTGTTGATTAGAAGATGAGGAACATAGTATGGCCTAATTTTTCTCTACAATATTACGATAAATGATAGTACATAATTATTTTGTATTTAAATGCTATTTTCATCTATAAAAATGTAATAATTAAATATTTTATTCCCATGATTTTCCTGTGTGTCCAGGGATCAACCACCCAACCAACCGTTTTGGCCATTTACTGAAAAGCAGGTTTTTGTTTAGTGATTTTTTAACACCAATCATTGACTTACAAATAAATGGACGACGGGTCTAATACAAAAACCACGAAAAAAATGTCCCAAGTCAACCTATTTAAACGTAGTGACTTGTAAAGGAATATGAAATAGCTAAAACGTTGAATTTAAATTGTAATGTCATCGCAGTACTGTCTAATTCTGCTTGCTTCGCTGTCAGTCGAACAAACGAAGACTAAAGCGTGAATGACGCTCTGTATACGATTTTAACGCCCTATAAGTTCGGACACTTTTTAGCGCGGACCCGACGTCCATATAATTGTAAGTCAATGACACCAATGAATTCTTTTTGGTCAATCCCCATTTCAAATTCAAATTATACAATTGGTGTCAAGTAAAATTCTTTAAAAGAACTGATTTTCAGTACCTAATTGGCAAAAACGTTCGTGATCCCTGGACACTTTTGATTGTGTAGCATCTAAATATAAAACGTTGATAGCCTCATTGATTGTATTTAAATTCATTAGCTTAGCATTGTTTTTGACATTGACGGCCTCCGTAGTTGAGTGGCTTGCATGCCGGTTTTCACGGTGTCACCATCTCTGAGGTCCCGGGTTCGTTCCCTGGTTGGGTTAATGTAGAAAACTTTTCTATGTTGTCTCGGGTCTGGGTGTTTGTGGTACCGTCGTTGTTTCCGATTTCCATAACACAAGTGCTTTAACTACTGACTTTGGGATCAGAGGAATGTGTGTGATGTTGTCTAAAAAAATTAAAACAAAAAAAAAAAAAATTAAATAAAAAACTATCGCTGGCGTCGATAAATGGCTACTTTTATCATTGTAATGATGTACGTTTTTCACTGAATAAATATTATTATTACCGTTGTTCCGTAATCTAACAGCAGTAGAGCTCCTTGTAAAGGAGTTCGTCCAAGGTAGTACTGCCTACCTTACACATTTCTGCCGCCAAGCAGTAATTACTTCGTTCCAGTTTGGAAGGGTAAGGGTGCTGGTGAAATTACAGGCACATGGGACTTGTCAACTTTTGTCTCAGGGTGACGGGCGCAGTGACAGTGCCCCAGATGATTGCGATTTAAAGTTCTGAGTGGCACTGCCACTGTTAGGGACAGGCGTGTCGGTTATCTATCACCGGCCACAAGACTTGTTGGTCTCTTAGTATTATATATATAAAAAAAAGTTTTATATATTTCTCGTCAAAAGTAGGACATCTCATTAAAGCCATTTCCCAATGAAACCTTGACGCAAAAACTGTAGAGTTCAGAGAGCAAAAATCATGGCGCACGAACGGGTTATCTATTTACTTTTTTAAGGCGGTAGAATAAAGAACTAGAACGATTCATTTCAAGTTTAATATTTCCGAATAAAGTTCACTCGGAAGCTGACGGTTTTAATACGGTGGACTTTAAAAAAAGGAAGTAAAAAGGATTTTCGTTTGTGAGAGAATGTTGCTGCGATTCTTTTCATCTAGCATTTTTCAGAGTGAAGGTATTTAAAGTGACTCTGTAAAACATTTATGGCGCCAACTGCATTCATTTTAAATTGGATTTGTGATTCTACCACAACACTAGTAAAAGTTTTTTTTACTTTATCACAACTAGAGCGCCGTATGTACTTGTGTGTGTATAGGTTTTTTTTTATAAAAAAAAGATATAATTATTAATACAAAGATCGAACACTCAGAAAAAAATCCTTCGATCCGGGCGAATTCGAACCGATGTCGTCTTGCATACCGTGCCAGACGCTATACCAACTAAGCCGCGGAACGAACCAACGGACCTCACGAATTTTTCTATGTGCTTGCGTCGTGTCTTTGTACTTTGGTCTTTCAACGACTTTTTAGTCGTAGCGCCATCTTTGAGAAATCTATGACAGATTTAATAAGAATTAATTTTAATTTTAATTTTGAATTAAGAAAAGAAAGATTTAATAATTATAACAAACTAGTGGAGTAATTTCACAAAAAATAATTGAATATCAATTCAATAAAAATATAATTAAAAAAAGATATGTTATTTGCACCGATGAATGTTGTCGTTTGGAACGGGTAATTTCTATTATAATAGTGTAAGATAACCATTACCACTTCTTGTACTACACGGATTTAATGACCTTGGTTCATCGTACGAAAATGGGCGCACTAATGCTTGTCTCAATTCTAGTTTTGAATGATTTCTTCAGTCATTATAAAAAACCGATTACCGGCTCTTTTCTTACTGTAATTCAGCAAAGTTAGACCTACGTGAAGTTTATCAGGTTTAGTGTTAAGTGACAATGCGTAAAAGTGTTTAGTTGTTTGCACCACGTGCTAACGACGAGACGGCTCACTCTTTTATCCTATTGCTCTGAAAAGATACAGAGAGAAGACGGATCAGTGCAAATAACATTGCTTCAACTACATGAGTACTTTGGTTTATCTGTGTTTTACATATAGATATCTATATTTTTGTTTTCATTTTATTATTATTATTTTCTTTGTATACTTACATACACACTACAGTAAAAATCTTTGTATAAATCGAGTTTCACGTGAGTAATGCCTGTCGCAACGTAACGCAGCATCTCTCCCCGCTTCGTCTCCTAGTCCCTTATCATCGCACACGCGTTCTGTTGTCGCGCGACGTTTTAACGCATCTTGTGGCATGTAGTTTTAATTTCTATGTAGTACAACGCAGCATCACCGTTCAGGCAACGCAACCCATTAAATATATGGAATCGTTCTCTTACGTAAATTACTAATTTACGTAAGAGAGCGATTCCACATATTCGAAGAAAATAGTACTAAGAATTAAACAAAAGAAAAAAGGAGGCAAATACAGATCACTTCACAAAATCGACTACAATCTAACGCTTATCTAAAACTATCTAAAATTTACAAAGCGACTGAGCCGCTGAGACCGTTTTATTCGAGAATGCAAAACAATTGAAAGATTGAAATGTGTATTGGCAATAAAAAACACGTCAAATGAGTCTCAGCTACTAGTAGAGTACTATGAGGCAAGAAAGAAAGAAAGAAAATAAATTTATTCAGTACAAAACATGTTACGAGTGCAATATTGGATTTATGTTTAAAACTGAATTGCACCGAAAAGCGCCTAACTTAGCAAAATACTGCGGCGGCGCCACAGCGCTGGTTATCAGTGAACCCTTTTCGAAGTGGCCTATTTGAAAATAAAAAGAAATAAAATTAAAAAGAAAATACAAAACGTGGACCTAAATTAAATAAGTAGGTACAACATGAAATAACATAATTAATGTAGAAAAATAACATGCCATATGCGTTTACAGCGTTTTCAAAAATTCACTCTGTCTTCATGTATTTTGTGTTTCTCGGTGCGTTTTGTTTTTATTAACCTATTATGACCTCCAAAATCCTCCATTGCTCCCTGTCTTTGGCGATCTCCCACCACTCTCTCTCAAACTAATCAAGATCCTCCTCCCTTCCTTCTCCTTCTATCCTTCTCGGCCGTCCAAGCCATCACTTTCTAGCCTCGGGCACCCAAGGAGTGACGGCGTTCGCCCAATTCACAGATTGCGTCCGGCTAACGTGACCCGTCCAATCCCATTTAAGTCTGGCTGTTTTGCTCTCCACATCAGCAATCGCAGCATTGTATTGCGTACTCGGTCAATATGTTTAAAGCCCAGAATGCTGCGTTCCATCGCCCTCTGGCAGATCTTGAGTTTGGACTTCTGGAACTCGGTCAGTTACCATGTTTGTGCACCTTAGGTTAATTTGGGCAGGATGCACATATCGCTGAGTTGCCTCTTAAATGACATATCGAGGTTACTCTTCATGTACTCCTTCAAGGCAAGAGCAAAAACTAAAAACGGCATTTTTATAAACCATATTTGTGTTGCAAAAACGAGCGATTCGTTCTGTGTACCGTTTAGGTTCTCGGGTTTCTCTCAGAGAAAAGTTTAAGGAGACTGGTATCATGACTGTGGCAGCGCAGTACATTTACTCGAATATTTTGTATACCCGTAAAAATGAAGATATTCATAATATTAACCTTAGAAGTAAGTCCAAACTCATGGTACCACGATTTGGTTTAACTGAGGTAAACGATTCTTTTATGGGGAACTCTATACGTTTTTACAATAAGATTCCGTATAATATATTAAGTTTATCATTTCCTAAGTTTAAAACTTACATTAAAAGTATTTTAATCGAAACTGAAGAGTATGTTTTAGATAAAGATGTATGGAAAGACAACAATTTCTCCAGGCATATCTTGCAACATTAAAATGAGTTTATTTTTGAGGGTATAGACTTGGTATAGACGGATTTTGAGTGTTGGTTGTTTCGATGACGTCACCGAATCCAGTCGTTTTATCTTGTACATTAGAAGATCCCAGGTGAAATTGTACACATAGCTTTCAAATTACAGCGATCGCCAGATGCCAACTAATACATTTTCTCTCACAAATAAAATGCGATCGGTGTGTACCAATATACAAGACGTGTATGTTATTTAATATCAGGGTTCAAAATTATCAAGATATTTATTTTCTTTGATAATTATTCGATATATATGCGATAATTATCCACACTGATTCATAGTTTTATTTCTTTATATTTTTAATTAAAAATGCCACACGTAAAAATGTTTGAGAAATAAATTTACATATTGAATTGTTTTTAGAGATGACATTTGACACGTATGAACACCTCTCGAATATCATTTTCATCTATCATTTTGCTGTTCCAATTAATAAAATTAATAATAAATAAAATATCAAAATATATTTATTTCCGCAAACAGTCATAGCCCCGCAATAGGGAAACTGCATCGTGGGTGCCATGGACACACACAGACAACCACAAATTACACGCAAACTCGCGAGAGAAATAAATGTAGGCCATACAAATATTTCCCCCGGCAAGGGAATCGAACCCGGGACCTCTGCGTGGCAGTTCGGTATGGTAACCGTTCGGCCACAGTGTTATAATTATTTATAATGATAATTCGAATATCACTTTGAATCCTACATTTGATTTTTAGGAACTTCTAATAATTTAGTGGTAACAGATTACCACTTATAATAATCCGAGGATGATGTTAGTGGCAGTACACAAATATATGAAAATTAGTGTTACAACTCTTTGTAACTAGCTTTGTGCGGCTGCGGCGGCTTTTGTCCATTTAAAAAAAATAAATAGACCCGAAGAAATAGTCTAATTTCCAATGCAATCGCGAAAACTAAAGAAATCGATATTCCGATTTAGTATTTAACGTAAAACCAATCAGTGACATCTAGCTTCTTTTTAAGGAACTACCAAGTGCTCTTATTTTTTTAGGGATAATATTATTACATCCTCAAAGATATAACTGATTTATTGTAAATGTGCACTTTGTTAAATCATTTTTTTTATATTTGAGATATATTTGTTCCGTCTCTAGTAGTGGTCAATTTCATCCCACGGTGAAGCTAAGAGGAACCCACGTGGCCGGCCGATGGTGGTAGGCTGGCCCGAGGAGAAAAGCGTTCCTCGTGGGCTCGCCTGGTCAGCTGGGAGGAGGGCCACGGCGGAACAAACATGTCAGTGTGTCGTTGCCGCTATCCTATTCGCCCGTAGTCCTATACTCCGCGACCGAACTTGGGCGGTTGGCCCGTGGTGGGCGCTCCAAGGGACTCTCTTAGGAGAGTCCGCGAGTATGCGTGTCAGGTGTTACTGCGGAGCCTGCCATCAGATCCGCCGCGGGGGCTGGGGGAGCTGCCACTGAACTTCACAGTTGAGTGGAAGCTGTGGTAGTGGACTTGGGGGATTTCGTTGCCGAGCATAGAGGGACGCGGGATGGAAGATTCGTCTGGTGTTCGGCGAGCCTCACATTCGGAGTCGTGGGACCGATGTGCCTCCCTTCTCGGGGAGGGGCTGCGCAGAACGCGGCCAGCCGCTGGTGGGGGCGCGGACGAGTGCAATAGCGTACCCGTACCCCCATCTACAGCGGAGAGGAGAAAAACTCCGGGGGTTTAATGCGGTCGGACTGCTCCCCGGGGCTGCTTCAGGGTTCAGTTTGCGCGAGAAATAAAGTGCTGGATTTCTATGCGTGTATAGCAGTATCTCGCGCTTTATGTTGCTCTCGCGATAGTCGCTCCCTTTCGTGCTAGCCCTGCTGGTCAAATTATATTATAATTAATATATAATATTAGTATACAAATATAACCAACATTTGCTTAGTTTTAAAAATAAGGATTCAAATTTTCTTAGTTTTGGAGCTCAACATAAAACTATCAGAGTTAATTTATAGAAATCAAACATTATTGCATAGCTAAGAATAGATTAAAATATAGATTAATCTAATTTATTTTGTCTCTATGTTTCAGAGAAAAAGGATAAATCATTAAAAAAGATGACTGTTTAGATTTTTAAGCCCGCTACTTTTGCAAATTTAAAATGATCATTTAAATACATGCCTTTTTATAGAAATGTCTTGGATTAAATAGGTTTGTTTTAATATCTTACAATGCCAAAATTAAATCTCGTAGCGGAGAAATTCATTTGCAAAAGAACTGCCTTTTCGGCTATAAATTTTGTGGAAACAACTGGCCCATCTCATATAAAAAATCTCAAAAATTTGTGGAAATCTGTGTGCCAATTGTTAAAAAAAATTGTTAAGTTTTTTGGAATCAACAGTGGAATCCAATAAACCAGATTCGTCCCCTAATTTACCAGCCCTGGAGGTGGAATATTTTCTCCTAATTTAGATGGAACCACTAACGAGACTCTTTATAGACGCTAGAGAATAATTACTTGATAATAGTAAAAAAACGTCTCAAAAGTGTATTTTCGTTACAAGATAGAAATATTTAGTCCAAGAGCAAATTAATTTACTTCAAGTCACAAAGCCACTCTAGATTCAACAAAATATTTATTTGTTATTAGAAAATAATGTCCGATTTTGATTTGAAAAAAAAAAGAATGAAAAATTGAGAGGTACTTAATTACTTGACTGAAGATTTATGTTTTCTAATATCAAAAAAGATAAATTTACAGGGTTATGGACCCAACAGTGCCAAACCTTAAAGTAGCAGAAATAGGATGGAAATATGGAATTGGAATCTTCTCAAATACTTAAGGACCATCCAGTGCCGTATAAATGCTACAGCGGCAGAAAGCACTAACAATTCCAAATATATGAGATGACTTTATACTATTGAAGTTAACAAAACGATAGCGCGTTTCAGAGTACATCTAATGCCATCTAGCAGTGGCGTGATGGAACTAATTGCATGGTATGCTTGTTACAAGTGTAGTTTGATTTCATGCTGTAACCAAATTTCTTAAATTATGACTATAAAGAACACCCTAACAAACTAGAGATACTACGTATTGTTTCTTTGGATAAATGACTGTTTATGATTTTTATGATTACAAGTACAAGTAAAAGTAATCGTTACCGCGTGCGCCTTCGGCGACATGTCATGACAAGATTGACTATGAAAACGCAACGAAATGTTGCTTTAAGAATATACTCTAGAATTTAGAATATTAATCTGAATAGAAAACTACTTCTTTTTTTGTTTAAGAATATATTTTCTTAAAATACACCCAAGAAATTTTGAATTCATTTAAGATTATTAAAATTTGATGTAAGAGGTAAAAATTTCTTGATATAAGTAATGTCCAATTAATTGATTAGAAATGAAATAAAATCTTGAAGTGAACGTATTTGTCTCAAAGTTAGAATAAAGTTAAGAGTATAATTGTATTAGAAAAAGATAAGCAGTATTTTTGTAGTGACAATAATAAATATTTTTTCAGAATTAGCAAATATTTTGAGAAATTGCTCTTTCTTATTAGTAGAAATTCTTTTTTTCTGTGTACTATATCTTTCTAATTTGTGAGTTGAATCAACTATTGTTCCGATTAGAAATGTCAAAAGTTTCCGATCGGGCAATTTTGCGCCTCGACTCGGAAAAGACGCAGTGAGTTGACATGTGACGAGAACACCAATTTAACATAATAATTTCAGTACAGAGTAAAAATACTAAAAAACCGCCCTCAAAAGTTCATAATCATAATTATTTGTTCATAATTTCCATTATACGAGTATATGTCAATTTAGTACCATAAATGTTAATGAGAATGTTAACTAAACAAATTTATTCAATTGAATTTTAAACTGATAATAAAGAAAAATAGTAACCTACATTCAATAAATTAACATTATTTAAAATTTAAAAAAATCCGATAAATTAAAAAAAATTCGCGCTGGATAAACAGCATTTTTAGCCTAAGGAAGACGTGCTCGGAGCGCTGGTGACGTCGTCAGGTCGGTGGTTGTATACGCGATGGCTCAATGGTCCGCGTCGCCTTCTCCAGCCGGTGAAGATCGCCGCGGAGGTGGCTTCCGTATCGCAGTGAGTACCTAACGCTCATTACAAGTGATTACGTACATACATGGCTATCTCTTCATAAGAAATAAATACGCCCTCACGACCCGTATTGCATGTCTCTGCAGCCTGGCATAATTTCCCCGAAATTCTATACCACATTCTAGTACCCATTCCTTTTTTATTCTTTATTTATGGCACAATGTACAGACATCAGATACAGAAAGTGAGGAAAATAAAAACACTTAAAAATTAATACAACAGGCATATCTGTGCCCAATTATTACTGTGCTCAGCATTCATTTTAAAACATTTAGATATACTTAAACAGACACTAAATCAATCATAAAAAAAAATCGAGAGAAATAAAAAATAGAGAGAATATGAGAATATGCTATTCACTTTACATTAATGCTAGCAGTGACCTCTTAAATGCTGGGACACTGCAGTTAAAGATATCACAATTAGTACATATTTCATTATAATACCCACACATCCTATATAGAGGATTATTTTGTGATACATTGTTTTTTGAAATGGGTATACTGAATAGTCGTTGTGTTACGCACAGACCGAGTCGGCGGCAAAATAGCATGCTCGAACTCTGGCTTTTGTAAGTTTAGCAAAAAGACGACTTAGTGCAAAGCATGCTTTCGGCAGTTTTCCACAAAGATGGTCGATGTCTTGTTGTGGAATTACATCCATTTACCAAGTTTTATTGAAATCGGTTACCGGAAAGTGCGCCAAATCCGATTCATCCCCTAGTTTGCCACTCTTAGAGGTGGAATATTTTGTTCAAATGTAAATGGGACCAACACCGAAGTATTTTACCGACCCTCTATCCAACAAAAAAAGAATCCTCAAAATGGGTTCACAAATGCCGAGTTATCGCGTAACATACATACAAAAAAAAATACAGTGGTATTAAGAACCTCCTCCTTTTTTTCAAGTCGGTTCGATACACTATAATAAAAATACTACATAAACAACATTGACTTACAAATAAATGAACGACGGGTCTAATACAAAAACCACGAAAAAAATGTCCCAAGTCAACCTATTTAAACGTAGTGACATGTAAAGGAATATGAAAAAGCTAAAACGTTGAATTTAAATTGTAATGTCATCGCAGTACTGTCTAATTTTGCTTGCTTCGCTGTCAGTCGAACAAACGAAGACTAAAGCGTGATTGACGCTCTGTATACGATTTTAACGCCCTATAAGTTCGGACACTTTTTAGCGCGGACCCGACGTCCATATAATTGTAAGTCAATGATAAACAATGACTGCGAAAACTTTGTCCTATCCAACTACCAGAGTAAAGTACAATGCCTATTTTCGTCACAACATTTAAATTGCAAATTCCGCTAGTATTACCCGACAACAGATGTTTGTATTGTTTGATTTTGTAATGATAATATTCAATTTATGTTATGCATATTGGCTGAGCCATTATTTTGTATTTCAGTTTCCTCTATATTTATCAACGTCATTCTCAATTGATACGCAGAATCTGTGATTTTATTTATTTAGTAAATCTTTTAGCTACCGTGTGGTCTGACGTTTCTATCCAGGGGGTTTACTTCTGTTCTTTGTATATTAAGAAAGAGCAGAGGAAAAATTCCTAATCTTCGATTTGATTTTAGAGGGGTATCCACTTTAAAGTTAAAAATAAAATATTGTAAGAGTAACTACACGATATATTCAAGCATAGACATTAATCAGAAACATGAAACAATAAGGTTTGCTCGACAGATAAAAATCACGAAATGACCTCTAATTTTCACATTTTTTCGATTCATCCTCGAAATGCTACAGGTTATTAGAACAAAAATTGTATAATTATTTATATTTATGCATGATCGAGAACTGTCACTACGGGGTTTTTTTAATCCCTTTAGTTTTAGAGTTATTCCGCTAAAACGAATTTGGTACTTTTAATGCGAAAATTCAACATCTCCTGTCGCATGTCACGCGAGCTTCAGGCATATATTTGTTTCACAAATTTGGGCGGAGCCAACGTCAATACTTTTTTGGCATGCTCCCTCTTAATGTACGTACAATACAAACAGTGCTTACAAGTCACTTACTACTAAGCACATACATAGCGAAGAAAAGGCAACATAGCGAAAATTCTTAATCAAATCTGTTGTTTTTAATTCTGTTAATAGAATCCTAATAATTACACATGTTCATTAGGTATTTATGTTTGTAACTAACTATAATAATATTGAAGATTTATTTAAAAAATATATTAAAAGCACTTACAACGTTGTATTTTGGACAGGTACTTTTAAATAAGGGTAACCAAGGTATTTGAAATTGCGTGTCCCAGTTTATTATTATCTAGTTAATAATTAAGTTTATTCACTACGTAATATTTATCGGCAATACAAATTGAAAATTCGAGAACCTTTGTCCACTAGCTCACGAAGTTATGGCGTCTCATTATATTGATATAATAAATCTGTATTACACACTAAATAAATGAAAAAACAATAACTGAATGAGCCTCAGACATATGTTTCTTTCATCTTCGTTTCATCTTTCGGAAAACGATAGAAACTCCTCTCTTTATCCCGTTCAGATGACGATAAACAGTCGTACACAGCATAATTCACGACCATTATAAATAGTAACGTACATACAATGATGTTATATATATACGTACAAGTTTCGTAATAAATAAATGAAAACTATATTCAAATATAAAAAGTCGTCTTAGCGCGAAAACGGCTCGCCGACAGACTTGTTGACGTCCAGTCAACGTGACCGTCAATGTGCGGGGTGTGGTGCGGTATCTAAATCTAGGGTGGGGCGAAGAGTGTCCATTCTCCTTGTTTTTTATTCTCTGCTATTAAGTCCAAAGTCAAAGAACAATTTTATTCCATAGGTAAAATAAATCACACTTGAAAACGTATTTTTTAACCGACTTCAAACAAGGAGGAGGTTCTCAATTCGACTGTATGTTCTTTTTTTTTGTATGTTAGTTACGCGATAACTCCGGTATTTGTGAACCGCTTTTCATGATTCTTTTTTGTTGGAAAGGGGTTATTTCCATAGTGGTCCCATTTCATTTTGAAGAAAATCATCCACCTCGAAGGGTGGCTGTTCACGCATGAAGATTCATTTTTATAAATAGCGCCTAACTTTAATTTAGGAGCAATTACTTTAATGGTTGATTTTGCTGTTTCTCCAATTCAAGGCGTTTTTTTCTCAATATACTTTGAGTAGTGAGAACCGATTTTTATTATCTCCAGTGTCAAGTCCTGTATAATGGCGAACTAGGGGATATTTCAATAAAACTTAGCAAATAGACGTAATTCCACGTACTTTTGTGGTCGGTTTTTTAGTACTCTGTACTGAGATTATTATTAAGCTACTGTTCGTTCACTGTGCTGACTTTCCTGAAAAGAACGACCTAGAACTTCTAGGGATTGCTCTTTTCGAATAGACTTAAATGCTATGGAATACACTTTGAATCAAATTTGTGTGGAATCTAGACCCATGCCGTCTTTCCATACGTATTTATCTAACACCAAGTCTTCGACTTTACATGCATGCGGCATCTTATTATGAAAATGTATACGGTCCCCCCCTACAAGAAACGTTTACCTTTGTTAAAACAAATCGCGGTAACATGGATTTGGACTTAGTTCTAAGGTTAATATAATGGATATCTTCTTTCTTAATGAAATTATGTATTATTTTTACGGTCATACAAAATATTTTCGTAAATGTACTGTGAGTCATTATGTCAGTTTCCTTAAACTTTCCTTTGAGAGAAACCCGAGAGTCTAAACGGTACACAGAACAAATCGCTAAAGTAACATGAGCCCACAATTTATAAACAACAATGAAATCAATTCCAAAAATAGAAAAACATTTGTATAAATGAAGTAAATAAATCTTTTGCAAAGACCTTGAGGCACCATCTGGAAGGTGTATTTAAGCGTCTCCATTTTTTAATTCGTCCCTAAAAAGCGTTGCGTTTGAGAAATTAAAGAAATAAATCAGTCTGAAATGTTTATTTTTAACGATTACAATTATTACTAGTATTTTGAATAATTGTCTGCAAAAGAAGATAAGTGTTACTTGATGCTTTGGCCTAGTTTTCTAGAATGGCCGCCTAAGGGAACAACCACTTATCAACACGCATTAAGCCGATCAGAAAAAGCCATTTACTTTTTTAAAAGGCACAAATGATAGTTCTGTTATGCAAGGCTGCAAAGTTGTTGATCGACGTGAATACTTGTGTTGAGTAAGCGATGGAAGCTAAGAAGAGTGGTTCAAATATAGATTCCTGAGGGTAGCGAGGGTTTCAATGCACGAGACGCAAAATAACTTTGCTGCCGAGCGAAAAACACAACTCTTCACCTCACTATAGCGAGTAAATGATAGAGGAAGGAAAAACAATTGAACGATAAAACATCAATTTTTTTAATTAAATTTTTATTGAATTGATATTCAATTATTTTTTGTGAAATTACTCCACTAGTTTGTTATAATTATTAATACAAATATCGAACACTCAGAAAAAACACTCACAAAAAATTCCTTCGATCCGGTCGGATTCGAACCGACATCTTCTTGCATACCGTGCCAGAAGACGTCGTTCTATATAATAGCGACATCTCTCGCCAGGACTGGTAGCTGTAAAGGTACTAACTGGGTGATAAATCTGTAATAGATTTGTCATAGATGGCGCTACGACTAAAAAGTCGTTGAAAGACCAAGTACAAAGACACGACGCAAGCACATAGAGAAATTCGTGAGGTCCGTTGGTTCGTTCCGTGGCTTAGTTGGTATAGCGTCTGACACGGTATGCAAGAAGCCGTCGGCTCGAATCCAAATGGATCGAAGGAATTTTTTCTGAGTGTTTTTTCTGAGTGTTCGATCTTTGTATTAATAATTATCAATTTTTGTAATTAGGAGAAAAAGTTTATCTTCGGATGCGTTCTGAATTTGAAAAACCTCGTCAATTTTTATTCTTGCTTGTACGTATAATTTTGTGTGATTAAGTGATTATTGAAATTATTCTAGTTTTTCGAGGATTACAAATAGTTTAATAAACACAATTAGTTATCATTGTCAATTTAATGTCAACAATAATAAGAAAAAAATATACCAAATATACTTTTCATCGAAAGAAAAAGTTAGGTTGTGGTCATTGACTTACAAATAAATGGACGACGGGTCTAATACAAAAACCTCGAAAAAAATGTCCCAAGTCAACCTATTTAAACGTAGTGACATGTAAAGGAATATGAAAAAGCTAAAACGTTGAATTTAAATTGTAATGTCATCGCAGTACTGTCTAATTTTGCTTGCTTCGCTATCAGTCGAACAAACGAAGACTACAGCGTGAATGACGCTCTGTATACGATTTTAACGCCCTATAAGTTCGGACACTTTTTAGCGCGGACCCGACGTCAATGTCTGAAGTCTTTGAAGAATTGACTGAAGTCAATGGTTGTCGTGCACCTATGTGGTCCATCGTCAAGTTCGAATTTCAAAAACCTCTTCCGCACTTTCATGCAAAAAACGCTTTTGAGCGCAGATTGCTAATGAGAAAGATAGCTAATGGGGTGAAAAGAATAATTGTAAATACATTACAATCTAGTCAAATACAAGATAAATAAGTAATTTACATTTCTTTTAAATCGAAATTAAATTAAAAATTCACCCATCGGTCATTTTGTTATATAATGTGTCCTTTTTGTGCAGTGTCACTGACGCTATTTCACATTGGAACCTCAGCCTACGTCTTATCCGCCGTTGGTTTTCATCATCCAGTGCCAGTGGTCAAGGCTGGACTATACAATAATACTCCATTACTCTACTCTCTACTAATTCCGTACATGTATGCGTAGAGGAAAATAATGACTTACATTTAATTTTTTTTTATACATGACGGGCAGATGACTCCACCTGATGTAAAATGGAATGCCTCTTCACGCCTCGTTTGAAGGACCCCATATCGTAAGACTGTACTGTGGGCTATAGTAAACAAAATAAGTACCTAATTTTGTTGCAAATGGGTTTACAAACTCATCTTCCAGTTTGTGCCTAGAAAAACACTTGCTACGATCCAGAAACGGAAACTTCGTAGCGCTGTAGTCCAAAGATAAGTTAAAACTTTTCCAGCTATTTAGTTTTAAAGTGAGTGAAAAAAGACCTGTGCAAGCAGTTGGAGTTTAATATTCTAAAGTTCATAGCGGTATGTTACATAATTTTGTTGTTGCATATTTTACCTGTAAATATATATATATAAAGCCGAAGTCTAGTAAGCATGCAAATAATTACAGGTACATGGGGCTTGTCGATTTATATCTCAGTGTGACGGGCTCTGTGGATATCCCCTTAGATCTTTGTGAGTTAAAGCATTGAGTGACACAGGCTTACCACCAGGCATACGACTTGTTCGTTCGGTCACTCGGTATCATATAAAAAAAGGAGCCGGAAAAGTTTCGTCCAATGTGTCTATCCTCCGAGCATTGAGCCGGCTCTGGCTAGGTGCGGGCGATCGGAGCGGGGGTTTTGTTCGCCAGTAAGTTAGGCAGCCGCGAGGAGGACGACGGGGCGGTGTGGCCCGCTTTGTCGTAAGGAGAGGAGGGGGAGGACGAAGCTCTTCCTAGGTGCTGGGGGGGTTCCGGTGCGCAAAGTCGATCTCGGATCCTTCCCACTAGAGCACCCGAAAAGGCCGACCCCCGCGTTTCCCAACGCAAAAAAGTGCAAATTTTGGCACGAAAAAGTACCATTTACGTTTGACCCGCCTTCTGAGAGTCTTTCTCCTGGACACGAATTGCCATGGCGGACCTTCTTTTTTTTGGAAATTTTTAAATAGACTTCGACTCAGGTTGGTCGGAGAATGGACAATTTGTTCAGGTGGAGATTTGATTTGAGTTAGAACCATCCTAACCTTGTGCGATTCAAATGATGGCCCATCTCATAATGTGCCCTACGTGCTCTAATACCTGCACGCTTGAGAATTTAATGGCGGCCACTAGTGGCGCGGTCGGCGTGGCTGAGTTCTGGGCCACAATAGTATAGTGTATGCCGTCGATCGATAAGAAGATATAAAAGAAATGATTACAATTGTGGCGTTTTCCAAATTTCAGATTTATCATAAACAAAAAAACTTACGCACTGATGTTAGTAATTACAATTTATTACATCCAATAAATACTACGTATCCTTAATTTTTGAACCTGTTAGGTTTCTATTTTATTTCTTTTTTAATTCGTTTTTGATTTTTCAATTTCGTTTCGTTTCTTTACTTTTTTTTTTACAAAATTCTAGGAGCATAATATTAGTAAATAAATATAGCCGTTTACAAAAATAACAGAAAATTATCAAAAAATAAAGTTGGCATAGTGTACATGTACACTTGAAGTTTGGTCCAGTCTTCAAGAAATGAGCCCTGAACCCTACCAGCAACATATTATATTTATTTCTCTCCACAAAAATAACAACTGAACATGAACAAAAGAAGATAGACAAAAATAGTGTTTATATTATGTTTGCAAAAGACTGGTACCTAAACTAAGCATAAGCTTCTAATATAGGATACCAGGTCTCTCACCACAGACAACTTACACTTTCTCTTAAGTTTCTAATACTTTGATTACAGAGGTTAAAATTAAGTTTAAGATTAAGATTATACAATAGTGAAAAAGAAAACCAAATTTAAATATGTGAACTAACTAAACTAACAATACAGTTTGAAAGTTTGTTAACTATGTGTGGGTGAGTGTGCGCGTGTGTGAGTGTGGTGTGAATAATCACGATGTCGTTATCGCTGCACTTTGCGCATCAAGGATGCCGCATTCTTTTTCATGATGGCGGCAAATCCACCTGCATGAGCATCAGCGAACATTCTTGACGCGCTACAGAATCTCAGCTGTGGCAGCCGCAGCATCCTGAATATATTATTGTACACGACTCTTGAAGAGCTGAGAGCTTTCTGTGTGTAGTTGACCCATAGGTTGTTAGTGTAAAAGGTCTGGCAGTAAGCTTTAAATAGCTATACCTTTAAGTTGTTAGTACGCCTTGCAAACCTGCGGGTCAATATGTTGCTCCGCAATGCCAACGCCTTACGCTTTCTCTCCATTTCAGTGTTATCATGCAAAGAAGACTTTTTATTTTTATAACCAAAGGTGCAAATTGCAATTTCCAGTAAGAACTTTTCTCACAAAAACTAATTCTGTTAGTCTCCGTGTGGAATGACTGAGTAAACACTCTAGCTCTTTCATAAGAAATGAAAAGCAAACTATTGGAACGAAGTCACCCATCTACCCGTATTTACTTGATTGCAAGTCGGTAACTTTAATTATATTGAACTGAACGGAATTTCTAGATGAAAAGACAAATATAACAAGTCGGTACACTAAGATGGAGAATTTTACGTGTACCTAATTAAAAAAATCTAGCTTCACCAATGTCAAACAAATGTCCAAGTTCCATATATTCCTGTAGCCGTAGCATGGCAGAATAACAATATTTAATTTAATTGATAAATCTAAGTTTGCTTTTTTGGTAATGAACTATTTTTATACGTATCGAGTTCTTAGGTTTTCGCGATAGTTACACATAGGAAATGAAACTATTTTTCCGGATTTAAATCGCGTATACTTGTTTTTCAAAGAAACCATACTCATACATACAATGACTCACACATACAGTCAACCGTAACCATGTGACCTGTAAAGAGCCCGAAACGTTGGTTTGTTTGAAATAACAAATATACGCGATTTACATCCGGAAAAATAGTTTCATTTCCTATATTGCCTAAACTGCCTCCGTGGCCGAACGGTTACCATGCCGGGCTGCCACGCAGAGGTCCCAGGTTCGATTCCCGGGCCGGGAGAAATAGTTGTATGGCCTACAATTATTTCTCACGTGAGTTTGGGTGTAATTTGTGGTTGTCTGTGTGTGTGTCCATGGCACTCGCGACACAGGGTTTCCCTAGTGCGGGGCTATGTTGAGTGTGTGCGTTATTTATTTATATTAAATTGTGATACATTTCGAAGAAGAAGGTCAACGATATAAAATTGCGTATATTAGCTATTTTTCGTCATCACCGCGAAAACCATGAAACAAAAAAGTCTTTTCATATCGTTTATTGTGCTCAATTTTTACGTTGATAAAATTACTGTGTAAATGTTTTAAAATCAGCTGTAAGTTTAAGTTACTAAAATATCGTACGTCAAAAGGTGTTTCTATTAAGCAATAAAAATAATGCCAATTACGTGAAACATAAGCAAAAAAGTTACTGACTAATTTCGTTAGTAGAATCTTTATATCTCTTTACACCAAGAGTGTGAATTAAGCCTGAGATCGTACTTTGCTGTTGATTGATAGAATACATTTACTGGTACAAACGGCGCTAACGTTCACAGATCTTGTTCCGTTGGAGGCGATATTTGAACAAAAGTGTATAGAGTGATGTGTTGTTAACTGTACCTTTTTATGATACCAATTTAGTAGTATCCTTGGTGAGTATATTACGGCAGCAAAGAGTAACCGGATATCTGTATAATCACGAATTTACAGTAGAGTGTTTTCAAAGTAAATAATTTATATTTTAATTTAATTTTTCTTTTCTTATATCAGTATTTTATTTTAGTTGATATATAAAAATTAGTTTTTGAATTTCCTTAACCTGATCATTAATTTGTTAAGTTTATGGTCGTTAACTTCTGCAATACTCAAGAGAATTGATATCCGAGGTGAGGGACCTTGTTATCTATGTTACAAGCTTCTGCTTAGTTTAGGTACCTCTTGCAAATAT
>NW_020653851.1:1462336-1474592 GCF_003589595.1 Hyposmocoma kahamanoa | reverse complement strand
TAATTTCTCATAAACTCTGTTTATGAACTACGTAAATTAGTGCACGTCCTTACAAGGTTATTGTATTGTGAAGATTTTTAAGAACTGTCACAGAGATCATTCTAGATTATTATTAGTACAGTAGTGTTTTTTTCATCCATTGTAAACACTAAAGTTTGTTCTAATCTATTTTCAACAAAAACTAAACAAAACTGTTTGGCTAAAATTATAAAGCAATCACTCAACATATCAAATAAGTAACACTTTCACGTATATTTCGAAGATTTCGACTAGATATCTCATCATTTTTTGCAACAATATTTATTTGAATAGCATCGTAGTTGATAGTTCATTGGCGCGAATGACGAAACGTGCATCTAAGCTTTCGCGCATTCAACCGTCTTCGCACTATCGTCATTCGCACTCACGTAGTACACCCTCGTAAAATTTTATTTGAAAAATGGTAGTCCAAAATTGAGGTTATTTTTCATCTATATATCTATGACTTGTCTACTACTACTACTACGCAATCGTAGACATCATTCGATTGCGATTGAAATATTCGATTTACTAATCGATTACAAAAACTTTAAGTGAACCGAATGTCCTGCACAAAAAAAGACATTCGGTTCATTCAATTAAAGTTTTTGTAATCGATTAGTAAATCGAATATTTCAATCGCAATTGAACGAGTATTTAAGTGTAAGTATTTGAAGGAGGACGTAAAATTAATTTTTCGGAAATTTTAAATATGCTTATATAGGTTATGTAGAAAAAACCGCTAATATGACTCAACTGAACAAATCGATTCATTAATTAATTAATCGATTTGTAGTTGGCAAAACCAATCTTCTTGTGTTTGTTTGAGTTACAATTGACCATCACTAAACCATCTATGGTCGGGTCAGTGACTTTTTTGTTTACATTTTGTTGAAAATGGATTGAAACGAAGTATACCTCACACCTTTACAAGAGCACTTATAGTAAAGTAGCCCGGCTCGTAACGGTTTTCTACGCCCATTCAATATACCATCCACACCTACACCAGTCCTTTACATTTTAATGAAAAACCTCTATGTACCTCTATGTTTCATTTTCCGGCGCCCAAAATACATGCATGGCGAGTCGAAAAATAACGAGCTTCACTAAAGTTAGCCAATTTGGTCAGTTGGAAATTTTCGAATGGTTTTAACCCGGATTGTTTGTTTACATGCCGTGCGTGCTCTAACTCTTGCACGCTTGAGGATTTAATGGCGATTGCTAGTGATACTGTGAACTGGGTTAAGTTCTGGGGTGTAATACTATCTATAGTGTACGCCATCCATATGATAAAAGAAAAAGTGTAAAAATACAACCTAAAAATAATAATTTTAGTAAGTTAGCGTTGTCGCTAGATGGCGTTGGGACCGAAATAAAACGCGCTATAAGTGTTTAAACCAGATGTTGAAATCAAGCATAGCATTTTATACTGAATGAGAGAGAATTAGCATAGAACCTCAACTGCACTGTCTACATTGCTTTTGAGTGAGCTTCCACTTGTGGAACTCTCTTGGGACTTGCTTGTTAATCCGCTGAAATATCTAAAAGGTGGTTATGTTATCTGCTTGCATTTGTAGAACAGGTTTTCGCAGGTGCGAAGTCATCAGTCATCATCTCTTGTAACTCTTATTCAGCAAATTTTAGTCAATAAAAAATGTTAAGTAACAGATGACAGTGCTATAGTGTTTGTTTGTCTATACTTAAGAGCTCTCATGCTAAAAAAGTTTTGACGTTGGCTCCGCCCAAATTTGTGAAACAAATATATGCCTGAAGTTCGCGTGACATGCGACAGGAGATGTTAAATTTTGCGCATTAAAAGTACCAAATTCGTTTTAGCGGAATACTCTAAAACTAAAAGGATTTAAAAAAAATCCGTAGTGACAGTTGTCGATCATGCATAAATATAATTAATTATCTAATTTTTGTCCTAATAACCTGTAGCATTTCGAGGATAAATCGAAAAAATGTGAATACTAGAGGTCATTTCGTGATTTTTATCTATCGAGGAAACTTTATTGTTTTATGTTTCTGATTAATGTCTATGCTTGAATATATCGTATAGTTACTCATACAATATTTTATTTTTAACTTTAAAGTGGATATACCCCTCTAAAATCAAATCGAAGATTAGGAATTTTTCCTCTGCTCCCTCTTAATAGATTATAACGCTGTCTTGGGCACATGGGTGGCGGGAGTAAGCTGTCACTTGAGAGCTACCGACGAGAGTGGACGCTTACCTGACGCACTGGTGTGGTACCGAGCCAGTGACACCTTAGGTATTAGGCACACACAGGGAGTACTTCAAGTGCTAATTACAAATATTGTTATTGAAATGTAAACAACATAATTTCACATATTGAGAAATCACATGTACACGTTCCATATATGTATATGTAGGGAAAAAAAAAGAAAAATATTTAACCACAACAGCCCAAACAAATGCACGCACTATTGAATTATCACATAGGAAACGAAACAATAAGAGATAATTAAGAGTTAATTTTAGTGAAATTACAAGCACATCGGACTTGTCAACTTATGTGTCAGGGCGATGGGCGCAGAGGCAGTGCCCCTCATATCTTTGCGATTCAAAATTGTGAGTGGCACTGTAACTGTTATGGACGAGGCGTGTAGCTTGTCATCAGATGCCCAACTTGTTCGTCCCGTCACTTAATATTATAAAAAAAAATATTGCTTAGTAAACAAACGTCGAATCGAACCTACATTGACACTGAAAGGATGTCCATAGCCGATTGATTATACTTCTTAAATGCTATGATAAAAAATTATAAACCAAGTACTTTTTTAGAGACATTAAGGTGACGGGATAACACAGGACCATAAAAGTTGGCGAAATAAAGAAGAGGCCTATGCTATATTTTTACCTACCTTGTGTTCTTAACGACTAAGCTTACGTATATCAATAATGCACACTTGCATGGTGGTATAAGGTTCATTAATAACACGTGTCAACCCCATCGCATGCCCTAGGCGTACTCGCAAGTGAGCCGCTCGATATCTCTGGAACCACCCACCCACGAATGATATATCCAATTTTGTTTGTTTTTTTTTAATCTGGATTAGCTATCGTTTTTTTTATAATACTAAGTGATGGGACGAACAAGTCGTGTGCCTGGTGGTAAGCGTCACGCCAGTCCCTAACAGTTGCAACTGTCACTCAGAGCTTTAAATCACAAAGATCTGAGGGGCACTGCCACTGCGCCCGACAGCCTGAGACTTAAGTTAACAAGTTGAAGCTCTCGGTGGATCATCAAAAAAAAAACGATCGCCTTACTTGGTGCAATGCCATGCTTACCAGACTCAAGAAAGGGGCGTCAAATTTGGTGTGGGACATAGTAACAGGTGACGAAACATGGATTTATAGTTACATTTGACATTTGTCTGTCACAAATGAATTATTGAAGGTGAACAACGTTGACCTTATGAACCATCCCGCGTACAGTTCCGACCTGGCACCTTGTGACTATTATTTATTTCCAAAAATTAAGAACCAATTAGGCGGTCAACGATTTTATCACCTGAAGAGGCTGTCGAAGAGTATGAAAAATATGTTTGAGAGATTGTCACGGAGGTTTGGCATAAATGTTTTCAAAATTGGTTAATACATATGAAAAAGTGCATTAACGCTAACGAATAATATTTTGAGAAACAATAAATTAATTTCTAAGCATTTATACTATTTTTTTCTTATTCATTCCGGAAACTTATAGTGCGTCTCACGTATCACTATTCTTTGTATTACTGAGCACCACTTTTTATCTAAACATCAGTTCATGTTGAACTTCAACAACCGTTTCGTTCAGCAGAGAAAAAGCTATTGATTGCGGCTCTTTAATTCTTATTAAAAATAATTTTAAATTCAAAGAACGTTCAGATATTGTGAGCCTATTGAGCGGGCTATAGAGATATCTTGCATAGAGTTTGAACGGCTTGTTGTATTAAGCGTGTACAGATCTCCTCATTTATCTTACGAATTATTTGAAAAAAGATTAGATAAAGTTTTAGGCAAATTAAATAATCCAAATAAATATATTGCTGTTTGTGGTGACTTCAATCTTAACTTATTAGAAGACTCCAGTGCTAGCAGTAGGCTCATATTATTTTTCCAATGTTATACTCTTGTGAATCGTCTTTGTGCCTACTAGAATAACTTCTACTACAGCCACTTGTTTAGATAACATTTATACTAACGCCGTACCTAGTATTAAATCTATTATAAATAAATTAACGTTTGTCATAAAAAATACTGCTGACCTTGATGGTCTTTCAGTCAGAGTAATTAGTTCTATAGTTGATTGTATTGCGCCTTACTTAGCCTATGTCTTTAATATTGATGACCTCATGAAGCAAAGTAAAGTTATTCCACTTTTCATATCTGGTAGTATGTCAGACCTCACCGATTTCAGACCTATTTAAATAGTACCAACCCTCAATAAAATCTTTGAAAAAAAAAATATTCCAAATCAGATGTGTGCACATGTGACATTTTTATAGTAACAGCTTAATGTCTCCTAAGCAATCTGGTTTCACTCAGGGTCTCTCTACAACCGATGCTGGTGTTAAGTTGATGAAACATATATTTGATGCATGGGAAGACTCACATGACGCTATTTTGTGTAATCTGTGACCTTTCCAAGGCTTTTGATTGTGTGCACCATGATAATCTAGTCAGGAAACTTCACCATTCTGATTCATAATGGTGAAGTTTCCTCCGGTGAAGGTCACGACCTTGACCTTCTTAAATCGTATTTGAGTGGTAGGGTACAGAGGGTCGATGTTAACGGTACGAGATCATTAGGGTCTGCAAGCATGGGTGTCCCTCAAGGTTAAATTCTAGGTCCATTTTTGTTTTTAGTTTATATTAATGACTTACCTAGCCTCTTGGAGTGTTTGAAACATGAGATGGTATTGTATTGTTTGCTGATGACACTTCATTATTATTTAAAATTAAAAGGCACCAATGTTCCTACGACGATGTGAACAATACTATATCTAAAGTAGTCGATTGGTTTGTTGTTAATAACCTGCTCCTTAATGAGAAAAAACAAATTGTGTGAAATTTACATTACCCAATGTTAGAGAGACAGTTACAAACATTGTAGTTAGAAACGAAAAATTGAATCTTGTGGATACAGTAGTATTTCTAGGTATAACGTTAGATGCTAAATTGCAATTGGGTACACATGTAGGTAAGTTCTCAAAACGGCTCAGCTCTGCGGTGTACGCGATTATAAAAATACGGAAATTTTTAGACGTCGAAACTGCTAGGTTGGTTTGCTTCAGCTACTTTCACAGTCTAATAACATACGGCATTTTGCTTTAGGGTAATGCCGGCGATATTAATAGAATCTTTGTCCTGCAGAAACATACGTCTAGGGCAATTTACAATCTGTGCCCCAGAGTATCTTTGAGAAATAAGTTTAAGGAAATTAATATTTTACACTAGCGTCACAGTACATCTACGAAAATTTATGTTTAGAGGTATAGTAATCTCTTAATGAAAAATAGTGACAGACATAACATTAATACGAGGAATATAAATAAACTAGCAGTTCTCGATATTCGTCTTCACGAAGTGACAAATTCATTTAAGGGGTAATGTATACGCTTCTATAACAAGATTCCGGTTGATATATAAAATTTGCCATTCACGAAGCTGAAAAGAAGTGAAATAAAAACTTTATACTAAAGGTTATTATCATTGACCTTGTTAGTAGGTCAATGGTTATTATACAACTTCTGCGTACTTGGATGACAAAAATCCGTGGTAGCAACCCGTTTAGCTCATGCTAAATAGGTTTCTTCCACGGATTGTTTTTTTTTATGTAAAGAAAGAAAGGCAAACGAGCCGACGAGCCAATTGATGGGAGGTGGTCATCGTCGCCCATAGACATTTACGGTTACGGTTACCACGGGATCGAGGAGAGGAGGAGGAGTAGGAGGAGGAGAAGGAGATCCATGAGGAGGGTAGTCTCTATCTCTTATGATTGAAAGCAAAATAAAATATTGTAAATGTTGAATGCGTACAAATGTTATTTACAAAGAGCAACCCCTAGAGTTTCTTGCTTATTCTTCTCAGGGGAATCTGCCCTACGAATGAGCGGTAGAGTTTAACCAATGTGACGATTTCAAGTGTAATAATGCTTATACCTATGAAATAAAGATTATTTTGGTTTTGATTTTGAAATATAAAACAGTACTTTGGTCGATCGGAACACTCTCCCGCCAACAGTAGCTTCCTAATTCGCGCCAAATATTTTAGTGAGAAATAGGACATCAAGGGGTATGGACACTAGAACTTCCAGCTCACCAAAGACAACGAGTAAACACAAATGCAACCCCAAAAGTTATAAAAAATGACGTATGCTGGTGTATGACCAAAAATGCATGAAATTCACTAATTTTGTTTTCAATGACCACTTTAGGGTGTATTGTCGGACTGGTATCACAATATCAGATTAATTTGTAAGAATAAATGTTATTTTGACTTTGATTTCACGATGCTTCAACAGAGTAACTTTAGAGATTTTACTTCCATTTTTTTATAATTTCCTATTAGTTTTTATTTGAATTGTTCCTTTAAGGTCTTAATTAATACTTGTTATAGTACAGTATACGCGTAATATTGATTATTTTCTTTAATACCATTACTAGTTCATTACAAATCTTCCTAATAAATTGGGTTAAGTGAGGAACTCTTGGGCGTAGTTGTGTGATTTTCTTCGGTCGAGTAACTAAGGGTAAAACGTGATAACTAGTATTGAAACTAATAGCATATTACCAAATAAACACCAAATATTAGGCCAACGTGGCCGAATAGATGAATATTTGGCGAATAGATGAATATTTGGCCTAACTATTTAGCCTGATCAACGCAAGTATGAAAATTATCAAAATGTACCACTTATGAAATTCGGTTATGATAAATAGTTTTGAACAATGAAACACAAAAATATATGTAATTTAAATTGATGCCTGAATGAGGTAAATTATTGTTTATTACACTTCAATTTGATTAACATTCAAAATCTTGATTTTATTTTAGTTTTCAAATAATAGATACTCGGTTTATTTTGTGAACGTTTATTTACTCATGAATAAACTGTGTAGGCACGTAACTAATAAACACTTTTCATTGTGATATGTTACCTTTTTTGATCTCTTACAAAAATAAACTTAGTTATAACTTGCGCATTCAAGAACTTACTAAACCCTCGCCTGAGAGGCTCGTGCCCAACAATGGGACGCATAAAAGGGTTGATCTTAAATTTTAGTTATTACAAAATGTTATATTTAATGAACATGTACGGAGTACGTAATAGTACATTATTGCAGAGGTCGGGAAGTAAGGGATTGCGAGACGAGCAATCCCCGGTCTCGCCGAGGCATGTATAGAATTTTTCTCAAACAATGTGAGGAAATAATAAAAAGAGAGGTAGATGCTTAGAATAATTACGCATAGAAACCTAGTCCGCACACGCTAAGTGAGGCAAATTGAAGCGCTCCCAAAGGGCCTACACGAGCGGGCGGGCCGTCAGTGCTCAAGGTCAACTTGCACCGCGAACAGCTCAAGAATTTTAGCTAAAAATGACGAAATGTACGGTAAATGAGTGTAAAAATACGTCAGACAAACATTAAATAGATACTAACATCACATTCCACACGGAAGTAACGCGTTTCCAGCTTGTATTTTTATATAAATATTCACTAAAACCGAAAATTAACGTACTACTGAAACTAGACTACATGAATTTGATTTTTGCCTCACTTGTGACAGTTCGTTTGATAAGAAACTATTATTCTATGCGTTATTATTCTAAGGGTAATGGAAAAAGTAAAATAATGCTTAATATTAAAAGTGATATTTGGCGTGTTAAGATAACTGCTAAAAGAAAATCTTATCTTCTTCTCACTAGCACTCTTTTTCTCGGCCAAATGCACAAAAGACGAAAAAACAAAAGAATACCAAAACGCTTAAAAACGTTTTTTTTTCAAATTAAGCGGTACAGCCAGGTATTTTTAATTCAATTATGAACACTCGGCAGTTGGCTGTATGACTTTTTCTTGTGCCTTTCTTAATAAGTAGGTAGATATAAAAATTTAGAGAACTGAACTTGACAGTAATGGATTTTCATACTAACTTGCTGGCCTTGGCCGGGAAGAAGTCGCACGTCGAAGAGTTCGCGGAAATTAATGCAAATAAAATAAATAAGAGTTGCATTTCTTTTTATAGTACCAAGTGACGGGACGTGAGTCTGGTGGTAAGCGACACGCCTGTCCATTACAGTTGCAACGCCACTTAAAGCTTTAAATCGCACTGCCACCGCGCGCCCTTCATCCTGAGACACAAGTTGACAAGGTCCATGCGCCTGTAATTCACCATCACCCTTGCCCTTTAAAAACCGGAACACAGTAATGTAAATGTCACTTTATTTTCTGTAGCAAGTATTCAGAACTACATATGTTTGAGAGTTTGTGTAACTATAGCTGGGATAATATGGGTGGGCTATTCACTTAGTTTCAGAGCTGCCCTCTCTCCGCTCACTCGTAAATGTAAACACTCCAAATTAGTTTATCAATTATCCTTTTAACTCGATTACTTTGATACCTCGTATATAAGTTTTTCATCATCAAATTTGCCATTTGCTGTCGCGGCTAGCATTACAGTCGCTACACTAATTTATTATAAGCCCGGCCATTATGCAGAAATCAATCAAGTGTCCAATTACAGTGAAGTTTGTTATGTCATCGCGAGCTTCCTAATTCATTAACATTATCGATATTTTAGATTGAAGAAGCTATTCATTTTCATGATTAACTAGACTCGATCTTTACATAGGGTCGTTCGGTGGAGTTTGCTTTATTAAATTGTGCCGAATTTGAATTGTAAGGAAGATGTCCTGATGACACTTTAGTCCGTTATAATACAGGACAATACAATACAAATTTGTTTATTTTCTCCAAAGTTACAATGACAGTTTGAACAAATAATCTACAGACATTGACTTGTCATGCGTCATATAAATAATAACGCACACACTCAACATAGCCCCGCACTAGGGAAACCTTGTGTCGCGGGTGCCATGGACACACACATAGACAACCGCAAATTACACCCAAACTCACGAGAGTAATAAATGTAGGCCTTACAAATATTTCTCCCAGCCTGGGAATAGAACCTGAGACCTCTGCGTGGCGTTTGGGCACGGAGGCAGTTAAATAATAAAAATCAAATCACTAATATTTATCGTTACACTGCGCAAACCTAAGGGCTACATGTTGCCCCTTGCCGCCATCCGCTGTCTTTCTATATCTAAATTGTCTTTTAATTATTTTTTTTATAATAATATCAAGTGATAGGATGAACGAGTCGTGCGCCTGATGGACTCAGAGTTTTAAATCGCAAAGATCTTAGCGGCACTGCTAATGCGCCCGTTAGCCTGACACGTAACTTGATAAGTCTCATGTGCCTGTAATTTCACCAGCTCTCTTATCCTTCAAAACCGGAACGCAGTAATGCTAACATTACTGCTTGGCAGCAGAAATAGGTAAAGTGGCAGTACTACCCTGGACCAACTCTTTCAGAAGGAGCTTTATTATTCATTTCACGATTCGATTTTACGGTTTATTACGTTACCAAGTTACGGGACGAACAAGTGCTCTGGTTCATGGTTTGCAACACGCCTGTCCATAACAGCTGCAGTGCCACACAGAACTACAAATCGCAGATATCTGAGGGGTTCTGTCATTAAGGCATAAGTTAAGAAGTCCCATGTGTTATTGTATACTGTACTTTACAAGAAGTGTGTAAACAAAATCTTTTGTTTGTATTCCTTTTGTTAAATGTGAATTGTCCTCTACAATAAATAAATAGACAGATGTTCAACAAACAAAGCTGAAAGCCATCCCGACTAAGCCTTTTTTTAACCGACTTTACAAAAAGGAGGAGGTTCTCAATTCGACTGTATGTTTTTTTTTGTACGCGATAACTCCGGTATTTGTAAACCGATTTTCATGATTCTTTTTTTGTTGGAAAGAGGATATCTCCATAGTAATCCCATTTAATTTTGAAGAAAATCATCCACCTCTAAGGGTAGCTGTTCACGCATGAAGTTTCATTTTTATAAATAGCGCCTAAATTTTGTTATAAGGAGCAATTATTTTAAGGGTTGGTTTTGCTATTCTTCAATTCAAGGCGTTTTTCTCTCGATATACTTTAAGTAGTGAGAAGTGAGAACCGATTTTTATTATCTCCTGTGTCAAGTCCCGTATAGTAGCGAACTAGGGGATGAATCCGGGTTTGCGCACTTTCCGGTAACCGATTTCAATAAAACTTGGTAATTATATTTAACTGCACGTACTTTTGAGGTCGGTTTTTTAGTACTATGCATTAAGATTATTTATCAAGTGACGGGACGAACAAGTCGTGCGCCTGATGGTAAGCTATACACCTGTCCATAACAGTTAAAGTGACACACAGAGGTTTAAATCGCAAAGATCTAAAGGGCACTGCCCGTCGCCCTGAGACATAAGTTAACAAGTCCCATGTGCCTGTACTTTCACCAGCATCCATACCCTTCAAAACCGGAACACAGTAATGCTGCCATTACTGCTTGGTGGCAGCAATAGGTAAGGTGGCAGTACTTCTCTGGTCAAACTCTTTCACAAGGAGCTCTACTGCTACTAAATAATATTATTTTTGCGTTGGTGGTTAAAAAAACACTGATAATTGAAATTATAGTAAACGACAAACTACACGATAAAGAGGATACAGCTGCGAAGCTCATGTTCGGTTAAAATTAAAGTTTTTCGGCAACAAAGTTAATTCTACACCACGTTATAGACGCCGCAACTGGGTTATGGTTTAAAACTTTGTTTCAACCGAAATTTAATATTTAATGTACAAAGTATTAACACAGATTCAATAACAGTTTTGCTAGTTTAAATAATTAAACTGAAATCGATATTCATTACAGAAGAAGTTGTTCTTGGATAAATTTTAAATAAAATCGGGATGCGGTCGTCTGTACACTTTTAAATAATAATAATAATGCCAATTGTTTTGTCCGCAAATGAGTTGATGATGACAGAAGGCGGTCCTCCTCGATACGGCACGTATTGGTCGCCGGTTCTTAAACCTGAATCTCTAACCCCGGCCGACTGTGCTAGTGGCGGGAAATGCCGCCTCTCCCATTAAAAAATTCTAAAGTAATCTTTTAGGCCTTGGGTGAGTCTAAAATAGATAAATAATAATAATAACGCACACACTCATAGCCCCGCATTAAGGAAACCCCTTATCGCGGATGCTACGGACACACATACACAACCAAAAATTACACCTAAACTCACGATAGATATAAGTGTAACCGTTCAGCCACGGAGGCAGTTATTTTACGATACTACGTAGTTTCTAATGTCCCACAGATCGGTGGTAACCCAGTGGAAAAGCGACTGCTTTTCAACTGATGATGATAGATGGTTCGAATCTCTCTGGATGTGAGTTTAATTTTTAAGTAGCAATTCCTCTCGTTAATAGAGAAGGATAAAATCGTAAAATCTGAATTACAACCTTTGTAAAAAATCCCCAATCCACATTGATATAACAGATCATGACCACCTGTAAGAGCTACAGGGTCAGTACCATGAATTTTGTTGTTCAAACACTCGGAAGCCGTATGTAATAACCTTTATGGAGCATTTATTCAATACGAATTTCATCGCGCTCACGCCGCGCGGCGACCGCGTGTGTCTAATTGTAATGGCAAAGTACGTTCTATTCATGTAGCTTTTACGTTTTAACGTAAATGAGCATCCTGGGCGCGGGTGAGGTCTTCTGCGTGACCGTTGACCGGTTGTATTATTCAGAGGAATTTAAATGTTATGGCCTAGTAAATAGAATTTAGTACTAGTAATGTACATGAAAGCGTGATAGTTGGGCGGTCGCCGCGCGACGGCCGCGCGAAAACTTTCGCGTCTTGTAACTGGGCGTTTAGTGTAAAGTTTTAGTTTTTGAACCTCGTAAATGGCAAATTTGGAATATCAACTGAAATCTTATTGCGCCTTAAATCGTGTCGGTAAGTAAATGGTTAATTACAGACAGTGTGAAATTTTGTATATTATTTCGCGATCATCAAATATTATAATGCCCAAATTAACCAAAAACTACAACATTACTTACCGAATCAATATTAATAACTTAAAACAGTAAATTATTAAT
>NW_020653851.1:1431508-1461936 GCF_003589595.1 Hyposmocoma kahamanoa | reverse complement strand
TTTTTCTGAGTGCTTTTTCTGAGTGTTCGATCTTTGTATTAATAATTATAACAAACTAGTGGAGTAATTTCACAAAAAATAATTGAATATCAATTCAATAGAAATTTAATTAAAACAGTAAATTTATGTTCACACAGTAATATTAAGTGACAGGACAAACAAATCGTGCGCCTGATGGTAATCTACACGCCTATCCATAACAGTTGCAGTGTGCTACTCAGAGCTTTCAATCGCAAAGATCTGAGGGGCACTGCCAATGCGCCCGTCACCCTGAGACACAAGTTGATAAGTCCCATGTGCCTGTAATTTCACCAGCACTCTTACCCTCCAAATCGGAACACAATAATGCTGACACTACTACCTGTGGTGGCACCACTGCCCTGGATGAAGTATTTCACCAGGAGCTCTACTGCTACTAAACTAAATGATGTGCAGCGTCTTCACCGTACATCACGCCGCATCTAGGCGTTAGTACATAGATATCGTTGGATAAACATTCATTTATACGAGGAATAAAAATAAAGTGGTTTACAACAAACGTTGACAGTTGTCTTCACACAGTTTTAATTTCATTTAGTAATAATAATAATACTTTATTTCGCACAGTTATCCATAGTTTATTAGTAAAGAACTTAGGAATAAGGTTAGTATTATGCTATTCAAATGCTAAAATTACAATAAAATAAGATAATGTGAAACAAATAAAAAATGAAAAACAAAATAATTATACAATTCAAAACCAAAAAATAAACCACGAATACAATATTAAATATAAAATGATAAAATTGAAAATTACAAAATTGAAAATTAAAAAATTGAAAATGATAAAATTGAAAATTACAAAATTGAAAATTATAAAATTGAAAATTATAAAATTGAATATTATAAAATTGAAATTTATAAAATTGAAATTTGAAAACTGAAAATTGAAATTTAAATCATCCTTAGACTATCTAAGAAATCATCACAATTACTCGTACAATTACAATCACATTACCGTAAGCGAAATAGAGTTGAATTTAAATCTTAAATTTTAAGCTCGACGTCTCTTGACGTAGTAAAATACTCCTTGCATACGTTATTTGAAGTGTGAATGGTAAAAATTTAATTTGGAGTCTGTAGTGGTTGATTTCAGTGAGTATGATTTAAATATTTAATTGTGTAGGTGATTACACACAGCGGTGCCTCCATCGACGAATATGTACCACCAGGCAATTTTAACACCGAATATTTTCACTTTTGTTTCCAATACATTTGAAATGTGTTTTTTTAATAATACTAAGTGACGGGACGAACTAGTCATGCGCCTGGTGGTAAGCGACACGCCTATCCATAACAGTTGCAGCGCCACTTAAAGCTTTAAATCGTAAAGATCTTAGCGGCACTGACACGATACGACGTCGCGTCGTGCTACGACGCGGCATCGTTTTACGATGCGACGTAGTATCGTGGAAATCTACGACGAGCAAAGTAAAATTTCACGACACCGTAACGTGTCGCGATGCACGGTACTTCGTCGTATCGTAGAAACTCACGGTGCGCTCCCCAGTGCCGCATTAATTTATTATTTAATTTTCGGGCTCGTGAAACGATGCCGCGTCGTAGCACCACGCGACGTCGTATCGTGTTTATGTGTACGAGCCCATAACTTAACAAATCCCATATGCTTGTAATTTCACCAGCACCCTTACCCTTCCAAACCACTCACAAGGCTCACATTACTGGTTGGCGGCAAAAATAGGGAAATTGGCAGTACTTCCCTGGACGAACTCTTTGACAAGAAGCTCTACTACTACTAAAATGATGGAAATGGTGAAATGACAGGCACATGAGACTCGTTTCGGAGCGAAGGGCGCCTGTGCAGAGCCTCTCAGATCTTTGCGGTTCAAAGCTCTGAGCAGCACTGCAATTGTTATGGACATGCGTGTAGCTTACCATCAGACGCACGACTTGTTCGTCCTATCACTTGATATTTATAAAAAAATGCTTGAAAGACAATTTAGACATCCGCTCACGCGATACATGCAGCCGTAGACGCATACCACACCTAGAGGTGTCGGTGATGATTTTATACCGATTTATCGGATATCGAAATTATAACAGATAAAAGAACTAATATTAATTGCTATTTCGGTAACTACTCTAGCAAACCATAAAGTTTTTAATGCCTGCGTCTGTCATTTAAAAAAAATAAACAACTTCAAAAATACGTCACGACAATCGTGTGTTATTGTTTGGGCTGGTGATTTCGGTGTTTATTTATTGAAAACATACCGTAAATATAATATTTTTTATTTATAAAAACTTATATTTAAACTGAATGCTTTTCTAATTTACGAAACCAAATAGCCGCCATTTTGCGGTAGGAGGAGCGCATCGCGTGAGCGGATGTAGAAAGACAGCGGATAGCGGCAAGGGGCAACATGTAGCCCTTAGGTTTGCGCAGTGTACTGCCAACTTTAAATATTAGTGATTTCCGTTATTTTAAAGGGAATTTCCTGGTTACGTTATTCATTAATTAGGCACATTATTATTATTTAACTGTCTCTGTGGCCGAACGCCACGCAGAGGTCCCAGGTTCTATTCCCGGGCGTCTATCCAGCAGTTAGCTGGATAGACGTTTCGTTTACCACCCGCCACACGATTCGTGCCTTCCGTGAACGGATATTGATATCATAAAAAAAAAATACACAAAGATTTGAAAAATAATACAAAAGAGAAAAAGAATTCTCCAGTAAGTACAACGTACAGGATATAAATAAAGCTGTGTTCACACAAACGTGGTGCCGAGTGGCACCGAGTGGTACGCCACATCCGCTCGAAACTGCGAATTGGGAATACTGAATAGAGATAAATTTTAGTCGAGAGGTTTATTCTGAATCGAGCAAAGTTTCTAGATGTGTGTGGGCGGTAAGCAATCGCAAATGCCGTACAAGCGTATATTTAAAGTACCTTCTAGAACTATCTTTAATATCCTTTGAACTTTAAAACACACTCGACGCCCATTTACTTTGCACTGCTTCATGATTTATGTTGTACATTTTGTGAATGAATAATAATGAATGAACCTACTACAATTACTAAGAAATTTATTAATAAGCTATGTATCTCAGGAGTCCCAGGACTACATTACAGTAGCTATAGATTACACTATATTTGTTTCTGAGCAATCAAAATCATTTTTTAATTGGTTCTTAAAAACATGTAAAAATGTTAGTTTGTGACGATACGATCTACTTCCTTCATTACCTGTCCTATCTTTTTATCACCCTTTTCTCTGGTTTCTGGCCACTATCGTTCTCTATTCTTTTCCTTCGTCATTTTTACTTTGCATCGTTCTGTCGTCATTCCAATCATAATTCTCGACGCGAGAGTACGTGCTTTTTGACGTGAGCGAGCTCTCGAAGTAGCTTTCTTTATGCTGCCTCGAAATGCTGGAATAACCTACCGCCACCATCAGAAATGCTTCGTCACGTTTTACTTTTAAAAAGTTACGTTTTTCTTAAAGACAAAGAGGAATCATTATATTTCAAATCAATAGTACATTTCACTCAAAATTCTACAAATTGATGGCACAAAGACCAGAAGTGTGCAGATTATGTAAATATCACTATGTATTACAGCTATGTAAATAGCGATGTGACAACAGCAGAAGCCATTTCAGGGTTATAACTACTTCTTTCTGCATACCTGCTGCCTAATTAAACTAAGGGCTGCATTGACTTACAAATAAATGGACGACGGGTCTAATACAAAAACCACGAAAAAAATGTCCCACGTCAACCTGTTTAAACGTAGTGACATGTAAAGGAATATGAATAAGCTAAAACGTTGAATTTAAATTGTAATGTCATCGCAGTACTGTCTAATTTTGCTTGCTTCGCTGTTAGTCGAACAAACGAAGACTAAAGTGTGAATGACGCTCTGTATACGATTTTAACGCCCTATAAGTTCGGACACTTTTTAGCGCGGACCCGACGTCCATATAATTGTAAGTCAATGGTTAACTGTTAATTTTTAGTAGCAGTAGAGCTTCTTGTGAATGAATTCGTCCAAGGACGTACTGCCACTGTACTGCTTACCTATTTCAATGTCAAGCAGTAATATGAGCATAACTGCTTCCGTTCCAGTTTCGAAAGGTTAGCATGCTGGTGAAATTACAGGCACATGGGACTGGTCAACTTATGTCTCAGGGTAACTCAGGGCGCAGTGGCAATAAGATCTTTGCGATTTAAGCCCTGAGTGGCACTGCAACTGTTATGGACAGGTATGTCGCTTACCATCAGTGCACGACTTGTTCGTCCCATTACTTAGTATCACAAAATAAAATATCCTTCGATTTACCTGGACTCGAACTGTTGCCAAGCAGAGGCCACCATTCTTAACCAACTAAGCTACAGAAGCAGTCAGCATTTTCATGCTTTTTTATTATTTTTTATATTTGCATGCATTTTTTTATTCAAAATTGGACAATAAATTGCAGAACTTATTAATCTTATTACGATATTTAGATTCTTAAGACACAGGGAACTAGAAACAATTGGAACGAGTCTTCAATAGATATCTTCTGTCTTCATTTCATTTCAAAGGTACTTATTAATTAACATTTATTCAAGGACATGTTTTTTTTATTCTAATGTAAGTGTGCATTTGACCTCCATCTCACCTGATGGAAAGTGATGATGAGGTCGACCATGGAGCATGCACATTTCAATTCTTTTTTGACATTTAAACCAACATAATAATAAACATCTACAAGGCCGTACGGGCAACAAAAACCAAGCGAATTGTATAATATAAATTGCATAAGGAAGGAACACTTTAAAAGCTCTAAAAAACAAACACTCACAACAGTACAGAACGTACTGTTGTGAGTATACGTACTCCGTATAACACACATGGAGAATGCAGTATTTACTCCTTTATCACTGCAGTGTTTGCTGTCTCGTACCCGCAACATCTCGTTTTGCATCAATTCTTTGACTTCAACGTCTTTTATTGTTTAATGAATTCTCTATTGGATAATGAATTCATTAAAAGTGTGGTGTGCCACTGGGAGAGGGGTTGCTTTTCCAATTGAGCTGTCAATTGTTCGAACCCAGAGGTGGCATGTACTTGTAACTGTCATTTCTAAGTTATGTACATTTGTGAATATGTCATCATATTTATCATTACCATAGTAGTTGTAGGCTAATAGTGCGTCACGCTGGCCCAATGCAGGTTGAGAACTTCACACGTGTCCATTTGTGATCTTTCTTCGATGTGCAAGTTCCATCACGATGTTTTTCTCGATTCGAAAGCCCACGGTAAATTTTAAATTAAATTTCGCGCATGGATTTCGAAAAATTCACAGGCCTGAATTCAAACCCACAGCCTTTGCTTGAGAGGCGGTAAATTAAACCATTAGGCTACCACGGCTTCCTGTTTAATAGTAACTATTGCTAACTACGTCACAAAACCTGTTGAAAGAAGGTTCACAACTCTTAAAAATGTGCGAATTCCCCAACCCACATCCACATTCTAAATATACCCGTATCCAGTAGATATATCATGGGCTCCAGACTACAGTCAAGCTATTGCCACTTTTAGTTCTTTTACTTGTCTCTGTTTCCTAGTGGAACAATCTTTGAAAGCTCTTCATGTCACCACACTTCAATTATAGAAAAAGACGTAATACAAGAGCAGTTAACAGACTATCAGCAAAGAATGTCGCTGTTCAAAACGAAGCTATAGCCACCTTTAATTCTCCCACTCATCTTGGTTTCAATCTTAATGGAATAACTCTTGAAAGCTCTACAAGGCGCCACACTTCACTTCTTCAAAAACAAGAGCAGTTAATATTTTTAGAGATACAATGTCCTCAGTTCGAAAGACGATTCGTTGCACGTCGGGTACAAGATAAAGCCATTATTGAATCTAATCGACTGGAACAGAATACGGACAGACACCTTACGGTTACACGTGACTGGACTCCTTATTAGTGTACCGAGTTATTGAGTTGGACCGTTTATACGGTGAATTTGGTTATATTGCAATGAGGACCATTATCGTTCAGTTGAGCCAAAAAGAAAGAATGAAATTACATATATTTAAGTAAAACACACATTCTCTTATAAATCTATTTATTAAGCCGAGTTGCAAGCACTAACGATGCGAGCAGTTTCTTTCTTTGTTAGTTTTACCTGCCTACCACATTCTCTGAGGAAATAGGGGGAGCCGAACTAGACACTCACACTACATCACATATACACACATATACTTACACAGACCTATACACGACAATTGATATCAGTAATTTACAGTTAGTTATGAACTCAGTTTTTATTGTACCAATTTAAATTTATTTTTCTACCCAATGTTGTAATAATATATCACATATTTTGTATACATAGTGAGTTTCTATAATTGGCTTTTGTACTGCTTAAACATATTTGTAAAATAAGTTTAAGAATGCTGTTGAAACTTTGTTCATTGAATAAAATAAAATAAAATAAAAATTACTGGTACTCTGATCGCGCTCCTAAGTACAGCAATAATATGTACGTAGTACGAGGGCGTCTGAAAAGTAATCTCTTTTGATTATTATTTTTTTGTTTATATCCGCTCACGCGATGCGCTCGTCCTACCGCAAAATGGCGGCTATTTGGTTTCGCAAATAAGAAAAGGATTCAGTTTAAATACAAGTTTTTATAAATAAAAATTATTATTCTGCATTGCTAAATAAATACCTTCCGTACTACAACAAAAACATCTCAAATAAAATGTAGTGATACACCGCAAATCCTGCACTTAAAAAGCACTAATGAAATTTTTGGTGTACTTGGGTAAATATTATAATATTCCGTTTGAGTGGTTCTAACGTTTACCATGAAATTACTTCTTAAAATATAGTTGACTTAAAAAACGCTACTTACGGTATGTTTTCAATAAATAAACACCGAAATCACCAGTCCAAACAATAACACACACGATTGTCGTGACGTATTTTTGAAGTTGTTTATTTTTTTTAAATGACAGACATTGAAATAGCAATTAGTATTAGTTCTTTTACCTGTTATAACTTCGATATCCGATAAATCGGTATAAAAACATCACCGGCACCTCTAAGTGTGGTATGCGTCTACGGCTGCATGTATCGCGTGAGCGGATAATATCAAGTGACGGGACGAACAAGTCCCATGTACTTGTAATTTCACCAGCACCCTTAGCGCCCAGTTACCACGTTTTCGTGTGCATTAATGGCGATTAATGCTATTTAAAACTCTGAGTGTCACTGTCACTGTTACGGATAGTCGTGTAGTTTCACACGAGACACACGACTTGTTCGTCTCGTCTCTTTGTGTCATAGAAAATACTGTTATTATGTTTATTGTGTTATTTTATTGTACAACCGCATACCTTTTAAGTTTTTTTTCTTTTCAATTACCTCTACCACCCTTAAACTAAAATATAAACATAAAACAAAATATACAGTCAATTCGGGTAACTTTGCGTTTTTCTAATAATTTCAAATTTAATTAAGTTTCTTAACAATTACTTTATTAACTGAATAGTGTTCTTTTAAGCCCTTTTTTCGTTCTTATATAAGGAATTTAGTAATTATTCAACAAAACTGTTCTAGATTTGCTCCAAAAGTCACATTCAAAGTTGCCTTGAATTTTGGGTAACTTCGAATAAGATTAGCCTTCGATATGGAAACCGTATATTTTCTAGATATTTTACAGTTTGTGTAAGATTATACGACATATTCATATTTTTTAGATGTGAATCTGTCCAAATATTCCTGACAGTGCGTTCAAAAACGACATTTGACTTGGTATTGCCATAATAAAACGAGACGAACTAATTTAGTTGAAATGAAAAACTTGTTTTTTTTTTAGATTTTTTAATTAATGCGAATAAAAATGAAAATTTTCTGTTTAATAATAAATTCTACGCTTATTTAGCTATCAAACGAGATCGAAATGAATCACCTATAACAATTATTTTAGGCAAAGTAAATACATAACAAAAATCTATTCACCCCACTCCTTGAATAAAATGTCGTCATTAATATAAATACGGCCGCCTTTTCTAGATAGCTGTTGCTCTTTTATAATATTCACAATATCACCTTTATTAACTTGACATGTCTCAACGTTAGAGGGCCAAGACCAACCACCTAAAAAGCATTTTTGGAGCACTGAGACAGTAATTTCCAAAGGAGTAACTTTTAGAACTCTCCCTGGAAACAGACTACCCTCTTCTCTAAAAACACAGTCAAACACATTCAAAGTTACCCAAATTTCTCTGTTTGGTAACGTCGTCAAAATCTAATTCGTTTTACGCGTAAATACAAAACCAAATTAAATTATACTATAAAAAAGCGATATATAAACCTCTACTTAAGTGTGGAAACCACACAAACAATATTCAGATTTATATATTTAATTCCGATTCTAAAACTGAGCAACAAATCACACCAAACTACTTTCGCCAAGAAAAAACCGCGAAAGTTTAAAGAAATACAATGTAACATTACTTTTTTCTTTCATAACTTTTGTTTAACAATTTTGTTCCGATTTACACAGTTTCAGTACTAAAAATAAAAGATCGCTATACATAAAATAAATTTTTAAATCTTTTACGCAACTACGTTCAAAGTTACACCACGATTCAAAGTTACCCGAATTGACTGTATATAAAATATAAAGAAAGTTTAAATCATTGACTTACAATTATATGGACGTCGGGTCCGTGCTAAAAAGTGTCCGAACTTATAGGGCGTTAAAATCATATACAGTGTCATTCACACTCTAGTCTTCGTTTGTTCGACTGACAGCGAAGCAAGCAAAATTAGACAGTACTGCGATGACATTACAATTTAAATTCAACGTTTTAGCTTTTTCATATTCCTTGAAATGTCAGTACGTTTAAATAGGTTGACGTGGGACATTTTTTTCGTGGTTTTTGTATTAGACCCGTCGTCCATTTATTTGTAAGTCAATGGTTTAAATACAGTAGGCGGAAAATTTTATTTAAAGAAGACTTTATTTTGTTTTTGAAAACAATTCGAACTGCATTTAAAGATTTTACATAATCGCGTGTCTGAACCGGGAATGGAACCCGCCACATGTGAAAAAAAACCTGTAATTTTACTATGCTGATCGAAAACCTCAATCATAAGGATTGTTTTCTTCTAAATAACATAGCATCTTAAATAAAAGAAGACCATACAATTTTACATTTAATTTGAAATTTTGTTCAGACTTATGAACTTGTAAATGATTTAATTTACAGGAAACAGTATTAGAGTGTGATGGAGTTACAAAGTGAATTTAGACGTATTATTTTAAACATTCACCATGAAAAGATAAATAAACCAACAGGAAGCGAAATTATTTATTTGTTTACAGAATGGGACACATTTTGAGCATTTGATAACTTAAATTGATTGTAAGTTGCAGTCAAATGTACCTAATTTTTAAATTACTTATTATGAGTTATTTAGAAGAAAACAATCTTTATAAATTAAGGCTTTCGATCAGTATAGTAAAATTACAGGCTGGTTTTTTTTTCGCTATTGTCGGGTTCGATTCCCGGTTCATACATGTTTATTTAAAAATCTTTGAACGCCATTCGAATTAATAATAATAATAACCTTTATTGACCAAATAGGATTACATTAATTTGCATTTACACCATATTAACTATGTTACATAACTCTTATCTACCAATGATTTCTCGCGGTCCTTGCACTAAGTATAAACTTGTATCGCAGAGACCTAGTATGTTATGTCCAGTATGGCACATAGTTAAGTTAAAGAGTGTGTGTGTGTGTATGTATTCGTGTGTGTGGTGTGTGTGTGTGTGTGTGTGTGTGTGTGTTTGTGTGTAGTTCTGTGGGTGTGCTTTTGTGTGTTTGTGCTTCTGAGGACGTGGTGTGAGTGAATGTAGTATAAGGGAAGTCAATTAATTCTCGTAATTATGCTTTCTGCTTGGTGGTAATCGAGTTCGATTAGCCAGGACTCAATCAGACACTTCACCTCCTGCGTAGACATCGTTTTAATCTGGGGGAAATTTCGACATACAAAGTTATATAATTGTTTTTAAAATCAAAATTAAGTCTTCTTTCAGTAAAATTTTCTATGGTATACTTCAGCCGTCTGCTAACTAAAAGGCGGCTAAGTGAGAAAATACTTTTTTGAGATACCATAAAAAACCATAACACAGTAAATTGAAATTGTTTATAGATATTTCAGCTATCTATCGGTAGGGTAAGTTCCGATAAGTCGACCACGTTAACTAACTTTAACTGCTTTTAAAAGATAATTTTGTGCTCTATCTTTTGTTATTTAAAACAGATACAATACAACATACCCACCATGACACAATATAACACTCCAGACAGCATCCGCAAACCAAGACTAGCTATTTTCTATGTTTACAATTGTACCTATGTCATGAGCTGGTATGTAATTTACTGCGATTCAGCAATTACACGAATAATCTATCTATCTAGCTATTTATCTATCTACATCTCAATCTGGTGTACGAGATTACTGACATTCCAATTGTTTTGCCTTCAATCGGTTTATTAAAGCCAACCTTGCTAACAATTTCAGGCTTTTTTTTTATAAAAATGTAAGTGCGCATTTAATCTCCATCTCACGTGATGGAAAGTGACGATCAGGTCGATGATGGAGCATGCACCACTAAATAATGCCTATTCACTCTCACCTTGAAAAGTCCAAGGTTACAACGTTCAGGGAATAAGTCTACAGGCAAGGAATTCCACTCTATACCCGTTCACCATATAAATGTTGAAGCGTAACGCTTCGTGCGAATCTATGGAATATCCATATGTAACATAGGGGTGGAACCCAAGCTTACGTCTAGTACCCCGGTGATGAAAAGGGGAAGGCGGAATTGAGTCGTGTAATTCCACTGCAGTCTCTTCGTAATATATCCTGTAGAATACCGATAAGCAGGCAACTTTACGGAGGTGTTCAAGGATGCAGTTTCTGTTTCTGCAGTTTCACTTCTGCTAATTCCGAGTCCCCCTATAAGCCTCTTATCATACTTGTCAATCGAATCCAAGGTAGCCAGTTGGTATGTAGCAGAGTCATCCCAAAGGTGGCAGCAGTACTCCATGCACGACTTACCATCGATGTATATTTACGAGACCTGTTTTCATGCTTAGATTTTAAGCAACTTTATTATAGTCAAAACTAGATATCCTAAAAACACAAGGCATAAAATTGAAATACGGCCCAAACAACGCCTTAATTTGGAATTTTACAGTAGAACGATGTTCGTATTAGTACCCAAATTATTTAATAAATTACCAGATACTATAATTGTTAATACAAAGATCGAATACTCAGTAAAAACACTTCGATCCGGCCGGATTCGAACCGACGTCTTCTAGCATACCGTGCCAGACGCTGTACCAACTAAGCCACTGAACGAACCAGCGGACCTGACGTAGCACAGTAGCGCCATCAATGATAAAATCTTAAGTATTTCGTCACCCAGTTAGATACCTTTACAGCTACCAGCCCTGGGTAGAGATGTCGTTCTATTCATTGTATTTAATTTTTTTTTGCGAAATTACTCCACTAGTTTATTACAATTATTAATACCATTGACCTACTAAAGGTCAATGATTAACACAAATATTGTATTACCGGATAATGTTAAAAAATAAATAATATAATAAAAAAAGTATAATTAATATATAAAAAATAATAAATAAAGCATAATTTGTTACTGACTTCATGTTTGTAACAATTTGATAATTTTTTACTTGATAACATGAAATGTAAAATTGAACCATTTTGTGCATTGACCTACCAATTTATGTTATATTTTTTACTTCCTGTTTTCTGGTTAAATTATAATTCTTGTTGTTTGTTAATGCATTAATTTAAATTTAATGCATGCTACAATTAAAACAAAAAAGTATGGTGTAAAATATTCGCATGCCAAGGTTATGGTCAAATAATAAATAATAATAATAATAATCTAATATAATATTACTACAAGACCTGCTATATTAACTAAATTTTTCAGAGACATAAATATCTTGTTTTCTTGTTCTTGGTACGACTGAAGGGACTGTCCCGGTATAAAGTAATGCATCACCCTGGAAAGGATGCCAAGCTTCCTTGCTGCATTTTCTTCTTTTCTTCTAGCACAAATGCAGAAAGCGGTGCTGTTCTATATGACTCGCATCGTTTGCCGGTTCTTGACTTCTACACCCTCAAATACATAATTTGTTTCATGTAATTAATTATGTTTATGATTTTGATGTAATCAAAACGTTTTTGAGGTATGATCACATGTTGCCTTCAGGTTTATCGTTATTTTTTGGACATTAAGTTGATATATAAAGTACAATAAAAGCTTAAACACCAGAAACTAAAACCAGAATTAAATTATATGAATAAAATTGGGTCCCCGCGGCAAGTTGCGTAAGATGCTGGTTGCGTTCCCCCTTTTTGTATGATTTTTCAGATAGTCTATTAATTTTTGGATAAAATTTTGTACAGATGATTTTGCACTGAGATCCCGCGGGTCAAGGGTTTCAGCTCCAACGACTGTAAATAGGTAGTCGGAGCCGAGGTCCTGGTAGATATTACTTTTTATTCTTTCCGCCATCTCAGCTGCGAAGCCAGCCCTCTTGCTGGCGTGCTGGAGATGGGATGGGGCAAGTGTGTCGGCATACTACACCAGTAGCTTTATCTAAATCACGGGTATGAAATTATCGTATTGAAATGTGGTAAATAAGAAAAAAGCAAAGAAGCTGGTCTTCGTTAACGTAAAACAAATTTTCGTTACGACGATTTTACGTTGTTTAAATTGACTCTACACAAAGCCGAGATTCTAAAATTAGATACTAATTAGGCGTTAATTTGTTACAAACGACATTAATAATGCTTAGGGAGCACAATGGCCGCGATTTCGTGACTCTGGTCTACTATAAGAGAGAGTCTGTAAGACGCAAAAATTGGAACAAGCCTCTTTCCCTAAAGGCTTACGAAGAAAGGCTCGTTTCGAGTAAAAACGTTTCAATTTCACCTGGAATTAGCATTTCAAGCAACACCGGCAAATTTACATAACAAGGGGGAAGGGAATGAATAAATTGGCAACGCTGCTATATTGCATTCGAGACATAAAAAGCAAGTCATAAATTGCAGTGTTATGTTTTATAGTTTGCTTTACGGTTATACGATTTTCTAGCTTGTTACTGGGTTCCATTTTTTTATGATACTAAGTGGGTAGTTGCAATGCAGAGCTTTAAATCGCAAAGATGTGAGAGTCATTGACAAGTCCCATGTGCCTGTGATTTGACCTTACCTTTCAAAACCGGAACGCAGTAATGTTCACATTACTGCTTGGCGGTTAAAAGTAGGTAAGGTGACAATAATTCCCCAGACAAATTCTTTCACAAGAAGCTGTATTGCTACTAAAAAACACGTACAGCTTAATTCTTGACCCACTTAAAAAAGGTGTTCTCAAAACGACAGTATTTTTTTTTGTGTAAATATGTTACGTATTTGTGAACCGATTTTGATGATTCTTTTTTTGTTGGAAAGACAGTACCTTTTTTATTTTCATTTGAATATAATATTCCGCCTCCAGAGTTGGCAAATTAGGGGATTTATTTAAAATAAAATAAAACAAAATAAATAAAATAAATATCGAGTTCTTAGGTTTTCGCGATTGTTACACATAGGAAATGAAACTATTTTTCCGGATTTAAATCACGTATATTTGTTTTTTCAAACAAACCGACGTTTCGGGCCCTTTACAGGTCCCATGGACACGGTTGACTGTAAAAGAAATATACGCGATTTAAATCCGGAAAAATAGTTTCATTTCCATTGACTTACAAATAAATGGACGACGGGTCTAATACAAAAACCACGAAAAAAATGTCCCAAGTCAACCTATTTAAACGTAGTGACATGTAAAGGAATATGAAAAAGCTAAAACGTTGAATTTAAATTGTAATGTCATCGCAGTACTGTCTAATTTTGCTTGCTTCGCTGTCAGTCGAACAAACGAAGACTAGAGCGTGAATTACGCTCTGTGTACGATTTTAACGCCCTATAAGTTCGGACACTTTTTAGCGCGGACCCGACGTCCTGTAATTGTAAGTCAATGGATTCCACGAACTTTTGCGGTTGTTATTTTCAAAGTTATAACATATTCATATTTATACTATGTCTAGCACAAAAAGACGCTTTATACAATAATTATCCCACCGTGAGTAAAAGTAACCGAACGTAAATTGTTACAATCTGGCACCTTAGACAGTAAGTACGTAAATAAGTCTGAACGACAAATTTGCGTTGTTTAGAACAACATTACAAAAAAGTAAGAAAAAGCAATTGCCTTGCCATTTAAGTGCAAGTTAAGGCCGATAAGCGGGCGTATGATTAAAAAACTTTGAACGTTTCGCGGGCAAGTTTTCGAGGGACTCGCGACACAAAATAACAAGGCCTTTTCCATTGAATTGCAGATTGTGTGGGACCGTGTTAGGGGCGTTAGTGTAACAATAAGCTTTCCATAACAAAAACAGAATGCATACTGGTATAATACGGGAGCTGTAACAAAAACTGCCATTACATTTTAGCTGGAGACCATTCTAAAGATAATAAACAATTTTAGTTGAAGTATAAACTTGACTTCCAAAAAATGCCGTGGTAAATCAGTAGGAGAAAGGGTGCTTCTCAATTAAAAAGTCTGGTAACGAAAGTTGTAAGTTGAAATAGACGAAAAGTAGACTGTATTTTTAAGTAATACATATAGTTAAGCACGGATAACCACATAAACCCATCTACATTTAATCTTCTTGTATTCGGCTCCTCGTATTAGATCGTGGATAACGTCACCGCTGTTCTCTACCCGTATGCCTACGTTTTGGAGCTCCAAAAGGTCCACCGCCATAATCAGTTACCAGCAATCAGCAACACGGCACAAAGGAGTCAATAAAAAAAATGACGGATGAGAAGAAATATACATATAAAATCACCCGTCGAGAGTCGAGACAGCACGAGACAGTTCTGGCGGGCGAACGGATGTAAAATAAAGCAGTTGTATGTAGGCAAACTACCTACATACATTTTATTTACGAACTAAATATAAGATTCAAATTCTTATGACAACAACTAAGATACTGTAAATGTTTAATAGCAATTGTTGCTCAGGAGCTCTACAAAACATTTTACTTTTTAGATAATAGCGTTTTCATTATCAGCTTACACGTGTGACGCTGACCTCCTTAATCGTCATCCCACCTTTTCATCACCCTCTTTGCTGGTTCCTTGTAAAAGAGTTCGTCCAGTGAAGTACTGCCACCTTATCTATTTTTGCCACCAAGTTATAATGTGAGCATTGCTGTGTTCCGATTTTGAAGAGTAAGGATGCTGGTGAAATTATAGGCACATGGGACTTGTCAACTTACGACTCAGGGTGACGGCGCAGAGAGAGTGGCCTTCAGATCTTTGCGATTTAAACCTCAAAGCTGACCACCAGGTGCACGACTTGCTAGTCCTGTTACCATAAAAAACCCACCCGTATGGCGGACTATTTCCTAAACTCTCTTCTTATGGATGCCACCAGTTCATAATGAAGATACAAAGTTTCTAAAGATGGTCGTAGGTTTTTGTACAATGAGCTACAATTCTATTTTATCCTTAGTATACGCTTTTGTTCAAGGTTTGCTACTGCTTAGAAGATAACTAAACTTTATGTCTACTTTACGTTGATTGCTCACTCTAATTAAGAGGGAAAGAGAAAGAAATATGTTCCACAATTTATTTACGAAGTTTAATTAAAATAAGAGGTGCTTTGCTAGCTAGATATTATTAAGTATAGTGGATTTTTAATCAGATGATAATGAACTGATGTTTAGTTAATGGACTACTACTTTTTAACCGACTTTAAAAATGAGAAGGTTCTCAATTCGACTACATTGTTACGCGATCACTGCGGTATTTGTGAACCGATTTTGATGATTCTTTTTTTGTTGGAAAGAGGGTACCTCAGTTTTGGTCCCATTTAAATTTAAAGAAAATATTCTACCTCTAAGAGTGGCGAATTAGTGGACGAATCTTTCGACACTTTCCGGTGATCGATTTCAATGACACTTGGCAAATTGATGTCATTCCACGAACTATTGAGGTCGCTGTTTTTTTGTAAAAAAATTTCAATTAAACGAAGTCAGGGTTGTCTTTAAATATCGCCTTATTTCAGTTTCTTTATTTTATTTTATTGAGTGATGAGATGACTGACGAGATAACAAACAATCATACTAGGTCAGTATTTTACTAGTGAAGTTAACTGTCTTTACCTCGGTATTTTGTTTTGTCTGATTTACTCTGTTTTACTATTTGTAGATATCAATTTCTTGAATGCAAATTTGATGTGATCCAATTACAATGTAGCTATCAGCTTATGCTGACACGAGATTATTCTCATGCTCCCAAAATAATACCCTTTTTTCTCCTGTACTTCAATCTGTCGATCATGGTTTTATACACCATATTATAAAGGCGCTCTTTTTAGTTCTGAATAAAAATTCTGTTGTCTATGGTACTCGCTACAAAGCTGCAAAATTTAATTAAAGTTCTATAAACAGAACTGTAATGAATATTATAGTATTGTACACAGAACTATAGTGAGTTAAAATATCAAAGACGCTACTCCACGCTCTTCTTCTTGGGGTGCCATCTCCTATCGGAGGTCGGCTATCATTGTGGCAATTTGAGTCCGTGAAGTTTCGGCTCGGAATAATTCTGTATTATTTATGTTGAACCACTCTGCAAGATTTTGAAGCCATGTGGTTTTTCTAGGACCAAGTCTTCTGCGGCCCTGGATTTTTCCTGCAGAATGAGCCGCAGTAGTATTTATTACTCCGCATGATGTGCCCGAAGTACTGCAGCTTCCTCTTTTTGCTGTTTTTAGGAGCTCCAAGCCTTTGTGCATCCTTCGCAACTTTGTTGTCATTGGTGACTCTATCCGTCCACGATATTTTCAAAATTCTCCGATAAACCCACATTTCGAAGGCTTCTAACCGTTTACATAATGTCTGAGCTAGTGTCCATGCTTCTACTCCGTACAAAAGAATTGAAAATATGTAGCACCGCACTAAATGGCATCTTGTCGATAGTTTGAGACTACGATTGCAAAGGAGGTGGCTCATTTTAATAAAAGCACTCCTGGCTTGCTCTATGCGACATCTAACTTCTATGCTGTGGTCTTCCTGGTCGTTTACCATACAGCCAAGGTATTTATAGGAACGGATTTTGTCAAGTGGTTTGTTCCTGGTGTGGAGGACAACAAACGTCTGCGGTGCACGGCCGAGAATCATATACTCCAAGCCACTCAAACGCTATACTGCCTCCTGATTGGTTAAATTGGCCGGGCCATAAATTTTTACAAAAAAAATTTTGGTTAAAATTGTAAATCTATGGTTAAAATATTTGCGGTACTTGGCCAGTTCTATTCTATTTCTTTGGTTTTTTGTTTTTTGCTTGTTTTCGAAAGCCAAACGTTTGTTTGTCTAAATATATGAAGAGGCTGTATGGTGCAACCTTTGCCTACCCTAATAAATGGATTAAATTTTTATTTTTTTTCAATTTATTAAGGCTTTGGCAAAGCCATCAGCCTAAACATGAAGTTTAATTATGTTTCTGTAAACATGGCCGCCACAAAGAGGATAGGCAATTTGAGGCGTCGTGCTTGGATTGACTCGGGATTCCATAAAACGGGCCGATACGGGTATTTAGTTCGAGATTCGTATAATTTCGCGTTTTAATCTTCGATTAAGGCACAATAGCACTATCCTATTCCACTTTAAACTAGAATGCACAAAATAATTGAAAGTCAAAATAAAAACGACACTTTTCCCTCCAAAAGGTCCAGAGCGAATTAAATGGATTAAAATTTATTTAAAAAAATGCTATGCTGTCATGGCTCCTTAGCAAAATATGTATTAAATATTGCTTGTGTTTCATTATTTTATTTACTCGTAGAAAAAGTACAGTATTGGTTTTAAATAGATTATATTTAACGTATCTGTATGTATTTAGTTGGTAAACCTTAATATATAAATAAATAAATAATCCCCTGAACATTATAACTTGGGACTTTTCAAGACGAGAGTGAATAAGCATTATTTAGATGTGCTCCCTTTCCATCGAGTGATGAGTTCATTTCCCAGATTGTTCCTACCAGGAATCTAGACAGGCGTGTCGCTGACCACCAGGTACATGACTTGATGAAGGGATGCTCTTTGGAAATGCGACTTAGGAAGTTTTCGAACTGGTGCCACCGTCTCGTTTCTACCATCGCACCTCCCGCCAAAGAAGTAGAGTCCATCCCCACATCTTAGATGCCTGGCATTGTAAGACCACGCGGGCATCTCGTTCGTTCTTTCCTCGAATCTGCAAGATGTAGAATGATCTTCCTCCTGAAGTATTTTCTTTGTGCTATGACAAGGGATTCTTCAAAAAGCGTGTTTACAGGGCTCTCAAAGGCTGGCAACGCATAGATAGCTCACTTGATGTTGCAAATGTTAATGGGCATAGATGACCACCGCCCATCAAGTGGTTCTTCTGCTCGTTTGCCTCCTTCTTTACATTTTTATACATTTACAATAATACAACACACAACAATCACTACCAAGGACTTTTATCATCCAGGTACGCATAAATAGCCTTTAGTGTAAAGTTTTCGTTTCACTATACTTGTTATCTTGCAACTCGATTTGCAAAATAGTAGTTCCATAGCAGTTTAAATACTGTCAAACGCCAACTGCTAATACAGCTGGCATGTAGCCAGCGTGTAGTCGTCATGCAGTTACACCGAATGTGTTCTAACTTCGATTTTGCAGTTGCAATGCGTTTGAAATGTAGTAGTTTGTCGCGTGACCTCGCGTGGTCGCAGCAATGAACGGTGATGCAGCGTAATCCTTTTTTAACCGACTCCAAAAACTCCGAGGTTATATGTTTTCAGATATCTCCGTTAATTGTGGACCGATTTTGAAAATTCTTTTTTGTTTGAAAGGAGGCACTCTCGTGGTGGTCGCATTGTCACCAAATCAGAATATGATGAAGGGATCCCATGAAAATCGAAGGAAATCCTCAAATTTTATAGGCATGTCTGTGAATTCACCAATTTCTCTATTAATTGTGTACCGATTTTGAAAATTCTACTTTTGTTTGAAAGGGAATACTCTCTATGATCCCTAATCTAATTATTTTCCACAAATAAAAAAGTCGAATTTTCACTTAACTCCAACAAAGTTCGTTTTTATCACCGTCACCATGAAAACCAGAAAAGAAAATATAAAATGTACAGATACCGTAATAGTCCCATTGTCACCAAAAAGTCAAAATCTGATGAGGAGATCCCATCAAATTCGAAAAAAGCCAATAAACAAACTTTTGAGGTCGGTATTTTTCAATTAAAAAGTTACAATTATTACTCCATAGGTTAACAAATTGCATGTGCAATTGTCAAATTTACAACCTAAAGATAAGTACTGGGCTTCGTCGTATGTACTAAAATACAAAACACTGGGATTTTCAAGAAATTTTTTCAACAATTCCTAACCTGAAAAAAATATCCGCCCTTATAGTGCCTAGTGATGAAGGAGACTCAGTCTTTTAAGGCGTTTTATGACGACTCGACTCCATTTTACAGGACTCGACTCTAAAATTAAGACTGGTGGTTCCAGTTTTTATTAATAAAACTCAGTCGTTATACTAAAAGACTTAAACGACTCGAGTTGTTTGCAAAGGACTTATACCTATTTTATGTCTTATTAAACCCGAAGGTTATAAATAAAAATGACGTAAGTAGTATGTAGTAAATAATCACGTTTATTTACTTACAATAAAAATCGTAAAATAAATACGTTGTAGGTAGAAATAAAATCACGCCATACGGCTCATGACTCGCGACTCCTGAGGCTACGAAGCGCCAGTCGTCTTAGTCTTTTTAGTCGTTTTAGTTCTATAAGTCTTTAAAGCTTCCTAGGGTTAAAAGATTTCGACTCAAATTAGTCTTCAGTTTTAGTCTTATGACTCAAGACTTGAGGGTTAAAAGACTGAGTCTCTTTCATCACTAATAGTGCCCAGCTCAAAAGTTCTCATTATCTGTACTTTTCGAACTATCCGCTCACGCGATTCATGCGTCTCTGGAAGCATACCACACCTAGAGGTGCCGGTATCGAAGTTATAACAGGTAAAAGAACTAATACTAATTGCTATTTCGTTAACTACTCTAGCAAACCATAAAGTTTTTAATGTCTGGGTCTGTCATTTAAAAAAATAAACAACTTCAAAAATACGTCACGACAATCGTGTGTGTTATTATTTGGGCTGGTGATGTCGGTGTTTATTTATTGAAAACATACCGTAAGTTGCGTTTTTTAAGTTTACCCTGAATATAAATTATACTTTAAGGAGTCATTTCATGGTAAACATTAGAACCACTCAAACGGAATATTATCATATTTACCCAAGTACACCAAAAATTTCATTAGTGCTTTTTAAGTGCAGGATTTGCGGTGTATTACTGCATTTTATTTCAGATGTTTTTGTTGTAGTACGGAGGGTATTTATTTAGTAATGCAGAATAATAATTTTTATTTTTAAAAACTTGTACTTAAACTGAATGCTTTTCTAATTTGCGAAACCAAATAGCCGCCATTTTGCGGTAGGATGAGCGCATCGCATGAGCGGCTATGTACGAGGTCTATCTAGAATATAGATTACAATTTACTCTATAGCCTCCAAGGACGATACTAGCGCGTCCATCTTGGTGTCAGAGTGACCATCCATCTGTGCTAGCGAGAAGTTTCTATCGTTTCTCGTTATGTTACAAGCACGAGAGAGGTCGTGTAAGGAGTACTGCTGCCACCTGGATGGTTCTGCTAAACACCAACTGGACGCCTTGGATTCAGTTGAAGATCGTGGATTCAGTAGAGCCTTGGCACCGCCGTGTTGTTGTTGCCTACTTATCGGTTTTCTAGAAAATATATCACGGAATGCGATGAAATTGCATGATTTAATTCCGCCTTCTCCTTTCCATCATCAAGGTACACGTGAGCTGGAGTTCCACCCCTACGTTGTGGATATTCCATGGATTAGCAAGAAGCGTTTCGCTTCCAGACTTATATGGCGAACGGCTAAGGAGTAGAATTCCCTGCCTGCAGATTTACGAACGCTTTAACTTAGACATTTTCAAGGCAAATGTGACAAGGCATTATTTAGATATGCATGCTACATCGTTGTCGTCATCGTCACTTTCCATCAGGTGAGGTGGTGTTTCTAACGGTGAAAATATTTTATTTTAATTGATTATTTTTTTTAATTAATAATGAGTGACTGTTATTATTATTGTAATCGGTTTGATGATTTCAAGTGTAATTTGGTTATCTATGGATTAAACATAATTTTGAGTTTGAGTTTGAGGTCCTATTTGCCTATAATTTCATCGTTTTAAAAAAACGATAATTCAATCAATCGTAGCAAATAGTTTTTTACTTTGGTTTTAAGTTTCTTCTTATTTGTCCATATATCAATGTGGAACCTGAAAAGTAGCATAATAATACTAACGCACACACTTGAACATAGCCCCACACTAGGGAAACCGTGTGTCGCGGGTGCCCACACAGAACAAACACAAATTACACCCAAACTCACGAGAGAATAAAATGTAGGCCATACAAATATTTCTCCGGCCCGGGAATCGAACCTGTGACCTCTGCGTGGTAGTCCGGCATGGTAACCGTTCGGCCACGAAGGCAGTTAATGTAGTGCTGAGGCTCCATCCTTTTCACTAGATTCCACTACAATGCCGAAACTGTTAACTGTTAACCTTTTTTCTTTGTAAATGTGCCCTGAGGGAAGTCTTTCACAAGAAGCTTTTACTACTACTAACAAAGCTTAAAAGTATTTCAATGTCACAAAAAAGATCATCATCTTTTGTGGTGACTGTTTTTCTATAAAAGATGTGACATAACTTTCACGCGGGCTTATTTCCCCCTTCGATATTTACCTACTTATAAATATGAGGAAAACTTTTGAAACGACTCTTCAAGATACACGAAAACCGTGAAGGTTGTATTTGCCAAAGAATTGTACCCAAATCATAGCAACACTCAAGCGTATTAATAATTTTCGAGTAATTTAATCACCTAAGTTTATTGGCTAAAATCCGCCATAAATAGGAAGTAGTAACATAAATTGTACCTGAACTTCTCTAAACTAAACCTATTGAACGGTGAATAGAAATCATATTATTCAATCTATTGCAGGCAGGTTGGTTTCTTTATTAACGGTGACCAAAAAAATTTTATCTAACAGCCATTGCTTACAATTCCAAGGACGTCGGGTCCGCGCTAAAAAGTGTCCGAACTTATAGGGCGTTAAAATCGTATACAGAGCGTCATTCACGCTTTAGTCTTCGTTTGTTCGACTGACAGAGAAGCAAGCAAAATTAGACAGTACTGCGATGACATTACAATTTAAATTCAACGTTTTGGCTTTTTCATATTCCTTTACATGTCACTACGTTTAAATAGGTTGATTTGGGACATTTTTTTCGAGGTTTTTGTATTAGACCCGTCGTCCATTTATTTGCAATGCTAACAGCATTAAATTGAAGTACGCTATAAATTCGAACTATAAATGCGATAGTCATTCTGTCTGTTGTATTTTTACGCCTAAATCGCTGAACAAATTTTGATGAGTATTTTAAGTAAGTCGTATGATTCCATCATCGAGGGACTAGACGTGTGCTGGGACTCCACCCCTACGTTGTGGATATTCTCAGGACTCACACGAAACGTTTCGCTTCCACATTTATATGGCGAGCGGCTAGGGAGTGGAATTCCCTTGGACTTGTTTCCTGAACGCTAATACCTTAGACCTTTTCCAGGCGAGAGTGAATAGACATTATTTAGGTGCGCGTGCTACGTCGACGAGGTCAAATGTGCACTTATTTTTTTATAAAAAAAAAGGATAGAGATAGATGGGACCTAGTGGAAGGACATAGGCTACCTTTTGTCACAAAACTAAATCTTACAGGGGTCAAATAGTGGACGAAAGTAAAGGACAAAAGGAAGTTTATATGGAGAATCAATCATTTCTCAAGTAAGAGATCAGGTAAATACTTAATTGGATGCACTTAGGCAATGACATGTCATGTTGGTTGACACCAGTTGACACGGTAATTATCAGCTACGTTCATGTAGATGTGCTACGTTGTACGTTCGTAGCACTGATCTACGCATCGTAGCTGAATAGTTTGAGTTTTGAATTCTGTTAAAGCTTGAGAACATTTCGCACCCTCAATAGAAAAGTGACATAATTTGCAAAATAACTTTTTGCCTAAAATAAAAAATGCGCACAAAATTAACCGTATATCGTTTTGACGTGACAGCAAAATTTTCCATTTTACAAGTAAATTTTAGAACAAACTATCAAGAATAAAGCTTCAAGTGCCACTATTTATCAGCAACCACTTATGCTTTTTGGAAAAAATTAACAAAACAAAAAATTTACTTTTACTATACCTAAAGCAACTGGGAGATAAATAGAAATTGTATACTACTCAAGGCAGGCTGATTTCTTCATTAACGTCAGGTAGATATTATTATTTTTTTAAATTAACTAATCTTCACCTTTATTCAGTAAAATACTCTATAAATAGATAGATAGATAGATAGTTTATTTGCCAACAAAGCACACACATTACATGAAATACAAAGACAGAACAAACAATGAAGTAAATACTTAAAATGAACAAAACAGGATTATATAAACACAAATACAAAATCAAGTCAACTTATAATACAAAAATGTATCATGTGTGCTGCCGTGGCGCATAGAACGCAGCTCGCGTTGATTTTCAGCTACCTCCAAAAAAATATTGTTGTCTGTGCAAATTAGTGTGCTATGTACACGAAGCATATGTGTATGTAGTATATAAAGTATGTACTTACGGAGAATTAAAGATTTAAATAATAAATTACAAAACAAAAAAGAAAGCAAACATTTATAAGTTGATTATTCTTTGCGATTAGTGTACAATAAAGTAAATATGAAATAGTGCCCTGTAAATAAATAAATATAATATAATAAGTAAATATGAAATAGTAAAATGTACCTAAATTTAATAAAAATGTTCCTCTACACCTACTTAACGTGCGATAAATAGAAATTGTATATATCATTGGGGCTATTTTGACGTCAGGTTAGTTTGCATATTATTACCGCCATGTTGACTTAAAAATGTTTATATCATTCAATCGCAATCGTTTCATGATTACATATAACACGATCTTTGTTTCTGTGTTATCAAAATCATTTTCTAATTAGTTATAAAAAGTAATATAAAAACACGAAAAAACTTTATCTCTCTACTTTTGTGGTCAAGAGTCAAGACAAGACAATATTGAAATTTGCATACCGTAAAGTTAATGTACACATTTTCTGGTATTTCTTTATTTAAAGACAAAAAGGGAATATTTTTATTTAAAATACAGTAGATTCCAACCAAAATTCTACGAATTGATGACAAAAGAACCTAGAAATGTGTAGATTAGGGAGATTATGTAACTTCCGCTTTGTAGCTATGTAATTAATGTTAGCTAATCATGACATTAATTTATTTATTTTATTTATATTAACGGAACGCTCACGGACGGCCGCCATTGCGAAAAATATATTTGACGAGAAAGTACGTGTGTTTTGTTTTTTTTTATATAAATAATAGAACACACACGCTTGTCCACAATCTCACGTGTTGTTAAGATACGATGTGACCGACGATGGTACGCGTTTGGCTAATAGGGTATTCCATTCCTTTGCCTGGGTGGTTTATCAATAACACAAGGATGGAATGTTCCGGACCTTCTACTCGACCGAAGGCGGAACGGTAAGGGACTCGAACTAAATTGGAAACTTCCTGCGCACCCTCCCCGAAATGTATTCGATAGAAAACCGACAAGCAGGCTACTTTTCTGCGATGGTTGAGATTTGTAGCTCCACCTCCACCAGAGAGTTATTTTGTTTGGATTTATAATATAAAGATATTTTACCGAATATAATTATACATCACTATAACAGTCTAAGTCTCATATCTATGTCTACTATGAAAATCTCACTATAGGTAAAAGGTAAAGTTTCAGGGGTATAGACACCTTTTCTACGTTAGTTACGTAGTATTATTAATAGAACCTCAACTTTACCGTCTAAAAAAATTAAGAAAAAATCTCACCGAAAGTAATAGAGTATCGAAATAGAGTAAGGTACCTTTTCATCGTACAATTTTCTTATTACTGCTGTAATCTATAGGCTTATGAAGGGTTAGGATCAGTAAACATAGGCTGTGAGGTAAATTGTATCAAAGGACATAGTTACTTTTGGGGTCAATACTTGATATTAATATAACGAAAGATTCTCTCTCTTAGATTTAAGAGCTAGGCTCTTCTCGGCGAAGCAAATGCCATTGTACTCTAAGCATTCTTCCATAAGGAACGTTTTCCTGTAGATCGAATCATAATATTATTATTATTATCATACCAATCGACGTCAAAACGGCTTAAATGTGATAATTTTTATTCTATGACTTTTTGTTAGAAATAGTTTGGCATGTATTTTGTGAAAAGATTTTACCTCACACGCTATTCTGAAGTGCGCCAGGAGTCGAATCCGCGATTTATCATGTTTATGTGCCAAGTTATACCCGCTGTGCAAGGGTATCAGTTAAGATGGGTACACATCTTATGGTACAATTTTCTTTTAAGTATTTTGTTTACTTTAGGAATATCCAAAGGAAATGCATGAAGTATGACAGAATCAGAGTAAATTTAAAATAAGCTACTCTGGAAATGGATAAGGGCTCTACTTTAATGAACTACTTTTCCCCTATTTTATACAAGTACATGAGATTATTGGAAAAACATATATCACACCCCCAGTAAAAAAGTGACACAATTGTAAAAAGCAATTTTTAGGAAACTGATAAATAAATAAAAAATACACATGTGCCATTTGGCTGGGATCAAATACGACGAAATCGTATTGGATGTGAAAAACAGTATGTCAATAATTATCACTAATATCAGGTTTCTTACCACGGTACGATTTCTTTTTATTTTCCCGATATTTCGGAACGGTTGCGCGCTCCATGGTCACGGGTTGACTGGACGGCGGCAGATGACAGCTTTAAGCGCAGACATATCTGTCTACCTTCTTGCGCTGTCGACGACTACCTTCATCGCGATTTGTTGTGGCGTTACCATTGTCACTCACTTTTTTCACACAAACCACACTCACTGTATCCACACGCGAAACTGAACTCGAGGAGTTGTTGTTTTTATTACTGCACGTACTAAGGATTCCCGGACCGGATTCCATGCACTGGACAGTTTAAAACCATCATCACGGTTAAATGTTTTGTACTTCGTGATCTCGATGGCTTCTCGTACCAACCGTCGTATGTAGTGACGTTCTGTCGAGAGTACCCGGGGGCCATGCAACTCGATCCAGTGGTTAGTGTCAGTCTGTGTGAGATGTTGTGCTATAGCCGACTTCTGTTCATCATTGTTTTTTAATTTCTGTAATGAATCTGGGACCTCTGCGTGGTAGTTCGGCATGGTAACCGTTTGGCCACGGAGGCAGTTAAATTATATTAAATATTACAAAACAGTAATACTTATTTTATCTATGGAAATACAGGTTGAAAAAAAATGTACGCAATAATATAATTTACAGCAATAGTCATAACAAATTTACAGGTTTCGTTGAAAATTATTTTACTTTTACTGATATTTGTAAAATTTTACATACATACTATAAGTAATAGCAATCCATTTTTCATAGCCATCGGTTTTCACGATTTTATAGGTTTATCGGATATTGGTGTCATGTCAGACAGTGTAACAATTGGCAACAATTGAATGACGTCGAAATGTGCTGCATGGTACTAAATTGACAGATGAAATAAAATTTGTTGTTTCCTATCCTATAATGAAATTTTCCTTTATATGTAGCTCCTGTACTAGGCATATCCTACGTCTCATTGTATCCCTCTCTTAATGCGAAAACCTCATAGCCTGGTCGTAACCCACGAACTGGCTATAACTCGTGCCGTTATACTTTTGTGTTTTTACGGGAATATTGATAACTATTGGTTACAGGCTTTCGGTTTTATTTACGGTACGATCTTGGTAAGAATAGAAATGTAAATAAAACAACTATTTTTTTACTCATTTCAACAATGAAAATATTGTTCATTATTTTGCAATTCATAATTTTGTAGCACAATACACTTGTTTAATTTTGTTGTCTGTTTAAATAGATAGATAGATAGATAGATAACACGCTTATTCAGCACAAATACAAACAGAAACAAAACATTTACAATCACTTCACAGAGTATAACATAAAAGCACATAGAACATTCATTATTAATTTTATACACATTTGTACAAAACAGATATTGCGAGAAAAACAAATACTGTGAGAAAAACAAACAAATACTATAACAACTGATACAATTTTATTGTACTTATGACTACAGTTTGTGCTGAAATGGCCCTGACTCAGCATAAATACTGTAGACCGAGAGAAGTCAAACAGTGCTGGTTTTCTGCCAGTACCATAATATGGTGAGCGATCGCAGCCCAGTGCCATGCTACCAAAGTGCATCACAAATATACATCATAATCAGACTAAGTCACGTGTAGCACATGTATTTTTTTCTATACAGGCACAATTCGCACATTCAATAATAAAGCGATAAAACTAGAAAAGTAACATGTGAAAATATTTTTTTCACATTATATGTTTTATCGACGTATGAAAACAAACTTGAAAGCAAACTTGTCCTATCTCGAAAAAATGCAAAAATGACTCTTTTATATAATTTGGAATCAGAAAGCAATTGCGCACCTTTTGTCTATGTATCCTAATTCTACTTCGACTTTTGACGAAAGTTTTTGACCAAGAATCATTGACTTACAATTACATGGACGTCGGGTCCGCGCTAAAAAGTGTCCGAACTTATAGGGCGTTAAAATTGTATACAGAGCGTCATTCATGCTTTAGTCTTCGTTTGTTCGACTGACAGCGAAGCAAGCAAAATTAGACAGTACTGCGATGACATTACAATTTAAATTCAACGTTTTAGCTTTTTCATATTCCTTTACATGTCACTACGTTTAAATAGGTTGACTTGAGACATTTTTTTCGTGGTTTTTGTGTTAGACCCGTCGTCCATTTATGTGTAAGTCAATGCCAAGAATATAGAACAATGCTGTAAATGGGGATAAAAATTGCTATTTTTAAAAATAAAAAAGATGCACCGAAAATTCTTCTATGTATTTTTACGCACCTGTCCATAGCAGTTGCAGTGCCACAGAGCTTTATATCGCAAAGATCTAATGGGCACTGCCATTGCGCCCGTGATGAGATATAAGTTGACAAGTCTCATATGCCTGTAATTTCACCTGCACCCTAACACTATTTTCCTGGACAAACCCTTTCACAAGAAGTTTACCGTTACTAAAATTAGTTCAACGAGATCGTAAAGTTCTTGCGCAGTCTCCTAATTGAATTTATAAAAAAAAAATTACCCGCAAATATAACTTTGCAGCAGTGAGACAGGCGATAAATATCACACCGGCGAGTAAACATCGCGTCACCTTGACTTAAGTTTGTACAAGGACTCTTCATAACAAGGGTATTTTCGATTGATCTTGTAATAAATACCTTCCTTGGCGAAGTACAAATACAAAATACGAAAAGGAGTGAAATAATTGAAGAAAGTTGTCATTGACTTACAATTATATGGACGTCGGGTCCGCGCTAAAAAAGTGTCCGAACTTATAGGGCGTTAAAATCGTATACAGTGCGTCATTCACGCTTTAGCCTTCGTTTGTTCGACTGACAGCGAAGCAAGCAATTAGACTGCGATGACATTACAATTTAAATTCAACGTTTTAGCTTTTTCATATTCCTTTACATGTCACTACGTTTAAATGGGTTGACTTGGGACATTTTTTTCGTGGTTTTTGTATTACCTAGACCCGTCGTCCATTTATTTGTAAGTCAATGAGTTAAGTACATTAAGTTAAATAAGGTGATAAGCAATAATGTGACAAACAACACGGCCATAGTTTTGTGAAAATGGCACCTAAAGAATTTTTCGTTGTTTTTGATGGTTTGTTCTAAAATTAATTTACAAAATGCAAACTTTTGTTCTCGTGCTAGTTGTTGTTGGAGAATTATTGTTTTTTTTTTATTATTTTTATGATATCACGTGACCGGACGAACAAGTGTTGGTGGTAAGCGACACGCCTATCTATATATAACAGTTGCAGGGGGCCTACCATAACCATTCCAAAAACAATCTCATTTCAATGTAAGCTTAAGGTAAGCTTATTATAATATTATTCATATTCGTACCATGACAAACCTGTCAAATAAGATTACTTGTAATAATATATTAATATTATTGCTAAAGTGTTTGAAAGAACGGATGATTTCCCAATATTGTCTATTCCTTACTAAAAATAGGAAAGAATTAACGCTGTATGAACTATATAATTGAGACGTATTTAAGTAAAACAACCGGCTTCGGAAGATGCTCGTTTATTACTGGTCAGTCTTTTGACAGCGCACGCGACGCAGCGCGTTATGTGTAGATATGTTCATACACATCACTCCTCTACACTTAATTTGGAAACCTGCTAACAAATACAATAATTAAAAATACCTTTTATAATCAAATGATTTCCTAAGACGCAATTGCCTTGAACATGCGAGGGCGAGAGGTGGACTTTGAGGCGTGTTCAACTCTACGTTGCCTTGTGGGGCGGGCGGCTCACTCAGCTTCGGCAATACGGTTACCGGAACCTAGTTATTGTCACATGTCCCTCTCTCACTCTCCCCTACACAATAACTCCACTCATCAAACCCTTGACCCCCTGTATCAGTCACAATCATAGGCTCCTCCCCTTCCTCCACCGTACCTCCCACAGGTAACATTACATCTTCGGTATTGCCATCATTACTTTGTAATTGCGGTGCCGCCAGTGGAAGAAGGGCGTGGTACTGCCCCAATACATATTCTAATAGAGTTTTCAGCTTGTCCATTGCTGCATGTATGGTAAATTGGCGAATTCAAGATGCAATTGGTAAACGATTTTTTTTTATAATTACAAGTTACGGGACGAACAAGTCGTGCACATGGTAGTAAGCCACACGCCTGCACATAATAGCTGCAATATCAGAGCTTTAAATCATAAATACTTGGGGACACCGTCACTGCGTCCATCACCCTGATACATAAGTTGACAAGTCTCAGCGTCTGTAATTTCACCAGTACCCTTACCCTTCACAACCGGAACACAGTAA
>NW_020653851.1:1410308-1426508 GCF_003589595.1 Hyposmocoma kahamanoa | reverse complement strand
TTACTGTGTTCCGGTTGTGAAGGGTAAGGGTACTGGTGAAATTACAGGCACTGAGACTTGTCAACTTATGTATCAGGGTGATGGACGCAGGGACGGTGCCCCCAGGTATTTATGATTTAAAGCTCTGATTAACACTGCAGCTACTATGTGCAGGCGTGTGGCTTGTTACCATGTGCACGACTTGTTCGTCCCGTAACTTGTAATTATAATAATCTCAGTACAGAGTACTAAAAAACCGACCTCAAAAGTACGTGGAATTACGTCTATTTGCTAAGTTTCATTGAAATATCCCCTAGTTCGCCACTATACAGGACTTGATACTGGAGATAATAAAAATAGGTTCTCACTACGACACTACTCAAAGTATATCGAGGGAAAAACGCCTTGAATTGATGAAATAGCAAAATCAACTAAATAATTGCTAAAAGTAATTGCTCCTAAATTAAAGTTAGGCGCTATTTATAAAAATGAATCTTCATGCGTGAACAGCCACCCTTTGAGGTGGATGATTTCCTTCAAAATGAAATGGGACCACTATGGAAATACCCCCTTTCCAACAAAAAAAGAATCATGAAAATCGGTTCACAAATGCCGGAGTTATCGCGTAACATACATACAAAAAAAAACAAAAAAAAAGAACATACAGTCAAATTGAGAACCTCCTCCTTTTTTGAAGTCGATTAAAAAAAATCATTTACGAATTGCATCTTGTTCAAACCTAAATCATCTCATTTAAATGACAGTAGGCTGCATTTTTATGTTATTCACTCAGTAGTAGTAAAACTTTTCGTGTATCTTTCAACCCGGACACTGGCAGAATTGTCTTCAGTAGGACAGTCCCATATCATTCTACATAAGTTTCGTTTATAGTGCCCCTGCCTATCAACCTTATGATTATGCGGGACGGGCACTTGACTTCATCCGGTTTTTCGAGAGGCTAGTGCCTCGGGTGAGCCACCCCGGGTGCACGTATCGTAAGTACCCTCCCCATTTTCCAGATACGTACCGGAGTTGTAGGTACGCTCACTTTCCGTTGTGCATTTCACAATTAGCGGTTGCCAGGGCAGACAAGCGACCCAAGTCCGGGTCCACCAGAGACGTAAGACGCAAAGGCGTATCACTGGCGGAGGGCTTGGCCCGAATGCCCGCTAGACCCTGGACTTGCCGTTGAGCCCACAGTCTCTCCGGAAAACTCTATCTCTCGGGTCGGTAGAAAGGGACATCTTCAGTGGGACAGAAGCCAAAATGTGACCATTACTGCATTCCGGTTTTGAAGGGTAAGGGTGCTGGTGAAATATACAAGCACATGGGAGTTTTCAACTTATGTCTCAGAATGACGGGCGCACTGGCAGTGCCCCTCAGATCTTTGGGTTTTAAAGCTCTAAGTGGCACTGCAACTGTTATGGACAGGAGTGTCGCTTGCCACCAGGCCCACGACTTGTTCATTCCGTCACTTAATATCATAAAAAGTGCCACTGTACTTTTGCAGTCACAATTAATGATGTAATGGCGCGTTCCCATTACGTCGTGACGACAGATAGTCATGCAGTTTAAAGTGTCGTGGGGTGTATATTTAAATGAAGTTGTTCACATATAGAACAACACGATTCACTGTCGTTTGTAACTTTTTTAACGTTACGACGACAAACTGTTGTGACAATGGGCAGAGCTAAAATAACAGTCGTCTGACGATAAATAAAACTTCAAGATAAAAATGTCACGAGAAATAATCGCAACTTCAAACTATTCTGTCGTGCTAACGACAAGGCGGCTGCCGTGAACCGATAAATTGTCCTCACGGTCTAGTGGGAACAGCTAGACACAACAGTCGTTCAACGTTAAAATAAACGTCCACGACACAATCATGACAGATAGTCGTGATATGGAACGGGTTAGACGCGACAGTGGTCCAACAATAAATAAAACTTTACGACATAATGGACGTAACGCGCGGCTACGCACGCTACAGTGGCAGCACAAGAACTAAAAATGTGTTATTTACCAAATGTCATCTCTTTTTAGTAAATATAGGTACACTCTATTTACAAAATCATTGTCGAGAGCCGGCGAAGGAATTTAATTCCTATAACAAAGTTTTTATTGTCATGGAATTACAAAGTGCATTTTGTGACAATAAAAACTTTGTTAAGGGGATTAAATACCTCTGTCGCTTCTCAGTCAGCAAAGTTTTTTCTGAGTGTTGAGCGAATTGGTATTTTTTAGAAAAACCTGCCATTGCAACATAGTATACGAGTAGTGAGACAAGTATGATAACTCCATACAAACGTAGCAGTGCGGCTTGTATGTGTGCTTGCACACCGAATTCCATGATGTCGCCATGTCTGAGGTCCCGGGTGCGATTCCCAGCCGGGTCGGGTTAATGTAGAAAATGTTTTCAATATTGCCTCGTGTCTGGGTGTATGTGGTACTGTCGGTGTTTCCGATTTCTATGACCCAAATGCTCTGTTAATTGAGATTTTTTTGTGAAATACTTCACTAGTTTTGTTATGATTGAGAATACGAATATCGAACGCACAGAAATTTTTTTATCGACCCTGTGGGACTTGAATCCATGACCATGCTGTACCGTAGCATTGCTCTAGCCATCTGAGCCACGGGTCCAGTTGCCGAGTCGTCGAAATTCTCCAATGTGTTTTTATTAAAGACCTTTGTACTGACTTTCGGCGTTCGTCGCCGCTAGTGATATCTAGTGAGAGACTTTTTAATAACCGGTGAGGTTATCAATATTAATGCAAAACAAACTTTTTGTATCTAAAAATATAACGAACAATAGTGTGGTTTGCATTCATATTAGACATAACTGGTTGATGACTTAAGGTGCTGACATTGCTCGATTTTTTGACGAACGACTCGCGTGATCAAACAAAATGAGTAATTTGTTAAAAACAGACGATCAATATCGTATGTTTTGTAAATCGACACGTGCCGATCGTCAAAAAATCAAACACCTTTTACCATCTCAGTCAACCGAAACCATGGGACCAGCAAAACGTTCATTTGTTTGAAAAAAACAAATATGCGACTTGGGTTTTTCCTACAAACTGCGACATCGTAAATAAATAACGCCTCAAAAACATGTTATACCAAAACGGTCATTTCGATAAGCAAAGTTGTCAGCGACAATTCCCGGAGCGTGCATTAGGGTATTACCGTGATTGGTTCTGGAGCCATGGGATTACCTCAACGTAGAGTTAATCTTGTGATTTTATTACGGGGCCAAACCGAACACATGTTTATGGATTTTTCCCTCTAAGAACGATACAAGCGAAGTCTGAATTGTACTTCGCTGTTGAAGCTAGATAGACAAAGACTTAAGAGAGAAAGACGGGGAGAGATTGAAGTCATTGGACAAAATAAAATGGTTTGAGAAGATATCAAATGGGTTAGAGAAGAAAGAAAGTTTTGAATACCATAGAGAACAGAAGGAGGAAAATTTTTGGACTTTATGCGTAATGAAGACTTTGTGAGAGTGATAATTGGAAAGATAGAAGAAAAAAAAAGAAAGAGAGAAAGATTAAAAATGGCGTTGTGAACAAATATAGAAAAAGATCAAAGTGAGCAGCTTTAAAGAAGTCAAGGAGCTGACTATGACTTGTGAAGAGTGGAGAAGGCTACTCCGACAAGAGTCTAAATCTCAACCCTAGCTCACTAAGTTTAATTTCGTAATCGCTAACCTTTCGTCTCAAAGAGTACGGATTAATACAATAACAAAATGTAATCAGAAAAAGGACCCTAATTAGCAGTCTTTGTTTTGATTGCCTATGAAATAATTAAATTTGTTATAAAAATAATCTAGTATCAAGAGCTATTAATACACATAGAAACTGTGTGCTCGCCACAAATGGCTCTATTGCAACTTTTGCAGAAATATTTTTTCATGCGACGTTTTTTGGCAGGGCATTAGATGCAAATTTTGCACGTTCTCGGTACTCCTTGACTGGTACTGGCAAATAATGAACTTACAAATTTTTTACAATCATGCAATAAGTCAATCTCGTCATTTGCTGCCGACGAAGGCATTATGTTCAATTTGTCACGATTACGGAGACGGGCGTAAAGTCCGCGAAATGTCACTTAATTAGAATATTAGGTAATAATCATCGGAACCTTCAGACCTTTATCCTTTGACTCCTGGGCACTTCCTTATCGGAAGACCTCTTACATCGCTGCCGACACCACCACAGCTCGAGAGTAAAGCTAGCCGATTGAACGTATTTCAACACGTCGAAAACTTGAGACAGCATTTTTGGGAGAGATGGCACCACGAATTCCTATGTCAACTACAACAACGATCCAAGTGGCGAATCAACAAAGGACAACTACTACTAGGAGACATGGTCATCCTTAAAGAAACCAACCTATCCCCTTTACAATACACAAGGTAGATGTTACAACATCGAAAGGCATAATAGGACGTGCCGTTAGCAACCTTTGTCCCTACCTACTGCACAGGCAGATGGTCTTCGAGAGGGGGGAAGATGTGTTCGCGCCGGTAACTCCACTGGGCAACCGAAGGCCCGCGGGGGCGCGGTGGAGAAACGTCCGTGCTAAGTTAAAAAAAGTGATATAGCTAAGGACCAAGGCTACAGTTATTTTTTATACACATTTAAAATTCATTCCTCGTAATCAAAGTACAGAATATACAGTGTTAAAACAATTAAAAGCATCATTTTGTCGTTCAATCTTGAACATCAAATAAACAATTTATCAAACAGTGTTAATGATAGGTAGAACAAAAATAAAATCATATTTTGGATCTCAATGGATAGATTTCACGAAAGAGTAGTAATCTAAAATAAACACAAGCTTTCCTTTCTTTCCAAACACAATAATCAAATTCCAAAATAACATTACGAATTCACTACACAAAGTGGAAGGGATTTCTATATTTGTATTAGAAGTTGTACGTAGAGTTTGTTACTTTCCCGAAGTTGTTTTAAGAAACTCTTCATTTTAGATTCAAGAAATCGATTCAGACGGATTTTTAAGGCTTCACAAAACGTTTTCGTTGTTCTTTGTTGTTGTTTATATAGCTTTCGACTTTTTAGACTTTTTTTAAATATAAAATAAACATACATAACGTCAGCTAAAGAAGGATGGTGAAAGCTAACCCAATAATTGCAAAATATACGAAGACCCGTTCATGGACTTTGCTAGTATACGTTTTAGTTATCAATATATTTTTGTATATTTTAAGAAGTGGGAATAAAGAAATTGTAAAACAGTGTATTTTAGAATAAATGCAAGAACATAAGAAAATACAATTGATTTAGTTCGATCATAGGTTAGGTAGGTAACCATAGGTATAGTTTTCCTATATCTAAAGGTAACATTCTTGTCCATACGATTCATTAAGCATGATTGAATGTTTACCTACCTAAAGTATTGGTTATTTTATTGTACCATAAAACATTAAAGCAATAATTAAACAGTAATGATATAAGATAAAAAATAAAACGCAATGTGACAAAAACGTTTAGACAATATTATTTAAATGTGAGATAAGAAAGTTAGCGAAGGAACCTTTTTGACAAGAGGCGTCTTGTCAATGTTAATGTAATACTGAGATTGAGAACAGTGTGACCATTTGAGGCAGGTTTCTGCCATTTGGGCAGATTTAATTTTTATTCGTTTTCATTGCGGCAGAACATGTTAACGTTGTTTTAAATGTGAAAGAGTTTAGCAGATTTGGAAATATTCAGCAAGTTTTCTATTCTTTTTGGGAACAAACTGAAAACTTAATATCGAAAGCAAAATATAGGACAATGTAATAAACATAACCTATATCAACTTTATAGCCCCAGCTTCTACAGGCTGTTGTCCTCAATTAGCTGTTTCGATGCTTTGCTAATGAATCACAAGTATTGACAGGTCTCTTTAATGCACGTTGTCAAAAACACTGGGTCTCAAAATACACGGAATGTCGCCAACCTTTTTTGTAAGCCTCGTAATCTCCATTAATGTAAACTTTCGTGTTGGCACAAGAAACAGAATTACTATTAATAATTATATATATGGTAATCTATCTACAAACTATATTTTAAGCTTTAATTGCCCGGTTATGCGCATGAAGAGCAAAAAAGGACTTTCCTTCAAAAGTGCAGTTACCAGGTTTTTAAATTTAGTCGACGAAAGTTAGAAAGAGTTCGCCCACGAAAGCACTATCACCGTCCTTATTTCTGCCGACAAACGGTAATAAGCGCATTACTACGGTCCGGTTTTTTATGATATCACGCGACGGGACGAACAAGCGTGCACCTGCTGGTAAGCGACACGTCTATTCATGACAGTTGCAGTACCACACAGAGCTTTAAAGATCTCAGGGGCACTGCCACGGAGCCTGTCACACTGAGACATAAGTTATCAAGTCCCATGTGCCTGTAATTTCACCTATACTCCCATCCTTCAAACGCAACGCACTAACGGAAAGCAGTAATGCTCACATTACTGCTTGGTGGCAAAAATAAAGGTGGAAGTACTTTCCTGGACGAACTTCTTCGCAAGGAGCTCTATTGCTACTAATTTCTCCGGAGATTAAAGGAGACTGGGAAAAGGTTGTGAATAGAGCTGTTAAATTAACAAGGGAAGATTATGAAAGTGATGTGAAAATGTATGCTTTTAAACTATCGCGTTGCATTGTACTATCATTTGGAAACGAGAATAAATAGTATAAATAGAATAAGGTCGGGTAGGTGTGAAAAATACCTATTCGTATGTAAACGCGTTTATTCCCCTTTCCAGATGTGTAAATAGATAATATTTTAGAAAATGAACGTATAATTAATGTGGATGACAATAGCAGCGGCTACAGTGTAAATAGCAAAATGGTTCTTGTGTGCAAATAAAAAGTATAGTAGGTACGGAAGAAAAAAAACAATGGAAGTGACATAAGCCTCGATTACTATCAGAACCAACGTCGCCAAAACTCGTACATTCTTAACGTGAAACACTACAAAATCTTGACAATTATTGGTCGTAGTTTCAAATTTAAAAAGGAATAACAAAATTCTAGATTTTTAATATAATTTAAACTTTACCCTGTTGGCATATCGTTGAAAATTCAACACCATCAATACCAATGATTGCAAGGTACGACGTTTTGATATTGAATTGAAATTTCAATCAATGTCCTGCCATCTAGCGGTTAATTGCTGAACTGCGACGAACTGGAGTTATATATTTAGTTCTCCAAAAAAGAAGCGACCATATTGCAAGGGCATAAGCTTTACTTTCGTTTCTTGTAAGAAAAACAATGATTTCGATAAACAAATTAATTTAAATTTATTAAAACAAAGACTTGCCGATGATATGAAATACCATACGGGTAATTTTTTTTTTGTGCGGCAATCATTTTGCACTCCAAAGCAGGCACAATAAGGCATTTTTCTGCGATTTTAGAGAAATGCGCGAAAGAATGACTTAACTGTATCATACTAAGCGAAAATGGACTGAGCTCACCTAGGTCCTAAGAGCTATACTTGCCAGCTAACTAACCACTGCTACTGTATTTTCTGTTCTGTGATAGTAGGTATATTAATTTTCATTGCAATGTTCAGTTCATTGAAATATGTTATGTTAACATTTTTATTTTCGTTTTATTAAAACTTTTTAATCAACCTTGCAACACTAGTTATAAATCTAAAAACTTATAGATGCCACTCGCATTTGATTATATTTTTTTCGATAATAAATTGAGATTTCACCTCATTATTGTAATCTGTCAAAACAGCCATCATAGCGTGCCGGTACTATAAAGATTATCTCACAGATTTACAATTAAAATAACCAATTACCAATATCACCACTACGATCTGTAAGCAGATTTTATTATTAAATTATTTCCAACTTCGGTAATTAATAATGCGGTTGTGGGCGGTAACAATCTGCAATCATAATGGAACCAACAACACCCACATAAATTTTTTTTTAAGCCGCAGTGTTTTTTCTAAGGGTGAGGGAAGGGCTACATGACATTATGGAAAAAGATACGGGCCCTGCCAGGATACTCTGAAGTAGTAAGAAATTATGGCACATACTGAGACTTTTTGAGATATTTTTAACCAGCTTCAAAAAAGGAGGAAGTTTTCAATTCGACTATTTTTTTGTGTGTATTTTCGACTATGATTTTGATAATTCTTTTTCTTGGAAAGAGGGTACCTCAGTATTCGTCCCTTTAAATTTGAAGATAATATTTGACGTTCAAGGGCGGCAAACTAAGGGATGAACCGATGTGAGATGATGACCGATGTCAATAAAACGTGACAAATAGATGTAATTCCAATAAAAAACCGATAAGCAAATGGTTTTAGGTCGATTTGTTTTAAATAAAAAAGTTTTAATTATTAAGGCAGCCTTTTTTAACCCGAAAGCAGGGCTACGTACATATCGATTTTCGTTTTTATGATAAGAAAGTGACGGGACGAACAATTCGTGCGCGTGGTGTTAAGCGACACACCCGTCTATAGCAGTTGCAAAGCCACTCAGAGACTTAAATCGCAAATATCTGAGGGACTGTCATTGTGCCTGTCAACTTGAGACATAAGCTGACAAGTCTCAAGTGTCTGTAATTTTACCAGCACCCTTACCATCCCATACCGGAATGCAGTAATGCTCACATTATAGCTTGGCGGCAGAAACAGGTAGGGCGACAGTACTTCACTGGACGAACTCTTTCACAAGGAGCTCTACTGCTACTAATCGTTTTACTAGATTAGCACTCTAGGCATTAAATGAGAAAGATCCCGATTATTCTGATCTGCTTGTTCTGGGTAGAGCAATCAGGGGTTAAGTTTTTGATGTATTAATTCTAGAATGTAACATTTTATTCTAATTTATAACATGTATTTGTTCTAGTCTTAAAAAGGTAGCTATGTACAAAACTATGGGCTGTAATGACTACAACTTACCTTCTCATGTGTCTAGGAGGGGTGCGATTCGTAATACGTGGGGTGCACTATAAGTTTCCGGAATGAATAAAAAAAATACTATAAATGTTCAGAAATGAATTTGTTGTTTCTCAAAATATTCTACGTTAGTATTAATGCACTTTTTCATACGACTGAACCAATTTTGGAAACATTTATGCCACTCCTCCGTGATAATCTCTGAAACATATTTTTCATACTCTTCGATAAGGCTATCAACTGTAGAGCCTACAGGTGATGAAAATCGTTGACAGCGAAATGGTTTTAATTTTTGGAAATAAGTCACAAGGTGCCAGGTCGGGACTGTACGCGTGACGGCTCATAAGGTCAACGTCGTTCACCTTCAAAAATTAGTTTGTCTGTCTGGCCGTGTGAGAACTGGCATTATCGTGGTGCAAGATGATACGGCGTTTACGGTTATTTTTACGGAGTTTATCAATAACTTCCGTCAAACAAATGCTCATGTACCAATCACTATTCACGGTACAACGATTCTCCAAAGCAACAGAAGCCACGTGTCCAGTTTTATTAAAAAAATAAGCAATCATCCGCTTAAATAGAGTCACTTTGCACGTGCGCCACTTTGATTGGTTTCGGCTCATCTCGAAAGATCCATACGCTCGATTGCTGCTTTGTTTTGGGATCGTAACTATAAATCCATGTTTCGTTACCTATTACTATGTCCCACACCAAATTTGACGCCCCTTCATTGAATCTGGTAAGCATGGCGTTGCACCAAGTGACGCGATCTACCGAGAGCATTTTTCACACCCAAATGTTTGTGTAGTATTGATTGTATTTGACTCATGCCTATGCCTAAAAATACCCGAATCTCATGTTATGTCACATGCCTGTCTTTTTGATCATAAGGACGCACAGCATCGATGTTTTTGTTGTTCACAGCAGTGGACGGGCGACCATCACGAAACTCGTCACTGAGATTGACACGAACGCGTTTAAATTCTGCAAACCAGCTATAAATAGTCGTATTGCATGGTGCTTTACCGCCAAAAGCAGTTTGAAGCCTAGCGAAGCTCCGCTGAGCTGTTAAATTACGCTTAAAGTCGTAGAAAAACATACTACGAAAATTTTCACGAGTTTAATCCATTGTGATGTAGACAACCAATTTCTAAAATGACGCCACAATGTAAAAACAAGTGACAGTCAGATGAAACAAACTGTATTCTACAGCCAAAGAGTTCCATTTTCAAATGTTTTAATTGCTTTTTAAATATTGTTTATGTAAGTGGCCATTTCCGGAAACTTATAGCGCGCCCTATGTATATAACAATAAATGACATATCGCACTGCTATTACAATAGTGTTGTAACTCAAAATATGTGAAATTTAATATTATATCTACTATTATATTACTGAACGTAAAATTTGATTGTCTACACGTCAAAAAAACCGTTGTTAGAATAATGTAAGAAACAATCAAAAGATATCTACTTAACTCAAAAATAGACACACTTTATGTGAGCTAGTTCTGGCCAAAATAATCTCAATTATTACTTTTTCCATTTTATTTTAAAAATACGTTTGAGAAATTGTTTATGTGTCTATAATAAACTATAACATATAAATTTTAATGATTTTTTTGCCGGAAGTGAGTAATTCGTTTCTCATCGATTCTGAAAAAGTCCTCTTTTTGAGTTAATACACTATTGTATTAACAGTGCGATATTATTGGGCGATTTAACGCTCAACAGACATAATTAACTTATGGCAATTTACATTTGACATATTCTTGCATGTTATAAAGGTCACTGGGTATAATAGACAATGGATATAATAACAACATTAATTTTATTTAGTCCTAGCTTTTTTTTCAATGTATAAATATATAAATACCACAGATACCCAGATCTGAGATAATATATAGAAAAGTTACTATTACTACATTGACCCGGTCGGGAATCGAACCCGGGACTACAGAGATGACGACGCCATGAAAACTGGTGTGCAAGCCACTCGACCACGGATATTGTCAAAATTATTAAGTATTATTAGATACTATTAAGTGTTATGAAGTATTGTTAAGTATTTGATAAGCACGGTACAAAAATATAACCAATAATATTTGTTTTAAATATCAGATGTTTTTATTTGAAATAATTGTAATAACTTTCTTAGTTACCTACGTCATTTCAACTCTGGAAAGGTAAAACGTCTGACGTGCATTTTGAAAATACAACGGGAGAGCGATTTAATATATTTTTTTAAGGAAAAAATAATAACTATATATTGTTATAATGGAAAACTAGAAAATTTTAGCTTCTCCATGTAGGATAATGGCAAAATTATAGTCAAAATAATTCGCTGGCGTCTGGAAATGTCTTAATTACAAATTTGTTTTTCAAGTTATAATAGCAGCCTGTCTAAGCCTGGAAATAAAATCATATTTAAAAGAAACTTCAATTACTAATTAGTATGTAACCGGAATGATATCTACAACAATCAATTTCTTAGTTTCTTAATGTTGAGTGACATCTAGCCGCCAAAAAAGGAATTTCAGTACCTACGTATAGATACGGTCCACATTTAGGTAACGTAATATCAAATGTACTGTTTCAATTGATTTGTAATAAGCCAATAAATGATTAACTACTTCATTACAAAAAATAAAGTCGATAATTTCTTCTCCAAAATGCCACGCGAGAAAATGGTAAAACTGACAAAAAAATTCCTATATCCCACAGGGTCATATAGGACGTTTCACAAAAAAATAATCTGTGTCCGATTTACCGAGTTACCAGTGCAGTAGTCTGTGGTATGCATTGACTAACAATTATATGGACGTCGGGTCCGCGCTAAAAAGTGTCCTCACTTGTAAGGCGCTAAAATCGTATACAGAGCGCCAAACTCCGCTTTAGTCTTCATTTGTTCGACTGACAGCGCGATACTGCGATGACATTACAATTTAAATTTCGAATAGGTTGACTTGGGACATTTTTTTCGTGGTTTTTGTATTAGACCCGTCGTCCATTTATTTGTAAGTCAATGATGGTATGTTATTAATTAACTCAGTGTCTATGCCTTTTGACCATACCAGTACACAAAATAATTTCCTCTGAACGTTCGTCACGTCACAAAGCTGGCACCTTTCAGATTCTATTAACTCTCTTTAAGGCTTCTGTAGTTTATTTTGATATAATAATACATCGAATACATTTTGTTAAATTACGTAACACATAACCTTCAAAACTTCAAACTAGAATAATGTTTAATTCCCGACTTCACAGAATAGTAAAGTCACAACAAAATTTGTTCAGCAATTTCAACTCTTCAAAATAGCGCCTAAATTTTACTAAGGAGCAATTATTTTAATGGTTGATTTTGCTATTTCTCCAATCCAAGGCGTTTTTCTCTCCATATACTTTGAGTAGTGAGAACCGATTTTTATTATCTCCAGTGTCAAGTCCTGTATAGTGGCGAATTTAAGAATATTTCAATAAATCGTGTTCTTAGATTTTCGCCATTGTTACACATAGGAAATGAAAGTAAAGGTAAAGGGCCCGAAACGTCGGTTTGTTTGAAAAAACAAATATAGGCGATTTAAATCCGGAAAAATAGTTTCATTTCCTATATTGCAATAAAACTTAGCAAATAGACGTAATTCCACGTACTTTTAAGTCGGTTTTTTTAGTACTCTGTACTGAGATTATTCAAATACACGTTAGACGTTTTCCTCTCCAACATCGATTTATTTACAAATCAAGTCCGCGTGCTTTTACCACAGAATCTCCTAGCAAATGTTCCGCTCTCTCATAATAGCATAGCACATTGTAAGTAAAGCTCTTATGTTGTTATGTTATAACAAGATTGTTAAGAGTAACATTATTGGAAATACATTGTTATTATTATAGCACAGGGAACGAGCTTGGTCCAGATCTGATAATTGGTGTGATTGTCTGGAATATTATTGTGATTTCTGTTGTTTGTTTGAAACAATGATTTTGATATTTTCTACTTTAAGTATTGACTAATTTTTTTTTATTACTATAATCATCTTTTATTTATTATTAATAAAAGAGACATGAAATGATTCTGTCGTTTCGAACTGAGTTTGAGTGTGTCGTTGGAGGGAAAAGAAAAATAATCGCGACGATTGTCAGCTGGGCAACAATATTATTTAATAAATTTATTCAGCATTATAATATTGTTGTTTCTGTTTGGCCACCCTGATATTTTACAATAGCCGTGAACGCATTTAAACTCTTTATTCATAGTTACTTTTTAATGATAGTTGTCTAAACCAAACTACTTTCTTTCATGGCTTATTGCCCACCAAATTCGGGATTATGCATAATTTTATTGTGAAGATGAGCTTCCCATTGGTTATAATACATGATAACATAGGCAACACTCCAGGTACGTATCTATCTTTCAGATTATAGCTCAGAAGTTATTACCGCTACCCACGTAACTAGTAGTAGCCGCCATGCTGAGGTGTGGGCCATGTTTGCCATCGTAATGTAAGGATTTGCCAATCAGCGGACCTTATTCGCGATTGTTGCCTACGGTCCGCCACAAGTGCAGAGAATTGATGAGTAGCAATAATGGGTGTTTTTGAGATAGGTCGCTATTCAAGAGAGCCATTGATGTATCTCTTTGTTTTTTACAATACAATCACAGGAATATATAAATTCTCCAAGCTCGTCTCAAAAGCCGTTACTGTTTCCACCGCACCACAAAGGCGAGTGACCATCCAACCTGTCTCTAGGAGTGCACTGTGGACACAGAAATATCCCAGACCACCTGGTTTCCTCATTCCTCAAGAGCTACTTACCAGGTTATGATCTGCGGAATGTGGAAGTCCTCAGATCGTCTTTGCACTCAGGTAGGTCGCACACACTCATAGACAAACACAAATTCACGAGAGAAATAAATGTAGGCCATACAAATATGAAAAACAAACTGCCTCCGTGGATGAAAGGTTACCATGCTGGACTGCCACGCAAGAGGTCAGGGAATCGAATCCGGGATCTCTGCGCGACAGTCCATCATGGTAACCGTTCAACCACAAAGGCAGGCAAACAAAAAACAGCAAAGACAAGATGTGGTGCCCCAACACATTCCATGCAGCACTTACCTTTGTACCCCTTGTGCTCTAATACCTGCATGGATAACGAAGTCGGGGCGGTTCAAATTCAAAGTCAATAACAGCCCTAAAGTAAAAGAAGCATCGACACAATAAGACGAAGAATCGCAGTAAAATATTGAATAACAAACCACACAAAGCCATAAAGACGATTGCCGTTTAATAAAACCTATGCACCTAATAAACTTGAATAAAAGATAGCTACAAACGCGTTGTTCTGGACAATATAGGGGCGCGCGCTCCGCGGGCCCGGCCGGTCGCCATAGCAACGGAGTACGCAGCTCGGTCGTCGCCCGCACCCCCCCGGTGCCTCCGGATCCCTGCGCCCTACGCTGCCTACGCTGCCTACCGACCTTCGCACAGTGCGCCCAAGGTCGTTAATACAGGGACGAACTATTAATGAAGACCTCTTATTTAGCAGTTATAAACTTATAGTAGATTAAATGCAGAAATTAGATTAATAAAACTGACAGAACCTACTCTTTAAGTGAAATTTTGAAGAAAAATGTACCGATTTTACATGCTTTGAGAGGTTAGGTCGTCAACGACAGTATCGAACATTTAGCCGGGGTCCACACTTTGAATCGATGTCACGTGGATTCCCGTTTGTTTCATTTTATTTATTTTTTATTTGTATATGCGCCAGTTTCCGCTGGTCAGCGGATATGCTTTATTTATTCTATCTCCACCTTAACCGAGTGATCAAGTTACTCCAGACATATTGAGTGTTTGCCGAGTTCCCCCTCAAGAGTTTCTACATATGGCATATGAATATTATCTATTTAATTTCAAAGCGACAGTGTTCTTCTGTCACTTTAAAATTAAATCATATACGTATGTCATACAAATATAGCGAAATTTTTGCGATAAATTATTAATATAACGCAATTTTGAGATAAAATATAATATAAACTCAATTTTGAGATAATACTATGTTAGTTATCAAGTGCGATATATTGTATACTTTATTACAAGGCTACAATATCTAATTTATTTATTTTTTATTTATTTACTTATTTATTTTCAGGTTACAAAAGACCCATAAAACAAATGCCTTATAGACTAACATATGATAAAAACAATAATATGATAAAAACGCATTTCTTTTACGGGCAAGCAATAGCTTTAATTCATTATCTAAGCAGGTCGACATCGATCTCTTCAACACTGGTGCGACATCGGTAAAGCGTGTTATGACTAAGTTGGTTTTTGATAGGTAATTGTTTGTTTATTTTTCTTTTTTTTTTTGTGTATGTTAATATATGAGTTGTAAATTTGTTTAATCTGTTTTGTGGATAAGCTATTTTTATTCTTTTTTCTTTTTATATGTACGAGTATAGTTAAGTGATGCTCCAGATTTGTTTATAGTGTTTCTATTGGTGGGGACCTTTAATTGGCTTTCTAATTTTATTTAAGTTTTTATTTTGTATAACAGCCGTTGGTTCTCCTTCAAATAAAATAAAATAAAAATAAAAAACTATTTATTTATTTAAACGTATGAACCGCGACGTGCGACGCAACGTGGGTGTCCGATAGCTGTCCTCGGAAACACCGGAACATGATACCCTTCGACCAAAAGTCCTTCTTCATGAAGGTCGACAGATATTGAGTTGGTACTCTCATTCTACATAAATACATATAATTAGTTTTAAATAATGCTTACATACTGGTCACAGCTCTTCCTTCATGTATTTGCTACAATTGATTACCTAAGTGTAATAATTTTATACTGTTTAAAAATATACACAAATATACACGTCATATATTTTTGCAACATAATTTAAATATCTGTTTTGGTTCCCGTTATCTGTGTGTGCTTCAGGGGCTCTAATAACGCCACGTTGCATAAATCTCTGATAAATACTGAACCTATTCGGCGAAATGTGGGGCAAGGGGACACTATTTACTCTTTATTTGCGTAGGATCTCCATCAGCTATCAAAGTACAACAGGGTTACCCTAGTTTGGGAACTGATTGATGGCCTATCCACGTTTTTTTTTTGTCAATTTATGTACAAACCTTTATACTTATTTTGTCATCTTTGGTACTTGTATTACCGATGTGATGTAACATTTCATCACACACACACACGCACGCACGCACGCACACACACACACACACACACACACACACACACACACACACACACAC
>NW_020653851.1:1402352-1410298 GCF_003589595.1 Hyposmocoma kahamanoa | reverse complement strand
ACACACACACACACACACACACACACACACACACACACACACACACATTCACTTCACGCCTAAGTCTAGTACAGTTCACGAAAATTATAGTTATCTAAGTTCAAGTGTACTTACCTTTGGCTCGGAGTGTGGAGAGGCTGGTGGTCTGTAATACATGTCTCCTAGTACGGACGCCAGTCTCTCACACAGACTTAATGATGTAACATTATTTAGACAAGTCACTACTGTAATATATTCTAAGACTTTGCGAGAGAACAATATATATAAAGATTATTATTGTTATATATTTCCAACTAGGTTATTTTTAGCAGTCCTTGAGGACGCCATGAAAATGCTCGACGAGGAAGAAAACGGAACAAACATCAATGGTGTCAAGTAAAACGACGATTTCCAAAGTGGTCCCCCAGGGGTTCACTCTGATCTACAAGGGGTCCATCCATGTTGACGAATAAAAAATACAGGATGCATGAGACGTTAATGGAGGTACACGAAAATGAGACTCATTTAGGCAGGCTTTACGCTCCTGATCACACATGATAGAGTGACTGTAGGGGGCTATTGTGATAATTTTTCATCTTTTCATATATGCAGTTGTCCGCCATGCTTTCGCTTGACCCCCTTAAGGTTCAGACCTTAACAAAACAAAAGATGCGCTATGCCACGTCTCGTAATTATTGTAAATGCAAAATCCCAACTACAGCCCTGTATTGTTAGGGCCCTCCAATAGACGGTAACATGTCCTAATCAGATCCGGGAACTTTGTAACACGCGCTGATATGAGCCAACTTCCACTTAGGGACCAATCGAGACAGTTCGGGACATCCTATAACTCCCACTGGTTCCTTTTTAATTAAATGTTTCAATTCAGATTCCCTTTATAAATGGGATCAACATTTTACCAAGGGATTTTAATATACATTGTGTATGTTACTAATTCAGACGAGTCTCTCTGTCTAGCATCCGTAAACCCATTCATTCACTCGTTATAGATGCGATCAAAGTATTAAACTACTATAAAATTGAAATAAAATTCATTCATTTGGAATATAATCATTTATGTATTTACGTATAATAAACTGCCTCCGTGGCCGAACGGTTACCATGTCGGATTGTCACGCAGAGGTTCCAGGTTCGATCCCGGGCCGGGAGAAATATGTCTCGTGAGTTTGGGTGGAATTTGTGATTGTCTATGTGTGTCCATGGCACCCGCGACACAGGGTTTCCTTAGTGCTGGGCTATATTGACTGTGTGCGTATGTTTAGTAACAGTGCGGTTTTTGCCATTAGTAAAATAAAATAAGCCTTTATTACTATTGTTAGTTGATATTTACAATTATTACTAGTTACATTTACATGTTATTAGCTACATTTTTATACTATAAGCTACTTTTACATATTACACGTTACAGTATTATTTACATTTACCTTATTAGCTAGCAACAGTAATATTAGTCGCCTTCTCGACGTAGCCCTCCCCTATTGTCTTCCATTACTCCCTATCCTTGGCTTTCGTCATCCATTTTGATCCTGGTTTTTGCCATTATCCAACTGTAAATAAAAATATTTTGTTTTCTTTTAAAATATTATATTGTCCATGGTAATTAAAAAATATATTTTAGCGCGCATTTTATGAATAGATAGGAATGTTAAAATTTTGTGACTCATGAAAAACTGACAGAACTGATGATTCGTAAAGGTGTCGCATTTCCTTATGATAACACCAAACCACATGCATTTTTACAAAGTGCACTCTTCGTCGTACCAGGCCGACTAGGCCGACATACCAGCATGTAAGCCTATATGCTGAAGTCGTTGGTTCAATTTCAGCCGGTTCGAAGGAATTTTTGTTAAGAGTCTACGCAACCTCAAATGACTTTGGTGATGAGTGATTCCGCATAAAAACGCAAATACTTTGGAAAAAATATATGGTAAAACTAAGAATATACACTGATTATTATACGCTGTGAAAACATGATAGAGAAACAACACAAACCTCTAAATTTTACAAGAAAACCGCTGTATTCTATAGGTACCTTACTTAAACCAATGATTTTTTATATCAACTGAACTGAAAAGAACACGTGTAGCATACGATATACAATTTCAAATGGATTTAATTTTGTTTGTAATAGAAATAAATTCTGAAAAGCAAATCTGAAAAACCTGTGTTGCAAAATTATTTTGCGAATTGCATATGGTGTCAGGGGCTATGTTGTTCAGTGTTATGGGTAGAGTTACCCCAATAAATATCATTATGGATCTGGTATTTAAAAAAAATGAATTTCGAAGATCCGCCGTCACCCGCTATAGGTGGTGATTTGAATGACACCCAAACTTTATATATATTCTCAAAGCCCGGCCTGTGCTGCATAGGAAGAAGTCGTAAACCTTGCTATCGGTTAGAAGATTTTATAGGTTACTTTCAACGAGTCTATTAACTTTTGACGTAAAATGTCATTTTACTAAAGTGTAACTGACTGTAGTAAGTTAAAACCGGGTAATTTAAAATACAATGCACCTTTAAGAGTGAAGCGCATATTTTTAGGTGTATTCTACTTCATACGATATTTTAGTATTCTAGGTCAAATGGATTTTATTTAAAATAAAAAATAAGTTTATTTCGTTTCAAATATAAATAAAATTATATACAAGTGAGACCTCTTTTAAGTATGAAAATTCTTGTATCGGGACGTCGCGCTCCTCTATAAGAGTGGTTACACATGGCGAGTTTTAGCAGGGATGCAGGCGCGATTGCACCGCTAAACTTGCGATTAAGAGCCTATGCACACGGCGTATTTTATACGCGCCGATGTCGCGCGTTTTATGAACGCACGTTTACAGCGCCGTACAGGCTCAAAAAGCAGATTGTCGCGTTAGTGTTGATGCAAACGCGCGCAAGAAGCGAGGTCCAAGCTTGTCTGTATCGAAGTTTATACTTGGAATTTCATGTTGAAGACAACTTTTGTTGTGATTTTTTATCCTTTTCTAGTGCAATGTATGCAAAATAAGCTCCCAGAACCGCATAGTAATAATTTTGTACAGTTACTAAGTGACTTCTCTACCTATTTTTGTATAATATGTTTAACAAGACACGTTGTGCGTGATTTTACATTTTTTAGTTGTTTTATTTCAAAAAAACGTTTACTAACTGCGACTGCATTGCATTTGAATCGCGTTAACGCGCGTCATCCGCGCGTCGTCGGCGCGAATAAATTACGTCGCGTGCATAGGCCCTTACAGACTGCATCAATGCAGTCGCTTATGTTGAATCATAATACTGTATGAAAAATCTGTATAGGTTTAAGCACATTGTTTGATTTTGTTTATTTTAATTTAAAATCAAATAAATAAATCAGTTAATTAATTAAAAAAACATGCACCGCGTTTGTGTCGCGTTTGCTTCGCTGTTGAAAGTCGCCTTGTGTAACTACTATAATGTGTCCGAATTTTTATGTTTTCTTAACTTTATATATATGAGAACGGAAATGAAACTATTTATTAACGTATTCAAATCAAGTACATTAGTTTTTTCTTTCAAACACACCAATATTTTGAGCCTTCGAAAAATATATTTTCTCGAAGTTTCGGGCCCTTTACAAGTCTAACGGTCATGGCTAACTATCGAAACAAAATGATAAACACTACGAAATCTTGATAATGATTGGTCATAGTTGCCAATTTAAAAAGGTATAACAAATTCTGGATTATAACAAAACAATAGCACAATAAGGCCTTTTTCTGCGATTCTAGAGAAATGCGCGCAAGAAGGACCATACCATACAAAGCGAAAATGGCGAAGTGAGCTCAAATAGGCCTTTCGAGACCTAAAGTTGGCACGCGTCAGACGCTAACTAACCACTTCTCCATTGCCTTCTACTGTATTTATTTTTCTGTGGTGGCAATACTACCGTAGATAGACTATTTCAGAAGAAGCTCCACTACCAGAATGTATATATAATATACCTTGTGTAATATGTTTATACAACCTGTGTTTTCGTAGATAAATGAATAATGTTCTACAATTTTATTTTCTATATTTAACTTTAAGCCTATTTAGTACACTGTTTCCTATAACACTATATACTCGTATATCTTAAATATCTTATATGTAATAGTGTACCGTTGAAAGTCGACAGCCTGTCGAGGTATCTGTGTTGCCATCTTGAAGAGGGATACGACAGCTCTTTCACTGCTTATCAAAGAACCCTAAATGTAGAACAAGGTGAATTTTATAACTATATATACTGTAATAGAATCATATAATAGTCTTTGTTTTGCATTAGTTTGAAGAAATTTCTACACCTTATTTTTAATTTTTTCTTTCTTGTAACTTCAAGTTTTAGCGTTCAGTAATTAACTAAAATGTGATTCTTCAAACGTAAATGTCAATGGGCTCAATTGGAAGTTGACCCTCACATGTACCATCCCTGATCCTGATGAAGCCTCCTTTTTTATAATATCAAGTGACGGGACGAACAAGTCGTGCGCCTGGTGGTAAGCGACACGCCTATCCTTAACAGTTGCAATGCCACTCAGAGCTTTAAATCGCAAAGATCTTAGGGGTACTGTCACTGCGCCCGTCACCCTGCGACATAAGTGGACAAGTCCCATGTACCTGTCATTTCACCAGTACCCTTACCTTTGAAACCGGAACGCAGTAATCCTCACATTACTGCTTGGCGGCAGAAATATGCAAGGTGGCAATACTTCCTTCGATGAATTCTTTCACAAGGAGCTCTATTACTACATTGTATATTGTATCATACACGAACAAATGGTTATTGAAATGTATCTATCACTTTTGCAAATTGTTACATAGAATTTGTTATACCTTTTCACAATAAACTCAATTAGTTAAAGTTGTTATTGTTGAGAAATTTGGATTACAGATGACATTTTACTTTCATGTCGGTATTGCCAATTATTATTTCTTAATTTATCGGAATTGACCTTAGAGGATGGAAAAAAAATAAAAGAAAGGAGCTGCCCTAACTACGGAATGAACGTGCATACCTAAACAAAAATTGAACGAACAAATGGCGGATTTCTTTAGTGTCGTACATGTCGTACCATAATCTATCTAAAAGTCATTATCGACATGCAAACATTTAATTTAAGTAGATAAATATTCCATTTGGGAATATTTTAGGTTATATGGGAATATCCGGGAATGTCACATGAAATTTTGAATTTATTGTTTTGCGTTTACAAACACTCAAATATTACGAAAAGTGAATTTGCACAGAAAAAAATAATATTTTGTTATTTGAGAGTATATAAAAATGAGAAAACTTTGAAATATAAATCCTATACATTTCCAACCTCAAGATTCATATTTCTTAGAGACATTTTTAAACAGATTGCAAGTAGTGTAAGCTTTTTGGTATTTACGCATAGGTATAGAATTAATATCAGTGACTGATTTAAGTGAATCTTTAATACTTCCATTTAATTTTGGAAATAAATGAAAGTAGTAATATTATTGTCATACGTTTATTTGCTTAAAACATGGTATAACAGGAGACGTAAGAAGAGACAGTGATAATATAAACATGTTTCGCATTTAGTAAATAGCATGCAAATGTCTGATTATACTCAATTTGTATATGACGACAGTGTTTGTAGTCAATTGCCTACTATTGGCCGAGCGCCTTTAATTTGTGCAGAAAAATCGACAGTTCTCCGAAGTGAGACAAGTAGTCACGAGCGACTGCGAGTTGTGACAAGCCACGTCAAACGAGCTCTATACACGTTAGCGCTCGCCTTCACTCGGTCAGCTAGGCGAATGACACTGAACGATGGCAAGGCAAGGCAAGGCAAATAGGCTGTCTATGCGTTAGTACTGGCCTTCACTCGGTAACGTTAGACCAACGTGGCCTTTGTATTGCTGGCTTTATAAAATAAGAATTTTTATAGATAGAGTTGTCGTGTGTGTTGTAGAGATGAAATCGGAAACGAGGGGATAATTTTGTTTTCAGGAACTGAGAATGCCTAGTAAATGAGTCTTGTTTAATCTAAATTAAATATAAAATTATTTACCAAAAAACCTAGTGATGGAATTGCATTATCATGTAATCTAGCTACATTCAAAGTTATGTTAAAATTTGACTCTTCAAAATGAAGCGAATAAATGAAGATGGTCTTTGATTCAATATTTATATTGGGCACTGTTATACAGCGGTATGATTTCCAACCATTCTTTTTTTTATTTGTATGTAAACTTGAAATAGTAAAAATAATAATAATGAAGCAATAAAAACCTCGTAGTGAATTATTTTAATAAAAGAATATCGATAATATTATGTACGCTTCCAAGAACAACACTATCTCAAAATAATCGTTAACAATAATCATCAAAATATTCAAACAAACAGGCAATCTTAAGAAACCAATGCAAAATTTGGCAAGATTTATGAATAAACTACTTAAATATGTCTAATTACATGAGATATTTGGGCTTTTGTGTGATTTATAGACAGAAAAATAACACGTGCCTGTACAATGTTATATTCGGTCGATCTTCGCTTTTTCAAATGCCACATCCCGTAAAGCTGCAGCGACGAGTTTTTATTAATACTTAATTGTTCTCACTGTCGATATTTTTGTCCATTTTATTACAATACATGCGAATACTTCAATAAAACACTCGGAAAAACATTTGTTTTGACATTTGATGTGCTTCCCTTTGACAACCGTATCACGTACCTTTTTTTTTTTTTTTGGGTATTTGGCTTCTGTCCCACTGAGGACAATTTTATCACGTACCTCATGTACTGCGAAATGGACACGCTTGGCATTTAAGATGACGTTACGTATTTTCGATTTCCGTGTTCAACACAGACCAATGTAATGCCGTCTCTTTTGGCTTAAGACGGCACGCAAGAGTTAAACAAAGTCAATTTTATTCGTTTTTTATGGAAAACATATGATTAAATTTGACCAACTTCTGCTGTCGCGATTATTTCGTCCACCTAGTCCCGTACAATAAAATGATTCTTATATGAAACAAATTGAAAGATAGTTTTATTACTTATACCAGTTTTATTATCTGTAAACTTACTGTTACCTCTTAAACTAGGTCAACTAAAGCCTCTCTGCGAATGTCATATTAAATGTATGGGAGCGTTTAAATTTAAAATTTTGGATATTTCTAGTTTTATTTAAAAAAAATTATTGATATCAATTGACTTATTAAGTAACGCACTTTCGATATCAGTTAAAAGCTTTTGATATCTCTTATATTTATGGAATAATCTAAAAAAAAATAATCGCCTGGACACACTTAACGCTTACACACTGTATAAATATGTAGGTGCGGAATCTTTTGTATCAGGTCTTTTCCCTTCGTTATCTGACTGGAAAAAAAAATATCTCAAGCGAATTACGTTTTCATTAATAATAGATTATTCTTTATCATTAGAAGCAACAAAACGTCTAATCCCACAGTTCGATCTCTAAAGTTTCTCAGTCATTCTTCTCAGGGGAATATACCTTACGAATGAGTAGTTCGTAATGCCACAATTAAAGTTTGGGCCAGTTACATTGACCCATAAGTGGTGGAGATAGTTCAAATTTAATGGCATATACTCAAACTATGAAACAAAGGATAATATATATTAACGGTTTAATATAATAGTGTAATGATATAAGTAGTGTAACTTCATACGAACACATTACCTGCTCTGTGGCCGAACGGTTACCATTTCCGAGACGGGAGAAATATTTGTATGGCCTACATTTATTTCTCTTGAGAGTTTGGGTGTAATCTGTGGTTGTCTATGTGTGTATCCATAACATCCGCGACCCAGGGTTTTTCCCTAGTGCGGGGCTATGTTGAGTGTGTACGTTATTATTATTATTATTCTTACGAACACGTTCGCATGACATTGATTTAAATTTTCATGATTTTCACTCAAATTTGAATTTATTTAAGGAAAAACTGTTTTG
>NW_020653851.1:1363507-1401952 GCF_003589595.1 Hyposmocoma kahamanoa | reverse complement strand
TTGTGATAGGGATTATCAAGTTATAATTGGCAGATTAAAGTACACGAGTAGAAAAACCCTATTTAAGTCACATGTTTAGTATTGACGCGGTGCTGATAGTGACAATTTTAGAGTTTTCATTATTTCTATGATGGAAGTGTACGTCGGTGTAGTTTCCACAAAGGCTAGGTTAACTTCTAGCCTCAGGTTTTATGTAGACAACCTAGAAATTAGCTTGGAACCTCATTTTTATGCATTAAGTCATTTTTGGTGAAAGCGCTGGTGATTAACTGCACTTGTAGTAAAACAGTTGACAGTGGAACTTAATAAGCCTTCCTGCTTTTGGCTAAAGCTGAATTTTGTACTAAAATAACTTTTTTGACCATTGTAATAAGTTTGTATAAAGTAAGGTACAACTTAAAAAGTATCTTCCACGTCCCGCTTTTACAATATTAAAGAAAATAATACCTATGAACAATATAATATCAACGAAGGTATATGTTCTACTATTACATAGTATTATATGAGTAGTCCACTTGCAAACAGCGCTATGTGACAATTTTAATGATTTTTTGGATAAAGGCGTGAATGAATCAGTATTTTAAATAATTTCAAATACATACTTCAACAATACGGTGCCAAAATTTGGTATAATTCTGAAATGAACTGACAAATAATGAAGATACATAGGTGGTTGACGACGTGGATATAAGAGTGTAAAGGAAAATTAAAATTAGATTTAAGTTGTATTTTTTTATTATTATTATAAGAAAACTAGCCATGCTATCACTGTGTTGTTGCAAAATGTTAGTTACGTTAACTCTGAGCAATTACAAAACTAGTTATTTTAAGATTACAGTTGCAAAACTATTTATGTTCAATTTTTAAATGAAAATAAAGTAAAAAGTTTAAAACTGTGATTTTTCCTTCATATTGTTTATCTCTTTTTTATTGCAATATTCAGATAATTAAAAAATTACCATTTAAAAATAAATTTTCGAAACAATAATTGTTTTTTTTTAGTTTATACCTTTTTTATTCACTTACATAACACAGTTTGCTAGTGGACTACTCATACGTGGGGCGCACTTTAAGTTTCCGGAATGAATAAGAAAAAAATACTATAAATTTATTGTTTCTCAAAATATTCTCCGTTAGCGTTAATGCACTTTTACATACGTTTGAAACAATTTTGAAAACATTTATTCCAAACCTCTGTGACAATCTCTGAAACATATTTTTCATACTCTTCGACAGCCTCTTCAGGTGATGAGAATCGTTGACCGCGTGACTGATTCTTAATTTTTGGAAATAAATAAAAGTCACAAGGTGCCAGGTCGGGACTGTAAGGTCAACGTTGTTCACCTTTAAAAATTAATTTGTCAGTCTGGCCATGTGAGAACTGGCATTATCGTGGTGCAAGATGATACGGCGTTTACGGTTATTTTTACGGAGCTTGTCAATAACTTCCGACAAACAAATGGTCGTGTACCAATCACTATTAAAAAAATAAGCAAAAAAAATAAGCAATCATCCGCTTAGAGGCTCTTTACACGCGCGCCACTTTGGTTGGTTTCGGTCGGGTCATCTCGAAAGACCCATACGCTCTTTGCTATTATTGCTGCTTTGTTTTAGGATCGTAACTATAAATCCATGTTTCGTTACCTGTTACTATGTCCCACACCAAATTTGACGCCCCTTCATTGAATCTGGTAAGCATGGCATTGCACCAAGTGACGCGATCCGTTTTTTGAGCCTCAGTCAAATTGTGTGGGATCCACCGAGAGCACAGATTTTTTACCCCCAAATGTTTATGTAGTGTTGATTGTATTTGACTCATGCTTATGCCTAAAGATGCCCGAACCTCATGGTATATCACATGCCTGTCTGTTTTGATCATACAGCGCATAGCATCGATGTTTTTGTTGTTCACAGCAGTAGACGGGCGACCATCACGAAATTCGTCACTGAGATCCACACGACCGTGTTTGAATTCTGCAAACCAGCTATAAATAGTCGTCATGCATGGTTCTTTGTTGTCAAAAGCAGTTTGAAGCCGAACGAAGCTCCGCTGAGCTGTTCAATTACACTTGAATTCGTAGAAAATCATACTACGAAAATTTTGAAGAGTTTAATCCATGGTGATGTAGACAATCAATTTCTAAAATGACGCCACAATGTAAAAATAAGTGACAGTTGGATGAAACAACTATATTCTAAAGCCAATGAGTTCAATTTTCAAATGTTGGAATTATTTTTAAATATTGTTTATGTAAGTGGCCAGTTCCGAAAACTTATATTGCGCTCTATGTACAATCAAATGTGACCGAAGAAGAAGAAATGACAAATAATGAAGATAGGTACATTGATGGTTGACGACGTGGATATGAGAGTCTAAAGGAAAATTAAAATTAGATTTAATTTGTATTTTTTATTATTATTATAACAAAACTAGCCAAGTTATCATTGTATTGTTGCAGAATCAGAATTAGCTACGTTAATTCTAAGCAATTTCAACACTAGTTGTTTTAAGATTACAGTTGCAAAACTCTCTATGTTTAATTTTTAAATGGAAATAAAACAAAAAAATTACTTCTGTGATTTTGTTTCTTCATATTGTTTATCTCTTTTTATCACAATTTTCAGATAATTAAAAAAGTACCATTTAAAAATCAGTTTTCGGAACAATAATTGTTTTTTTTTTAGTTTATACCTTTTTTTTTTCCACGCACATTACGCAGTTTGCTAGTGGACTACTCATATGTTTATTATATTCTGTGCTATTATTATACATTTTTATGCATATACTAAAAATTCCAGCTTCAGATAACAGCGCTCTAAGAAAATAAATCGCTAGTGAAAAAGGCAAAGGCAGCCACATAATTTTGTGGAACAAGTCCATTCAGGAAAAAAAAATACAACTACATTGGAGTAAAGTTCAAAATTGTGAAGCAAATTTTTCCCTGAGAAACACGACACCTCAGTGCGGCCTAAATACCTAAAGGGTCGACCCATACATTTGTCAGAAGCGAGAGGCGCTGGTCAACCTTTTCTATATTTATGATTCGAAGCCAATACCCTCATTTTGTGGCATGTCTTGCTTTTCTTCTAAGATCCATCCATCACTACAATTGTGTTGTGCTCTAGTGATTGTCTACTTCGAATAAAGTAAATCATTATTTACGAATAATTCAAAAATGTCATACAATAAATCATTATGAATCTGCCGATATAAATTTATTATTAATATGTATGTATTCGTAAAAAAAATGATGTAATGTTATTGAAACATATGATAATTAGCTTTATGAAGTTCATTTTGGCAACCACAGTTGAAATGAAGTTAGAAATAAATGTAAAAACGACAAAAAAATGGCGTGCTCGCGAATTTTTTTTTTTTCAATTTTATTTAAATAGTATTTCTAAGTAATTTATTTTTGTTAAGTAAATGGATATGGTCTTGACCACTACCTGTCTCTGGAGCAAAGATAGGGTCTACGAAAGAACGTGCTCGCCAAGAAGATGCCAATTAATTCGTACCTTAAATACACTTGGGTTGTATGTGCTCGGAAACACAGTCGACAAATTAATAATTACATTGACACTGTACACATTAGGTTTCTCTTAATGATTCTTCATTGTTTCCTCACTTAGTGTTACTACGTGATTGTTCCTACATAATAAAATTAAACGCACGTCATGCTCTAGGCATCAGTCCAAAGTTATTTGAATTCAGAACCAATGTACCAACACCACAAACTCGAATGATATTCACTACTCCCTATTCGGGTTAAGACATCACTATTGCGGTCAATCACGGCCTGGCCTCAGCTATTTACGCCACCTTCAAGTCTTGCAGCAGTAATTCAACATGACGCTGCTCTAGGGTCGTATTTGCTTTGGACATCGAAAAGTCAATTATTCAGGAATCATATTGTGCATACGTTTCACCTCACGGCAGGGTTGGTTTCCCGTAACAAGTTCACAAAGAAAGAAATAGAAAATGAATGAACGAAATAAATCCTTTATAGGCGGTACAAAAAGCTACCTCAATATTTCAATTGGTAATCGTAGTCAGAGCAAACAACTGAGCTAAACTTATAACGACAACAAAATAACATAAGTAAAAAAAAAGAAATCATTCCTCAAGCTTGTAAAGTAGTTCGTTAAACTTCACGTAAGCGGTTTTCAGTGGTACATTCAGATTGCAAGTGCTTACTATTTTTTATAGTTCCTCGCGCGGTTTTTACGCGTCGGGCGACTTTCGTATCGTATCAGTTGTAAAGTACATTACTGTTAGATATTTGATATATCAGTTACAAAATACATTTTTATGTAATAAATGAAATACAAAATTCATATTTGTATTTCAGGGAAGATTCAATAAATGGTTCTTTTTAAGCCCTTCTTGAACAATTTTCTATTATTTTCATTAAAAGTTTGTTGTTTATTATCTTATAGTGTTTTCCATTTCTCGCCAGTGGCAATGAAGCCAGCGATGACGACTGGGAATAAACGGAATCAACCGAAGCCATTTGCGGTTGCATCGACTCTTTAACCATTTCCACCGAAGATGGCCTAGGAGAGAACTGAAATTGTGGCATACAAATTTCAATTTTCGTCTAGCCAGTAGATTAACGAATAGCTTTTATTATGGTAGCAGTTCTACTTATAGTAGGGGTAATAAATAACAGTTCTACAAGATTCATTTAAATGTGTAGGTAATTAATATTTTTGATATTAAGACCTTAGAATAATAACGCATAGAAACCTAGTCCGCTCACGCTAAGTGAGGCAAATTGAAGCGCGCCCAAAGGGCCTACACGAGCGGGCGGGCCTTCAGTGCTCAAGGTCAGCTTGCACCGCGAACAGATCAAGAATTTTAGCTAAAAATGATAAAATGTGCGGTAAATGAGTGTAAAAATACGTCAGACAAACATAAAATTGATACTAACATCACATTCCACAAGGATGTAACGCGTTTCAACTTGTATTTTTATATAAATATTCACTAAAACCGAAAATTAACGTACTACTAAAACTAGCCTACATGAATTTGATTTTTGCCTCACTTGTGACAGTTCGTTTGATATGAAACTATCATTCTATGCGTTATTATTCTAAGATTAAAACCATGTTTTGCTATTATTTTCATTATTGAGTTCTAGCGTTTTGCATGCGCTACTGCGGCACGTTCGCTTTTGAACCCAATATTCCTCCTCGCTGCACTCTTCGTCGCATCTAAATTGGACTCTGGGATTACGTTTCGAGGAACCCGTCAGTGCTAAAATTGGTGAATGTTTTGGGATTCGAAGAACATTGTATAAAATTCGACCTTTTATTAACGTCAACTCTAGGTCTTTGGTGTGAAACTCGTTAGTATTGCTTTGAAAATAGTAGAATGAGTTTTTTTTGGTTACCTGCCGCCCTTACTAGGTCATCCGTCCATATGGTAGGGGGCCGTCTCACTGAACGCCTTCCGGTTCGTGATCTCCATTCGCGAACCTTTTTGACCCAACGGCCGTCAGTTCTACGAGTTATGTGCCCACTACCACTTCAACTTTATACGACTATTTAAAGAAAAAAGACACTAAATTGATAGGTTATGCTTATGTCCGAATTGCGCGCCATTTCTTTTCTTTTTATGTTTTTTTTTAATTTATTAAGGATTTGGCAAAGCCATCAGCTTAGACATGAATTATTATAATTATTACAGAGTTTTAAATATAATTAAAAAAAAACTAACTACTACAGCATGAAAGTTAAAAAAAGAAATTAAATTTAAACAACTTACACTATTTTAAAGGTGCTATTTACAAATTCAAATATTACATTATATATCATTTTATGTTTTCGTGGCCATAGCCTTTTACATGTTGCGAGCGAGACAAGTTTTTTTTTACTCGTGTACTTTATTCTGTCAATTATATTTTCATAAACCATTATCACAAAGGCATGTTTCTTAGTTCTGAGGCAAAATTCTCATTATCTATGGTACTCGCTGCTGAATTGAAAAGTTGAATTACACAGAACTTTAATGAATTAAAAAAAAAAGTCGTCGTCGATTTTTGCTAATTAATAATAATTTTCTCAAACATGCTCGGAAATGTTTGCATTACTTTCAAAAAACGAACACGGAAAGACTTACTTAGAATCCATTACTGTCCACTTTTCTAAACTTTTAAATCTAGATGAACACTCTACTACTACTACTATGAACTATGTAAACAGGCGGAGGAAAAACTTATACAGCCAACTATCCAGTGTTAGTAATTGCGAGAATTAAAAATACCAACGTATATCGCCTACTTAAAAAAAAAGAAAAAGGCGGTAAAATAAACTAAAGTGCTTTGGTATTATTTTTAATCTTTTTGTATTTTCGTCGTGAAAATGAGTGAGACCAGCGGTAACGAAACTGCAGTAATGGATTGTACTACTCCTAATTTCAAACGAGGCAATATTAGCGATAGAAAAACTTGTTGCCGGCTATGAGCAAAGTAAGATACGTGAAAACTTATGAAACTTTCATGCAATGTAGAAGTGAAAAAATGCTAACTCGTTTTCATGGACTGTGTTTGTAGCTTATTTTAACGACGTTGCTAAAACTCAAAAGCCATCAACATTATGGGCCACTTATTCCGTATCCAAATATACAAACCAATTTAAACACATCGTTATCATTAGAAGAAAGTATCTTGGAGTCCCTAATGAAGCGCCAATCTACTGATTACAAAACCAAAATTCCAAAAAAATTTACTGCAGAGAACATATTGAAATTTTTAATCGAGGCTCCAAGTGAAAATCTCTTAGCAACTAACGACTACTTAAGTAAGGTTTGTTCGTATATGTATCGTAATGTGTAACGTTTAAAGATTATTATTTTCAATACAGTAAATAAGTATAACAAACCTTTATTTGTTTCAGCTTGCTGCAGAGATCACGAATATCACCACAAAGAAAATTTCAGTATTAAGTGCCCTAAGCTAAAACAATGTTTGATTGTATTTATGTATACAAAGATCGAACACGATTCGAACCGACGTCTTCTAGCATGCAGTGCCAGATGTTATACCGCCTAGGCTCACGAATTTTTTTATGTTTTTGTTGTCGTGTCTTTGTATTTGGTTTTTCAACGACTTTTTAGTCGTAGCGCCATCTATGAGAAATCTATGAAAGTTTTATCACCCAGTTGATGAGAGATGTTGTTATTCCCTGTATTTTAAATTGTTATTGAATTGTTATTTAATTATTGTTTTGTGAAATTACTCCACTAGTTTGTTATAATTATTAATACAAAGAACGAATACAGAAAAAATGTTTGATTGATCAAAAACTATTAAGCAATTTTGAAACCAGTATACTAAACGTCTTTTCCAAAAGTCATAGTTGGGAATTTGGATTTGCAAAATCAGGAGAAAACTTTTTCATCCATTTTAGCATTATTTTTTAATTCTAGACTATCAAAGAAGTATGAACAGCATAAATACAAACAAAATGTCAATTTCCTTTTTTTTTTCAATTTCAGTTCAAAACACTAAAACAAGGTAAGATAAAATAAAATCAACTAAAAGAGTATAGCGTAAATCTTTCCACCGTTTTCGCAAATCGGCTCGTCTCTGGAGGGCAACAGCTGAGATGTATTACACGACCCGGCGTACTGACAAAAAGATCTAGCCACTCCAATATTTACAGTCTCTGTTCTAAGAAAGCTGAAGTATGTTTGTGGCAGCAAATTTCGGGACCAAATCAAGGTATCAATTTGGCGTCTAGGGAGAAGTTTTGTATTTAAGAGGTACAGTTACAGACAATAACATCAGGTAGCTAATAAAAAAAGGGTGGGCTATAAAATTGGCTATAACTTTTATAATGGATCTGGAGTCCTGAAATAAACAAGAGGAGATATTTAAGGCAGTTTTAATTATGCAAAAACTTAAGGCGAGGTCTTTCAACGCAATCTGTGCGCTGTAAATTAATATGATAATAATAATACTAATAACGCATACACTCGACATAGACCCTAACTAGGGAAACCCTGTGTCGCCGGTGCCATGGACACACACATAAACAACCACAAATTACACCCAAACTCACTAGAGAAATAAATGTAGGCCATACAAATATTTCTCCCGGCCCGGGAATCGAACCTGGGACCTCTGCGTGGCAGAGGCTAAGCAGGCAGTTAAAAGATAAAATAAGAACTGGTGGAGAAAATTTGATACAGATCTGACGTCGACATGCACCCGATGGCGACTGACGGGGCAACGAGGGGCGCGGCGTGTTGTTAAATCGTCGCGTTGGGCAATTTGCTAATTTTGGGATAAATGTGAATTTAATCATGAATAGGGCTTTTAGTTGAAAACCAAAATTTAGCAGGTTCTCTATAGTTTTTTTTTGACAGGGGGAATCTTTATAGATACCCCTGAGCCCAGGGAGAATCAAGGGTTAAAAAAAGGTTTTCTATGGTGTTTAAAGAGAAATTTAGTAGCAGTAGAGCTCCTTACGAAAGAGTTCGTCCAAGGAAGTACTGCCTGCCACCATTTCTATTTCTGCCGCCCAGCAGTAATGTCACCAGTACTGTGATCCGGTTTTGAAGGGTAAGGATGCTGGTGAAATTGCAGGCACGTGGACTTGTCAACTTATGTCGCAGGCTGACGGGCGAAGTGGCAGTGCGCCCCAGATCTTTGTGATTTAAAGAGCTGAGTGACACTGCAACTGTTATGAACAGGCGTGTAGCTTCCCATCGTCACACGACTCGTTCGTCCCGTCACTTGATATTACAATATCAAGAATATAATATCATATAAAGCGTCGAGGAGTGTGCATCAATTGTTGCAACATTCTTGACATCAGAAAGTATGTCCATTATTCCATGGAGGAGACAGACAAATAATAATTATTTACAGTGAAGGCTGCACTGCACAGAAATAGTGTGATGGTGAATTTATTAAATATATCAATTTTGAATAATGTTAATGAACAGAAATATCTAGAATAGGGGCATACACCGATGAAGATGGATAGTGGTCATCCTTGCATTGAAAGAAAATTAAAAAATAAAATCATAAACACGCCTGCTGCTTACATTTCTGTATGTAAAGAACCTTAGCCTTATTATGTGCAATGTGTGATGAATAGTTATTTTTTATTCATATCAAGACCTGCTGTTTTATGAATCCATCCGGCCAGGAAAAAAGCCTGGAGATCCGTCTGTCAAGGAAAAGATCCGGAGTAAAATTAGCGTAATATGGACATGTCATGCGGAGGCAAGAATGTCATGTGACGAGAAGAGTGCTATGTATGAATGTGGAGAAATGGATGGATTGGAAGAAAAATACATGATGTGCTGACCCCACCTAGCGTGGGATAAGGACAGGAAGAAGAAAATCCGACTGTCACTGACATCCAAGCATTGAAATATATGCCTGATGGTAATATATTTTACCAATTAAAATTTTCAGACATGTGGACTATTTTACTACAAGATAAAAATAATAAGATTATGCCATTCATATTTACATAAAGAATTGGATTCTTTGCCAAACTTATACAACAACAGAAAAGATCAATAAGAGAAAGTTTGATGACTTACAAAGTCTTAAAAGTTCTATCCCAAAAGATTTCCATAACTATTATGACAGTATTCCGTATTAAGAATAAATTGTTTTTATTTTCCAGTCCTTTTCTATGATAAAGTTTAGTTTCATTGTTAAGATATAATGATTTAATTTAGTTGCTGGTTTAAGACGATGATACCTCGAGACTGTTCGGTCCGAGTATTTATATAAATTGAGTTATATTTGAAACATAACTTAATTATTTTTAAAATTCATAATTAAAATTTGTAATAATTATTAATAGAAAGATCGAACACTTAGAAAAAAATTCCTTCGACCCGGCCGGATTCGAACCGACGTCTCCTAACAAACCGTGCCAGACGCTATGCCACGGTACAAACCAGCGAACCTCGATAATTTTTCTATGTGCTTGTCGGATCTTTGTTTTTGTTTTTTAACGACTTTTTAGCAGTAGCGCCATCTATGAGAGTTCTATGAAATTATTTGTTCTTGACATTCAATAAAAACTTTATTAAAATTTATTGTTTTATTTTAGTAAGTATTTCATTTTCACTTAAATAACAGATTGATTGAAGAAGATTGTAAGTTTTTTAAACTCAATGTGCCATAATCAAGTATTGAAATAAAAAAACTGTAACACGACAATTTTTTTTTTTCTTTGGTACCATTCTTCTAACTTCTTCATTCAAAAAAAAAGTACGGCTAAAAGTAGATCACTGTCTAGATTTTTGCGTTAAAATAGAGAATAATATCCCTACACGGTTTATAAATCATTCTGTTAATTGTTTCTAAAAAAACTTAATTAAAATTTTATAAACAGTTTTATTGTTCTCCTGTAAAATCAAAGCAAATGGAGATACGGGATTGCTTATTAAGGTGACGCAATGACACTTCTTTATTATTTTTATTTAATTGATGAAATGTGGTTTTAAACGTACAAGATTTGTTCGACATCACTCTTTATGTACAGGTACCAAAATAAACTTAAGACATATATACTGCCATCTTGCAATGTGAGTACAAAGAGTAAAAAAGCAATGGCGCACACAAACAAGATTGGTTGGATTGTAATCTTAATGAGAAAAATAAACAAATTGTAAAATTTGCGTTACTCAAACCTTTAAACCGTGTATTTGCTATCCAGAACAAATGAGTCAGAGCTATATGTAGAGTAGGTCCGCTCGAATCTTGTAGATCGTTTTTTAGAAAGCTAAATCTTCTAGCGCTTCCCGCCATGTACGTATATGAGGTAAGCATTGACTTACAATTATATAGACGTCGGGTCCGCGCTAAAAAGTGTCCGCACTTGTAAGGCGCTAAAATCGTATACAGAGCGCGACACTCCGCTTTAGTCTTCATTTGTTCTACTGACAGCGCGATACTGCGATGACATTACAATTTCAATTTCGAATAGGTTGACTTGGGACATTTTTTTCGTGGTTTTTGTATTAGACCCGTCGTCCATTTATTTGTAAGTCAATGGAGGTATGCATGTTTGTTAAAAAAACTTGGTCTTATTTACTAGGAAACGTGAAGTATGTAATTTTTATACTAGATATCCAAACCGTATAGCTGCCCCCTCCCATAAGACTACTTGCTTTTACAGGAATTGCTGTAACATGTCCATACAAATATATAATGCCTTGCCTGCAGCTATCGCAGATTTACCTATAAAAATATTAAAAAAAAGTTATTTGGTTTGCTATGTGATCTGTGTTTATACGATATCAAAGATTTTTTAATAATAAAAAGAAATTGACATTTTGTTTGTATTTGACACTTTGTTTATATTTGTGCTGTTCTTACTTCTTTGATATTGTTTAATTTATGATGTTGTTCCTGTTGCTATTTATTGGCATTTTTACATAATTTTATACGACATTGCTTATTTGACAAATTGTATAATTTAAATTTATGACATTATTTAACTTCAATTTATTTTAACATTTGCGTGCCAGTATCTGGTGCAACACGTGTTCTTGACACCTTGTATAATAATATCTTTTCTTACCGTGTTTGCTTGCGAATAAATATTTCATTTCATTAATTCAAACTTTTATTAGCAGTAGAGCTCCTTGTGAAAGAGTTCGTCCAGTGCAGTACTGCCACGTTACCTATTTCTACCCCCAAGTAGTAGTATCGGCATTACTGTGTTCCGGTTTGGAAGGGTAAGGGTGCTGTTGAAATTACAAGCACATTGTCAACTTATGTCTCAACGTGACGGGCGCAGTGGGGGTGCCCCTTAGACCTTTGCGATTTAAAGCTCTGAGTGGCACTGCAACTGTTGTGGACGAGCGTGTAGCTTACAATCAGGCGCACGTTGTGTTCGTCCCGTCACTTGTATTATATATAAAAAATAAAGTTACTTAGTTTAACTTTCGGAAATGTTGTGGCATTAATAAAATCTTTGTCCTTCAGACGCCTGCTGTTAAGAAAATTCACAAACTAGGCCCCAGAGGTACTCTGAAAATTAGGTTTTAGAAATTAACATTTTTACATTGGCGTCACAGGAAATGTAAATTTAGTTAAGAAGATTACATGGGTTAGTTGGCATAGCGTCTAGTACGGTTTCCATGGAGACATTGGTTCAAATACAACCTGATTGAAGTAAATTTTTTCTAAGGTTAAAAATTATTGAATATCATGGTGGTGCACCATCCTGACATTCAACAAAAACTCAATTAAAATTTGTTTTTTTTTTTCATGAAAATTGGTGATATTTGTATAATATAAAATTTAAATATATTATAAAAAGAACTTAAGCCCATAAACATTTGAGGATTTTCCTGGATTTCCATGGATCCCTCATCAGATTCTGACCTGGTGACAATGGGACCAACACGACAGTGCACGCTTTCCAACAAAAAAATAATTTACAAAATCGGTCCACAATTGACGGAGAAATCGGAATACATACATAAAACACACATAAGTCGGTTAAAAATAAAATGGCGGTTCTTGACAGAGGTTATTACAAAAATACAAATGCATTTAAATTTAAACTTAAACTTAAACTTAAACAATATTTTTTAAAAGAATAAAATCCTTCCGTGTGTTACGCCACGAAAAATTGTATAACTTGACTTGAATGTGTGATGTATTGGTGCGTTATTACGCGAACTAATTGATACCCACCCACATTTTTATTCTTTCTTATTTTTTGTTAATATTTTGTACTGGAAATGTTATTAGTATAGAATGTAGTTATTGTCATACTTTTTAATCGTTTTCTTATTTTTTTTTTGTAACTTTAAAGTGTAAACTAGTTGGTGAATGCGGTGTACGGTCAAACCAAAAATAATGGTTTTTGTTACACCGTTAGCAGCACACATTTTTTTTTATTTTTTCTGTATCTATTTCTTAATTAATAATAATACTAATAATAATAATAATAATTTAAGATAACCACACTAATTGCCGGGTCTCAAATTATTGAATTCCCTATACTACGAGTACCAGAGCAACGGAATTCCGGGGCACTTCCCAGAACACCCAGATCAGAACCAACTCAGGGAAGTTCATTTCCCAAATTGGTCCTACCGGGCATCGAATCCGCGACCTCCACACCCAGCGTCCACAATGTAAGCTGTTAGGCCACCGATGTCGTCATTGATTAAATATATGAGCGGGCAAGTTGCTAAAGCGAACTTACCATGAAACTGAAGACGCCCTAAGAAAGGCCAGATAAAGACTACATAAAGTTAAAACTGCATGGAATTTGTGGCTTCTGTACACTAAAAACAAAAAACATTCCATCTTTATTGTTAATAACAACACTAGCCAGTCTATATAAGTTCCACTGCTATCCACAGACCTTCTCTTACAATCAAGATGGTTTAAAAAGTTTCTTAAAACGTCAGTCACTAATGAAGCAATAATGAAGTCATAACAAATTTAATTTTACGACTCACAGGTTAAATGTTAGTTTTGTTTAACACTTTTCTTGATACTGATCTACTCAGGAACCAAGCAGTCAGTTAAGAGGTCAGATCACAGAGCGTCGACTGTACAATATTTTCATTCGAAAACAAATTTGGTACAGTTCCATAGAAATACAATATACACTTAATACTTTCGTTTCTTGAAGCACTTCACCTGTTTTTGTTACAAAAACAACCCAGATTTGAAACTTTTGTGAATGGAATAGAATTTCAAAAAAGTACTCCTTTTTGTCCCGTATGTTCTATTTTCAATGTAGCTTCACCATGAGTCTTCGTGAAAGGTATACAAGCAAAGGGTACTTAACAGACCTTATCAATTTTATTTCAGCATGCCTCCTGAAGTTCTTGAGTAATGTTGGCAAAGTGCGGGACTTCTGTGAATCTTAATGTTCGAACAAACTAAATAACAATATAGTCCCATGAACTGAGTAGTAAATTTACGAAAATCAAGGGACTTCATATAAACTTTTGTATGCTCTACCGCGAAAAACGTGCTTCGAACAACTTAGTTACAAAGTGTTGCCTTAACTAAGTAGAGTGGGAGTTTGTAAATTTATTATCCCTCGGGAATTGAACCTGTGACTCATAGTTCACATTTCGGCAGCCACGAGAGCTTTGTTCGGGTCTTTGTTTTATATAGTTCCATGGAGAAACATGCTTAAGAAATAATAATAATAAAGACGAATCAAAGAAAACATGTTCAGGGGAACATATTGGAAGGAATGTTCATAAAAAAATAATAGGTATAAAATAGATAAGAACTATAAAACTTTTTACACGTGGAGCCTGTGTACAAGTTGCATTAAAAAGATGGTCAACACATTGCTTGTCCAATACATTAATGGTTTTAGAATGATGTTGGGATGTTTACGGAAGCGTGTACTGGCAATTTCAGTGCGATTATATGCAAGAGAACTGCCTCCCTGATGCGTCGCGTGCATTACGGTTCCAACCAGTGTTGTTGCAGATGCAGGTTTTGTCTAAGTTCCCTGAAAAGAACAAGCAAGAAACTCTAGAGATTGCTCTTTTCAAATAAACTTAAATGCCATGGAATACACTTTGAATCAAATTTGTTTGGAATCTAGAGCCTCGTCGACTTTTCATACATCTTTATCTAACGTGTGATATTCAATTTTGTAATATAGAAAGAAAGATAGAACAGTTCTTTTTATTCTAATATAAATGTGCATTTGACCCATCTCATGAATCCATCTCACCTGATGGAAAGTGTCGACGATGGAGCATGCACACCTAGTTAATGCCTATTCACTCTCGCCTTGAAAAGGTCCAAGTTATAACGTTCAGGGAACAAGTCTGGAGGCAGGGAGTTCCACTCCATAGCCGTTCGCCATATAAATGTGGAAGCGTAACGCTTCGTGCGAACCTTTGGAATATCCACAACATAGGGGTGGAAGCCAAGCCTACGCCTAGTCCCCCGATGATGGAAAGGGGAAGGCGGAATTAAATCGTGTAATTCCATCGCACACTCTCCGTGATATATCCTGTAAAATACCGATAAGCAGGCAACTTTACGGCGGTGTTCAAGGCTCTGCAGCTTCGCCTCTACTAATTCCGAGTCACCTATAAGGCTCTTGACACGCTTGTCAATTGAATCCAAGGTGGCCAGTTGATATGTAGCAGAGCCATCCCAAAGGTGGCAACAGTACTCCATACACGACCGGTCTTGTGCTTGATACAGCTGAAGCAACTGTCCCGGCGTGAAGTAACGCCTCACCCTGGAAAGGATGCCAAGCTTCCTGGCTGCATTTTTGGCCGTGGATTCAATGTATCTGCCGAAGTTCAGATTTGACGACAGGTCCATTCCAAGTAGCTGCAGACGGTCGGCTATTGGTATGGATATATCACGAAAAGTCGGAGTTAGCTCAAAAGGACTCCGTTTAGTGGAAAATAGACACGCCTGCGTTTTTGTAGCGTTAAATTTGACAAGATTGGCATCGCCCCAAACGGAGATTGCTTTGAGCGTCAAATCTAAATGGCTAACCATGGACTCTCGACAAGACTGGATTTCCTCTCCTCTGACCTTTGCATTGGTCAAGTACCTATCTACAACTGTGCTGTCATCAGCATACGCAAAGGTACCTGGAATTAACATATCATTGATATGCAGCAGAAAGAGAGTTCAGCAGCGGAGAGAACTCCGGCTATCTATCGCCATATGTTCGGAAGAGTAGCCTTCTAAGACCACTCGAATGGAACGTTCACTCAAGAAATCTGAGATACAATTGCAAAGGTCACTGGGAAGCCCATAACATGGAAGCTTGCTTAAAAAGCTTGCGTGCCAGACTCTGTCAAAGGCTTTAGAAATGTCCAAAGACATTGCAAGTGCTTCGCCTTGCTTTTTTATAGCCTCGCTCCATATGTGACAGACAAGAAGATCCCCGGTAGATCGCCCTCATCGAAATCCATACTGGCGATCACTGAGGAGCTCACTGTCTTCAAGGTATGACAGGAGACGGTTGTTGAGTACACGTTTCATAGTCTTGCAGAGTATGGAAGTGACTGAGATAGGTCTATAGTTAACAGGGTCAGCTCTGCTTCCCTTTTTGGGCACAGGTTGCACGTTTGCAAGCTTTCACGACCTGGGAACTATACCAGTCTCAAGTGAGAGGCAATACAGGCGTGTGAGAACAGGAGACAACTCAGGCGCATAGTTACGTAGGACTACCGCTGGAATTCCATCTGGCCCGCTAGCTTTATTCACGTCAAGGTTCCGCAGAGTTCCAAGTACCTCTTTTTGGCGTATGCGAACTGGCGCCAGAGCGCAGCCAACCTGAGGTAAGGTAGGTGATACGTTCCCTGCGGCATCCAGACGCGAACACTCTGCAAAGAGTAAGGCAAAGAGATTCGCCTTCTCTTCTGCACTATGAGCCAGCGTGCCATCCGGCTTCAGCAGAGGTGGCAAAGATGGGCGACATAGGTTACTTTGGACCGCTTTGGCCAGGGACCAAAAGGATTTGCTACCTGCTGGATAAGAGGCAAGCTGGGCTCCTATGCGGCGCACGTGGTCGAACTTGGCCCCACGTAACACGCTTTTACACTTCTTGGCGGCTATATTAAAAGCTTTCTTCAGATTCCGAGTACTCGGAGCTTTGCGCAGTCGAGCATCTGCCCATGCTTGGTACACGGACTGCTTTTGTGCTTCAGCACGACTGCAGTGAGCGTTAAACCATGGACGAGCTTGGGGTCCATTGGGTACATCGGAGTATGGTATGTAATACTCCATACCTAAACGCAAGACCTCGGCTACAGCATCAGCACAGCTCGACGAGTCTCCTGAAGAAAAGCAAACCTGCCAAGGATATGACGCAAAGAAATGGCTCATTTCATCTCAATCTGCTAACCTGTATCGCCACACCCGTCTTATACTACTAAGGCCCTGATCGGGTGGGGAGTATACGGATACAGTTTTCACCAGACAATGGTCGGATGTACCCAGTGGGGCATCCACAACCACAGAGTATCGGTCTGGATCAGTTGTCAGCAGAAGGTCCAAGCAATTAGCCGTATGAGATTCAACATCTGGTATCCTAGTGGCACCACTGACAAGCTGGGAGAGGCTTAGCGTTAACGCAAGTTTACGCATCTCTCTCCCAGCATGATCGGTCATCTGGTATGGGAACAACCATTCTTGATTATTACATACAGAATGACTAGGTACTCCAAATTCACCGTCATACGTGTCTTGGCTGGTGCTATCGGGACTTGCTCAGCTTTAGCCACAAACGGATTTTTTTTAACTGTTTCGTGGCGCTGATTTTCAGCAAGCCCGGGGCGAGTGAGCCACTGACAACAATACAGAACTCAACAATAAATAAATAAACAGATAAGAAAACCGACGTAATAGGTAGTGTACATACAACTACATACACATGAGAAATACTTATGATATGTAAATAACAGTATATCAATAAAATAAACTTAAATTCTAATATTTTTATACAAATTGGATAATAATGAAATGTTTTTGTAATTTTGTGGAGTGTCATGTCCACTCAGTAATATGACTTTTCAGTTAAAATATTTTTTCACCTCACTAGCTCGGAAATCTGCGCGCAGAAGCGTTTTTCCACGCTAGCATTGAAAAGGTTTTTGACGTTCAAACTTGACAATTTGACTTGACACCTAACTTTTACTTTCCATGAAAAAAAAAAATGACACGTTCAACTACGCGATTTGTCGTACATTATTTATGTAATATGAATCCGTTGGTATATTTTATTCTTATTATTATTGACATTAAATTGATAACGATAACTAATTTTGTTTATTAAAACTAATTTGTTATAGTTCAACTGTTTTCCGTCTCGTGCCTTAAAACCATTGCTACGCGCTGGATTCTATTTTAGAACTTACTTTTCAATCTTAGAAACCTTCACTTGCTCAAATTTCAATACAAGCACTCGCGTCTTGGTACTTGGTACTTGGTGTAACAGGCTGGTGTCCGCAACTCGATGTCAAGGCGCCTATTTTGCGTGTGGTGGGTGCAGGGTCCTACTCGTGCCACCCAAGCTCCTCCAGGAATCTCAGCAGCCTCCTCGGTTTGCTGAAGACTTCGGGGAGCGACCTTGGCACTCCAAGGTACTTTGCCCTGTAGTTGGCCACGCCGGAGCACTGTAGTAGGATGTGCGCAGCCGTTTCCTCCCCCTCCATGCAAGCTCTGCATAGCATCTGTCTGTGATACCTAAATTGAAAAGGTGTTTATTGTATGAACCATGACCTGTTAGGGCGGCAGTCAGAGTGCGAAGCTCTTGCCTGTTGAGTTTAATTAATATTCGTGATAGACTAGCATTGAGCGTTGGGAGTGCTTCCCTCGCCTGTCTACCAACCATTAGGGTGGTCCATGTATAATTATGTGACGTTTTTGTACCTTTGTGTATAGTTGTTCTGGACCATTGGTAGAGGAGGGACACTATGGGTAAAAAAGCACTCGGGTCAAACGACAACTTTGCAACCTTGCATATCAAATAAGTATTATTTGGTTTGTATGAATTCGAAGAAATAGTTTTATTTCCAAAACTATCAGATGTGACAACGCTAACGAGTTGCACGAGTAGAAATTTAATACAACGTTGGGACAGCCCCAAGATGTTACGTAATAATCAGTCTTTATGTCCCAAGCAGACTTTCCGGCTGCCATTATTCCTCTAAGTACTACCTCTGACCGTTGTTAATTAGACTCGGAGCATGGCCAAAAGTCAGCTTACAAAAGACAGTATTGCTGAATAAGTTTATTGAATGTTGCTGAAATTACAAGCACATGGGACTTGTCAACTTACGTCTCAGGGTAACGGGCGCATTGGCAGTGCCCCTCAGATCTTTGCGAATGGAAGTTCTGAGTGGCACTGCAACTGACCATAGACAGGCGTGTATCTTACCATCAGGCGCACGACTTTTTCGTCCCGTCACTTCATATTATAAAAAAAAAATGTTAGGATCTTTCACCACCATGACATTCGATTATTTTTTGTGAAATTACTCCAAAAGTTTATTATAATTGTTAATACAAAGATCGAATACTTAGATAAAATTTATAGCAACTGTGAAATCCGAAACTATAGGAGATACATTAAAATTGTCTTATGGGCCATTATAATACCGCACGCTATGACGGCCGTTTTGACGTTTGTTCGATCATCAAGCTTCGTATTAATTCATAATTGCGTTGAAGGAGCTAGTTCATTTATATTGTAGTCAATACTGACGTGCAGTAAAATTTAACACAACTCTGCATTTGTTTTTCGAAATTCGAAATATTTAAAAATCATCGAGTATTTAACCAGAAATAGAGACGAAATAAGGGCCATATCCGCTCACGCGATACATGTAGCCGTAGGCGCTTACCACACCTAGAGGTGCCGGTGATGATTTTATGCCGATTTATCGGATATCGAAGTTATAACAGGTAAAAGAACTAATATTAATTGCTATTTCGGTAACTACCCTAGCAAACCATAAAGTTTTTAAAGCCTGGGTCTTTCATTTAAAAAAAAAAAACAACTTCAAAAATACGTCACGATAATCGTGAGTGTATTGTTTGGGCTGGTGATTTCGGTGTGTATTTATTGAAAACATACCGTAATTAGCGTTTTTTAAGTGTACCCTGAATATAAATGTTTATAACCTATACTTTAAGGAGTAATTTCATGGTAAACGTTAGAACCACTCAAACGGAATATTATCATATTTACCCAAGTACACCAAAAATTTCATTAGTGCTTTTTAAGTGCAGGATTTGCGGTGTATTACTGCATTATATTTGAGATGTTTTTGTTGGTAGTACGGAGGGTATTTATTTAGCAATGCAGAATAATAATTTTTATTTATAAAAACTTGTATTTAAACTGAATGCTTTTCTAATTTGCGAAACCAAATAGCCGCCATTTTGCGGAACGCATCGCGTGAGCGGATAAATTCTTGGTAACACATTAGCGATACAGCTCTTATAAATACCAACTCTCGTTTGTACAGAAATATAGACAGGCCAACTACTGACCTCTGTGTACGTCTCCGTATATTCCAAAAAATATTCTGTATTTATTGTTATAAAGATAATATCTCTAAAAATGCCGTGCTGTTCTATTCGGTAGTTTGAAAAAAATAGCAAAACATCTAACTTTTTACAAATCAAACGGAATCACATTTCATCGGTAATCAATATTAAATATGTAATTTTGCAATTTTCGTCCATTATAACAAAGCTCAAGTTAACTGGTCGATTTGAAGTGAAACAGTTCGTCAACTGTTAATGGGTGTCGTCACACCCATTGACAACACTCGTCAATTGTTTCGAACTCGGGCTGGCCAATCGGAACGCAGTTGTAATGATATAGCAGAATAGTTTTTAAACAAATTACGTTACATTTCGTCTCTATTTCTGGTTACATACTCGATGTTAAAAATGAAATCTAATACGATCGACACTTATAGGATCGCTGTCCTCACTCTCGCCAAAGATGCATAACAAAGCAATTTCGAATTAACGATATATTAAGTAAACATTTTTATTTTCGTTTTACTAAAACTTTTTAATCAGCTACCCCTTGCAATACTAGTTATAAATCTAAATGAAGATGCGACTCGCATTTGATTATATTTTTTTTTCGGTAATGAATTGAGATTTGACCTCACTATTGTAATCTGTCAAAATGGCCATCATAACGTATACCATAGTGCCTTCCATTGATCTAGGCGGCACTCCTCTAAAGCAGACAAAACAATTTAAGTATCTGGGTCACTGGGTCACCGAGGACCTATGCGATAATGCCGATGTGGAAAGGGAGCGCAGGGCGCTGGCTGTCCGTTGCAATACAGGTATGTTGGCTCGCAGGTTTGCACGATGTACAGATGAAGTAAAGGTAACGCTTTTTAAAGCATATTGCCAGTCTTTTTACACGTGCAGCCTGTGGGTCAGTTACACGCGGCGGTCATACGGAGCACTGCGCATCCAGTACAACAATGCGTTCAGGATGCTGTTCCGACTTCCACCTTTCTGTAGCGCGTCAACCATGTTTGCTGAGAAACATGTAGACAATTTCTACGCTATCAGTACGAACGGCATCCTGAGCACATTGGTGGAAAGATGGGAGTCCCCAATGCTGGGGCGATGGATGCGCTTGCACACTGCTGCCAATGCCAGTTGCCCTGACATTGGCTGGTTTTTATTTTATTATTTTAAACCTAACACTAGCTTAAGTATTTTTCTTTGCTAACAAATATTATGGATGAATGTAAGTCTGAAATAAATGGATTATTATTATTATTATAGCGTGCTGGTACAGTAAGTTTGTTTTTTGTGAAAGCAATTTTTGGCACAGTCACTTGTTTGGTCAAGCGTGAGTTGCCTATAAAAATGAATAAAATTGATACATTTTTTGTGCTGATCCACTCAGTTTTATATAAGAATAATTTCATTGTATGGGAAAAAAAAAATCAAAACACCAATAGATGGTGTAAAATGTTAATAATATATTCTTTATTGTACAAAGAAAAGACACATGAAACACACGTTACAATGGACATATACAAAGGTGAGCTTATCTCTATAAGAGATCTCTTCCAGCCAACCCTAGCCGTGGTGCAAAAATGAAGTCTGCGGGACTAATTAATGTACAACAAAATTTAAATTTAAATGTAAATAAAATATAAATGATAATAATATACATACGACAGACATATGCACATAAATGAACTTTATATACATAAATACATACATAAGCAGAATATATATTATAATAACAGATCATTTGTTTACAAATATGTTACCTATAAACTATCTAACGCGTTCGACAGGAAGTGCTCTTTTAATTTGTGTTTATAATAATAATAATAATAATCTTTATTTATTTCTTCTTACAAAGGTGATCCTTATTTATACACAACATAATGAATTTAGACTTAATAAAAGAATCTAATTAAGATACCTTTGTAAGAGGCTGGAGTCTATACTAGGAATTAACCTGTGTGACAGAACTCCAGGCTCTCACCCGACTGAAAACTACAGGTTTAATTTAATAGTTATAGTGTAACATGATATGTTGATCATTTATAATTATACTGAGGAAAAGAACAGATAAAAAATAAAAACAATAATAATAAAGAAATAAAAGAACATTTTTAACGAGACTAATAACCAAGAAGACTAGGTATGGTTAAATGTGTGATGATGTGCTAGTGCGTCCTGGCGTTGGCGTGCTTGTGTGTGTGTGTGTGTGTGTGTGTGAGTATGTGTGTGTTTGTGTGTGTGTGTGAGTGTGTGTACGTGTTTCAGCAGCAATTTTTATATAATCGAGATCAAACAGTTTGTAATAAGTTTTCTGTGGATTGATAATTTAGATTTAATAACCAGTTTGTGATTTTATTCCTACATTCTATTCTTGTTACTGAGTAAAAAGCTAGAATGTTATTGAGTTTGTTATATAAGTAGTTCCCTAGGAAACAGAAAAAATTTCCTGCAAGTTTGGTCCTGTAAATTACTGAAGGGCAGACCGTGTGTTTCCTTCTTCTGTTGTTGTTTGTAGGATCAAATTTCAGTTTGGAGTGTTTGAGCAGAATCATGTGTAAAATAAACAATTGACGTACCGTTAAGACTTTACAACGTTGGTATAGCTCAGTAGTAGGATACAACCGTGGAAGGAAGAGACTCACTTTCAGAATTAGCCTCTGGGCTCTCTCAAGTGGAAGTAATGTTGAAGCTGATGCTCCACCCCATATTGTGATGCAGTATGTCAAAATTGATTGGCAAAGTGCCAGATAAACCATCCTGACAATCTTGGGATCACTCACATGTCTTAAGTTTCTAAAAATATATGTAAGCTTACGGACTCTAACTGACAGGGCATTAATATGTTCATGGAAACTTAATGTATCATCAATGATAACACCCAGGTACTTGATAGAGGAGGATCTTGAAATTGTAGGACATGTACAGGGAACAAAGGACTGATGATGAGAATGGGCTATAATGTTAAACGTCTCATGTTCAGTAGTGGGTAACTTTCTAGCTCTGAAGGTAAGGTACTTTGTTTTATTTGTATTAAGGGTAAGTTTATTGTGCCTTAACCAGTTAGACACTGCATCAAATCCCTTTTGGGCCTTCCCATAAACCTCTTCCCAAGTATCTCCTTTAAATAGGAGAGCAGTATCATCTGCAAATGAGATAATCCGGCCTTTCCCGAGATCTAGATCACAGAGATCATTCATATACGTTAGGAAGAGGGTTGGTCCCATCACACTTCCCTGAGGAACACCGTATTGGATGGGGAGGTCGTCACTGAACTTCTGATTAATCCTTACTCTCTGATATCTGTCAGTCAGATAACTCTGGAATAGTTTGAGTTGTAAGCCCCTCACTCCCAGGCGTTCTAGTTTTTGCAGCAAGAGTGGAACTGAGACTGTGTCGAATGCTTTTGCTAGGTCCAGGAAAACTACGATTACCTTCTTTTTTGCGTCGAGATTAGTAACTATATAATTTGTCAGTTCATGAATTGCTAGGTTGGTTGAGCGACCTGACCTGAACCCATATTGAGAACTCGATATTAAATTGTTTTTATCTAAATAGTTCGTGAAACGTTTATTGATGACTTTTTCGAAAATTTTTGAGATGCTAGGAAGGATGGAAATAGGTCTATAGTTCGTTACACAGTCCCTGTCACCACTCTTGTGTATCGGAAGAATTTCAGCTAATTTCAGAACGTCAGGGAAAGTACCAGTGGTTAAGGCTAAATTGCAAATGTATGTAATTGGTTTAGTAAGTATGTCTCTATATTTTTTTAGGACCGCCCCCGATATGTTGTCTCTACCAACCGAGCCATCAGATTTAAGGTTCTGTATAATGGACTCTATTTCGGCACAGTCAGTGTCCAACAGTACCAGTGACTTAGAGTGTGATTTAAAAGCATTATTCATATTGTAGGATATAGGAGACATTGGAACTTTATCTGAATGTTCTTTACCAATCTGTACAAAATAATTATTAATATTATTAATTGAAACAACAGGGTCAGTCGAAAGTAGTTCCGCAGAGCTTAACTTGTTTTTATTGATATTTGTAGCTGTTGAAATTGCACTCCATAACTTTTTGTTCCCGTTTTTAGCTGCATTAGAGATTTCGAATTTATTATGTTCTCTTTTAAGTCTTTTAATTAACTCATTGCAGAAGTTTCTGTATCTTTTATATGTTATTTTTAGTACTGTGTTGTTTACATTTTGTTTTAATTTTTTATTCATGTTGTCTCGGTTCCTCATGCATCTGAGTATTCCCATTCCATTATTGTTTGAAAGATGCCACCGATGGACTATCACGAATGCTAGCAGGTAGTTTATTCCACATACGAGCTGCACTTACGGTAAAAGAATTGTGAAAGAATTTGGAGTTGGATTGGGGATATAAAAGTGTTCTAGTGTCACAGGTACGTTTTGGGCGGGAATTGGGGGATAAGGGGGAAAAACGGGAAAACAGATAATGAGGAAGCTGGGGGTAATTTAAAATTTTATAAAGTAGACAAAGAACGTGCATATCTCGGCGAAGTCGGATTGGGAGCCATTTCAATTTAGTCCGAAATTCAGAGATATGGTCATATTTACGTAAACCGAATATGAAACGGATTGCCAGATTTTGTAGGCGCTCTAGTTTGTTAAGCAGCTCCTCAGTAACATCCAAATAACAAACATCGTCATAGTCGAGAAGAGGGAGTAGTAGGGACTGAGCAAGCATAACCTTGGTGTTGAACGGTAAGAAGAATTGAAGCCGCTTGAGAGAATGATAGGAAAAGTGCATGCGTCGACTAACCTCATTTACCTGTGGTCTCCAGGACAGTGTACGGTCGATTATCAGACCCAGGTTCTTTGTGTTTTCAGCATATGCAAGACTTACTCCATCATACGAGACCTTGGGGAGATTATTAATGTCCAACCTGCAGTAAAGTCTGTTGCTACCTACAATTATTACCTGTGATTTCCTAGGGTTTACAAGCAAACCAAACGCATCAGCCCAAGACTTCACCACAAGAAGATCCTTATTAATAGATTCAATGGCAGATTGGGTATTGGCTCCATCAAAATGTCTATAAATTTGCAAGTCATCTGCGTATAAGTGGAATGGAGGAGAAATTAATTTAGTGAGCTCGTTTATGAACAGCGAGAAGAGAAGAGGTGAAAGTACACCACCCTGTGGCACCCCTGAAGTCAAAGGAGACCAATCGGAATAGATGTCATCATTCTTGATCCTTTGATAGCGATTGCGGAGGTAATTCGAAAACCAAGCAATTGCAGCAGGGGAGATGTTAAGAGAGCAGAGAATGGCAAGAAGGATGTCATAGTCGACAGAGTTGAAAGCACAGCTGAAGTCCAGCAAAACAATAATGGTAAACAACCTGTTATCCATGGCGTGGCGAATATCATCGGTGACGTTAAGCAAAGCAGTTACAGTACTGTGACCAGGACGAAAACCAGATTGATACGGACTTATAAGTTCATGACGAGAGACATATGAGTGAAGTTGTTTATGAACTGTGCTTTCAAGGACCTTGGACAGGAATGGTAGGATGGAGATAGGACGAAATTGGGAGAAAGCCGTGGGAGTAGCGGATTTAGGGATGGGAATGACATGAGCTAATTTCCAATCGCTAGGAAAGACGCTAGTTGCAAGAGAAGTATTCAAAATGTGTGTGATAATTGAAGCAACGTCATCCAGGATAGGTATCAGCATGTCGCGACAAATACCATCTTCACCCACAGCTTTGGAAGTTATGGATAGGATACTCTTCTTAACTTCCCCCTCAGTGATTTCACGAAAAGAAAAAGGTTCACAATCAGGATGAGTAGCAGTGCCCAGAGAGGTGAGCGTGCCCGCTTTGATAGAGTCAGCAACAGTAAATGGTGAGTTGGTGAAGTATTTGTTGAGTGAGTTAAGGTCAGGCAAGTCAACAGTACAGTCACGATCTTTACCCACACCAAGTGACCTCAAGAACCTCCAAGTTTGACCCATAGACAAGCCTTCCATCGACGAGTGGAAGTAACGCCGCTTGGCGTCACGACACAGTCTATTGCAGAGATTGCGCAGCCTTTTATAAGAAAGCAAATTGTCTTCACTTGGAAACCTTTTGAGAATCGACTTGGCCTTGTCCCTACGTTTCATGGTTTTCTTTATTGCTGGTGTAAGCCAAGGCGCAGGCAGATGCTTAACACGTACTGGTCTGAGTGGGGCATGAGAGTCATACAACTTTATTAAGTGTTTGTTAAAAATTTTGATCTTCTCATTTACTGTGCTAGCTTCAATCAAAGCAGACCAATCAATATTAGAAAATTCCTCTCTCAAGCGATCCACAGAAATGTTACCAAAGCTACGCTGAAAAATGACTTTAATTTTGGGTTTGGGAGTGCGTACTCGATAAGACAAATATATGAGGTCATGGTATGAGAACGGGGCAGTGGTTTGTCCATGTAGGAGAACCGATTGAGGTTTAGAGACTATCTGAACATCTAAAAGTGAAGGTTGACAGTTAGGAGAATGATGGGTGGCAGTAAGTGGGAGCAATACAAAGTTCACAGCAGATACCATGGAGTTAAGACGTGAAGATCGAAAGTTATTCTTTAATAAACAAGTATTAAGATCACCCATCAATATTACATGTTCGTAAGAGGCACTCAAGGATTCAAGGGTAGTCTCAAATAAGTCAAAATAGTTTACATTAACACTAGGGCTATAAGTAACACCAACTAAGATATTGGTGTGATGTAAGTTGAGGTCTAGAAATAGATACTCTAAAGATCCAGTATAAGTGCTAGGAGACTGACTGACGACGGAGCACGGTATGTGGCTCTTGATGTAAATACATACACCACCACCACCAGTTCCAACTCTGTCGTTTCGATATAATTTATACCCATTTAGTGTAAAAAGGGGGGATGGTAGAGAGGGTTTGAGCCAAGATTCTGAGATTAAGATTCCATCAACTATGCCGTTGTTGAATGACATATTTAATTCAGAAATGTGTGCAGGGACACTCTGCGCGTTAATGTGCACCAAGTTAAGGAAATTGGATTTTCCATAAAAAATTGACTGCAGCTTAACATCTAGTGAAGGGCCATCAGAGTCAGAAGAAATAGAAATATCACTACAAGCACTTTCAAACTCATCAGATGAGCTATGTTTTGCATACAAAATGAATAAAATTGACTTTTTTTTAATGTTGCTATCAATATAGTCAGTTTCACGTGAGTATCATTTTATTGTATCGAAAAAAAAACCAGGACAGCACAAGCTGGTCAAATTCAATAAAAACTTTTTTGACGACCCGACGATGTGGCTAAACTTTCCGAATGCTTGCTCAAACGAATTCTTGAAAGTATATTAAAGGTAGATACAATATAATAGAGCTAAACAAATGCTAAACAAAGAACTCGCGTGGATTCTTGTCATCCAAATAAGCAGGACCTGTATAATACCCAGACTTCATTTTTTTTTATGGGGTTTTAAACGTTGTAAATGGCATAATTTGCATATCAACAGGTACCTTATAATGGAATCGTTTCCCTTAAATGACTCTGTTGAGATGGCTATCAGTTTAATTTTGTCCCTTCTGTTGCTTATTATGTTTGTCACTATTTTCCATAAAACGATTTTACTAAATTTATATAAATGTACGGTTAACTCCCAAAGAAACGTCGATAAAGATTTGGAAGCCAATTTTAGTCAAATATAAAGACTATCTTTACAAATGTAACACAACAACAGCAATTTATTAACCGACTTTAAAAAAAGGTGGAGGTTGTCAATTCGTCTCCATGTTTTTTTAACTCGACTTTAGTGAAGCGATTTTGATGATTCGGAAAGAGGGTGCCTCAGTGGTGGTCCCATTTAAATTTGAAGAAAATATTCCACCTCTAAGGGTGCCAAACTAGGGGATGAATCCGTTTCCGCGCACTTTCCGGTAACCAATACGAATAAAACTTGGCAAAAAATGTAATTCCACTAATTTTTCAAGACGTTTTTGTAGTGAGACTATTTAGTAGCAATTGAACTTCTCGTGAAAGAGTTCCTCCAGGGAAGTACTGCCCCCTTACATATTTCTTTACCGAAGCAGTAAGTAATGTGAGCATTACTGCGTTCCGATTTGGACGGGTAACAGTGCTGGCGAATTATTACAATTATACATGCATAAGATAAATTGAGAACAAACAAATTAATTATATAATAACTTATACTTCGTCATTGAAAAATTCTTTAATATTATAATAACTTTTATTTATGAGGAATTCTTTTAGATGAACTCCAAACTTATTACAAATTTGGTCGTAAAAAATCTTTTTTAAACGAAAAAGAGGCCTCCTCACACAATACTCACCTTGCAATACTGTGGATTCTCACAACTAAAGATGCACACATTATGATTCAATTTTTTTATAGATCGGTTCAAGTGCGTACGATTTTTATATCGATTTATTTCAATGCGATTTTCCAGCGAATCGGTTCAATAGAAATTCAAATCAAATCCTCCAGATAAGAAAGCAATAAACAAGCAACAACTAATTAAATCTTTATTGAATTGATATTAAATTCTTTTTTGTGAAATTACTCCACTAGTTTGTTATAATAAAATACAAAAATCCGGCAACCAACACATAGAAAAATTCGTGAGATCCGCTAGTTCGTTCCGTGGCTTAGTTGGCATAGCGTCTGACACGCTTTGCTAGGAGATGTCCGTTCGAATACCGGATCGAAGGATTTTTTCTGAGTGTTCGAGTTTTGTATATAATAATTATAACAAATAATTAGTTTTCGTCCTCGATTCCGGGCATTACGATTAATTATCTGATTATACTTATTTCTCTCAACGTCAAGGATCCCGATATCATTTACTCTCGATTCAAAATCGCGTATTCATTGTAAAATGAATATGTAAGACCAAGACCAATTCAACCATGAACAAACTGTATGACATTTTGCGTCAAAAGTAAAAAAAAATGTTTCCCACTTGGTCACGAAACAAAACTAACTATCTGCTATCGAAATCAAAATTTATCTTTATGAATATAGTTTTAAGGGCGGTGGTAAAGTTAAGTGTGTGCAGAATATATTGTGGCGTCCGTTCACGTCACCAAAGCTCATGAATAGATATTGCTATGTCCAAACCGCAGAAAATTGTTCTTCGGTTGACATTTTAGTAATTATTTTAGGAGTTTTCCGCTACCTTATTGTATATAATTTTGTGGCGTTGTTACCTTAGCACCAAGTTACCGTGTTAAAGTTTCCTTATTCTACGTACAAAATAGCTTCTTTCGGGAGAAAATACGCCAATTAAGAGTCTATGCAACCTCAAATGGCTTTGATTGATTCCGTACAACAGTGACAGTGTTGAATAATAATAAAATTAAGGATATACACTGATCAGTGATACGGTGTGAAAACACGATTCGTAAAAATTTTCACGATAGAAAAAAACACAAACTTACCGCGAACTTTTGCAAGAAAACTGCCTGTATTCAATAGGTACTTTAAATTATGTATCAGTAGAGCTCCTTGTGAAAGAGTCCATCCAGGAAAGTTCTGCCACCTTATCTATTTCTGCCGCCAAGCAGTAATGTCAGCATTATTGCGTTCCGGTTTTGAATGATAAGCATTCTGGTGAAATTACAGGCACATGGGACTTGTCAATTTACGTCTCAGGACATCGAGTATGTAACCGGAAATAGTGACGAAATAAAAGTCATATATTCCTGGTAACACATTAGCGATACAGCTCTTATAAATACCAACTCTAGTTTGCACTGAAAAATAGACAGGTCAACTACTGACCTGTGTGTACATCTGCGTATATTCCAAAATATATTCTGTATTTATTGTAGTAAAGATAATATCTCTAACAATGCCGTGCTGTTCTATTAGGTGGTTTGGGAAAAACAGCAAAATATCTAATTACAAAACAAACGGAATCACATTTCATCGGTAAGCAAATATTAAATATGTAATTTTGCAATTTTCGTCCATTATAGCAAAGCTCAAGTTAACTGGTCGATTTGAAGTGAAACAGTTGACGATACCCGTCAATTGTTTCGAACTGCTGGGCTGGCCAATCGGAGCGCAGTTGTCACAGTAATGATATGGCAGAATAGTTTTCAAACAAACCAAATGACATTTCGTCTCTATTTCTGGTTATATACTCGATGTCTCGGGATGACAGGCGCAGTGGCAGTGCCCCTCAGATCTCTGCGATTTAAAGCTCTGAGTGGGACTGCAATTGTTATGGACAGGCGTGTTGCATAAACTTGTTCGTCCCGTCACTTGATATTAAAAAAAAGTCACATTTGTTCACTAATGAATGTGTCAAAGAATAACGTTCGTGACTTCAAACTGTATACGCCGTTTGGCTGATATCAAATAGATACGACAGAATTTTATAAAATAAATAAAAATAGGTATCGATATGCTTCAATTCATGTTTCTTTTTAATTTACTTTGAATTTTTCGAATTGGGTCACGTTATTATTAATGGGGTTACTGCTGCTGTATAAACCTATCTATAGATTCCACCGTAATATTGTAGTACCTAATTGCAGCTTCAATCTCTTCTTTGGTCAATTTAGCTTTACGAAATGTTTTCGAAGTAGAAGTTTATTCTATATTTAGCGAAGTTACCCCTAATAATCCCAAATCTGTATTTATTGAAGCTAAAGAATTTAATTCAAATCTTCACCGCGCCAGGGCCGCCCTCGCCTTTGCCTGCGGCACAAGAAGGGTACTTCATATTGAAACCATGTTCACCAATTCCTTTATATTCGGAAACCTTTTGTATTGTTTCTGTTTTTAGGATTTACATGCGAAGTTTTCATGTTAACTTGTGCAACATTTTGTGTTATGGAGCTAAATGGAAAAACAATTCATTTAACCGTATTTTTAATTACAGACAATAAACCGTCGTTGAGTCGGTTGCTGTAAGCCTGCTTTGGCTATAATATAGGCTAGCTTTTATTGAAATAAAAATAATTATACAATTTCTGATAGAAGTATATACACAAGAAATGTAAATGACATATTTGTTGAATTGATTAATTGTAATAAAAATGTAACTGATCATTGATTCACGTGTATATTTGTTTTTTTCAAACAAACCAACGTTTCGGGCCGTATACAGCTCCTACGGTTAAAAAAAACTTCTTTTTGTTGTGGGCGTCGTGTGATCCTAAAATTTTACCACCATGACGTGCTACCGGCACCGATATTTACCAGGGTTTCCGCAATATAAAGGAGAGGGTAGTCTCGCTTGACATATAATAAAAATAGTTGTTTATTTGCTCCCACAAATGTCGATTAAAAACTAATTTACAGCAGGAATTAACAAGTTAATACACGTGAGAGACAGGAGCCTAAATGAAAACCCTGTATCTTAGGACTCCTGGTCTCCATCTCTCGGTTAAAGTTTACTTAGGTATATTTTGCATATAATATGTGAGTTTGTACAATAGGGAGTATTTTAAAAAGTTTGTGTTTTCATTTTTGTGTGTGTGTCCCCCATATGGGTCTCTCTATGGGACTCTTTTAGAAAATCAGGCATCGGAGCGGGTTTGCATCGACTTCGCGTTTCTGCTCCGTGGCTCCTTTTGCGAGATTGCCTCCTCGCAGAAGAAGACTACATCATCCCGCAATTCAGCATGGCGACAGAGTGTGGTATTGCGCACTCCCGCAGTTTCTTTCCCTTTAAATGTATGAATAGGCAGATAGTACATCCTTCGACGAAATCATTAACAAGAAGCTCTACTGCTACTAAAAAGCATAATTTGATATCCCAAACAAAAATCGTTTTGTTAGCAAGTTTGCTAAAAGTTAAAATTCAGTTATCACCAGCGACAAAGCTTTTTGTTATTTTCCGGTTCCATGCTCTATGATCACAGGTTGGTTATATAAATAAAGAGAAAAATAAACAGATACACAGCGGTATGTAACTAGTGATTATAGTTTATGATTCACTTCTTTAGAATTGTAATCTATCCCTTTGAAGGTGGAAAAAAAATAAAAATATGGAGTAAAATGAGAGTTAATAGCGCAAAAGTGTTGCCGGCTTGCAAACAGATAGTGATTGCAGTCGATAAATATTCTATCGACGATCGACTGAACGTTGGTAACGTTTATGAAATAAATAGCTGAACTTGTTTCATTTGAATCATCATCGGTCAATTATTCGTCCAACTTTTGGGCACAGGTTATTTTGAATTGTTAATTTTTGAAAATTCATATATAGACTACATTTTGCGGTATATTGAGTACAAAAAATACAAATAGGAGACATATTTTAAAGTTTTTCATTTGTATTGAATATACATAATCAAATCCGACTACACTTATTAAAATGCGTAAGACTAAAAATTTATTTCGACGCTAATAAACCAACTGTCAAAATAACAATACAATAACGCAATTAGTATTCATTAGAACGTGGTAACACTCATAATTATGACATTTTTGGCAAAATTTAACCTACTTTCACAATTTATCGATAAAATTGTCGACCCCAACTATACGACTATTTAAAATTTTACCCAACTGGCAACCCTGCATATGTAATTTTACATCATCTTCAAAAAAACAGAATATAGAAAAAAACGTAAAAAAATAAGCAGTGATGACAATGACAATCATAATTAAAGTAAAGAAAAACATCCTGAGAATTGATGACAAATACCATTTATAAGTAACAAAATTATTATTTTATAAAAAGTTTCCGTTTAATGCTCGTAACCTCTGTTTCTGTGAACCATCGACCTCTCGATTAAGAAACAACCATTATTCCACAGGGCTATCCTAACCTTTATTGACCGTCGTATATATAATAGGGATGCACGATTTATTGCCTTGAATCGATTTTTTTTATCGTAATGGATCACATGCCTCTGAATCAATCCACAGATCGGATCGCATGCTCTTGAATCGATCTCATAAAAATCGTTTCAAAGTTTTTGACAGCCTTTTTATCTTTTAGAGTGATACTAGCCAGTGAGAAAAGACGTTCAGATGGCACTTAAGTAGCAACAATCGCCAAATATTGCAGACTTATGGTACTTAAATCTTGCTTTTTAAAAACTGCTAAAAACTGATTTTATTAAAGGCCAATATAAAATAGGGGTGCAGAAAGAGACTGCTTTGTTTAAATTAAAAATACGATCAAGAAGAATTCACCTTAATGTTGAATAGATTGACTTAAAAATCGCATTGAAAGGAAGCCATACAAAAAATCGCTAGATCGTATGGACTTAAATCAATGTTCATAAAACTCGAATTGTAATGTGCATCTCTAATATAGAAATAGTGTCTACAAAACATTTACTTCACGTAGTGGCTTTTAATAAAAAATATGTCACCCGAAAGATAGCAGTCCACATTTCCTCGTCTGGCGATAATGTGCCAAAAAGTGTGCAAGCGCACATTAGGGCATTATCTTGCCACATTAGGGGCATTAGTTCACGCCTCTAGGCTTGTTTGCGAGATAAGTGAAACTTGCGTCTTTTATTATTACAATTTAGGAAGAATATTTCGAAACGGTATTCGAAACGGTATCATAAACGGGTTTCGAAAATAATTCTGTGGCCGAACGGGTACTCGACGATTTCTGCAGTGTATCGCTTCAGCACAAATGCAGCAGGCCGTCCTGTTCGATACGGCACGTTTTGTTCGTCGGTTCTTGAATCCGAGTCCCTGACCCCGGCCGACTGGGCCATTGCCGGGGAATATCGCCTTTCCCATTTAAAAATTCAAAATTGATCCTTGAGGTCATGGGAGAGGCGAGAGTCTAAAACGGATAATAATAGTAATAATAACGCACACACTCGACATAGCCCCGCACTAGGGAAACCCTGTGTCGCGGGTGCCATGGACACACAAATAGACAATTACAAATTACACCCAAACTCACGAGACAAATAAATGTAGGCCATAAAAATATTTCTCCCGGCCCGGGAATCGAACCTGGGACCTCTGCATGGCAGTCCGGCATGGCAACCGTTCGGCCACGGAGGCAGTTAATAAATAAATAGTAATAAAACATTTGTTCATAAGCACATTTATAATAAAAAAGGTTAACAGTTAACAGTTTCGAAAATGTGGAATCTAATGAAAAGGATGGAGTCTCAGCACTACATTCTGCTTTTCAGATTCCACTGTCATGCATGGACATCTGCTGATTCACACGAATTTAAACGTTTTAAATTTGTAGGACGTGCTTAAAATTAATTCAATATTTCGATGAGCATAGAAATATATATGTAGAAGCCACCGGACGTGCCAGAATGTCGAAACCCTGTTCCGACATTCAGGCACATCTTAGTACAAGCAAAACTAACGACCGTAGACTATAAATCGCACGCACCAAATAAGTATAGATAAGTTTAATAACCAAAACATAACCAGTCATCTACCTACGAACGACTCAATTATTTCTACCTTATATCTCCATGGCGCAGTACCTTTTCGCCTGCGTCATGGTAAATACATATTTCAAGTAAAAGAACATTTAATACCGGATACAAACGTCACTGGAACAGGTTTCAATTTCTTACATATGTTTAAACAATTACATAATGGTTTTATAAAAAATATACGATACACCTAAGGACATTTTGTAAAGAATGTGCTTATTCTTTACATGATAGGATGTACTTTACTCGATCTTATAAAATCTCGAAAACAGGTTAAAATAAAATTCCAAAGCGAATATTTAAGAATAAAATATCTATTCTATTCTCATGTGGGGTAAAACGGCAGACATTCAAACCATATTTGTATTGTAAAAACGAGCGATTCGTTCTGTGTACCGTCTAGGTTCTCGGGTTTCTCTCAGATAAAAGTTTAAGGAGACTGGTATCATGACTTTGGCATCACAGTTCATTTACTCAAATATTTTATATGCCCGTAAAAATATACATAATTTCAATAAGAAAGAAGATATCCATAATATTAACCTTAGAGCTAAGTCCAAACTCATGGTACCACGATTTCGTTTAACCAAGGTAAACGGCTCTTTTATGGGAAACTGTATACCGACTGTGAACTGGCAATCGGTACTATCTCAATTATGACAACTTTACAGGACGAAGAAAAAAATTGTATGCATCATTTATTTATTATATTATTTTTAATATTTTTATTACACATGTATGTATGTACACTATGTTATATATTTTATTTAATAAACCAGATACTATATAAAAGGTTTTCGCCTGACCTGTAAAGTTGTCAAAACTGAGATGGTACCGGTTGCCAGTTCACAGTTCCTGAGCATATTGAGTTCATTTCCTTAGTTTAAAAACTACAGTAAAAATATTTTGATTGAAAAGCCATATTACAAAATAGAAGACTACGTGTTAGATAAAGATGTATGGATAGACGACATTGCTTTAGATTTTACACAGATTTGATTCAAAGTGCAATCCCTAGAGTTTCTTGCTCATTCTATTCAGGGAAGTCAGCGTAGTGAACAAGGAGTAGCGTAAATGTGAGGTTTTCAAGTGTAAATTTATTTTACCTATGGAATAAATGACCTTGACTTCGACTTTGTATTTCTTTTTAAATGCTACACAGAACCTGCTAAATTTTGGTTTTCAACTGAAGTTCTAATTCTCATTTATCTCAAAACTTGAAAATTACCCAGCGGCAGTCAGTCGTCATTGGGCGCTCGTTAACGACGGGTTTGTGTCAAATTTTCTCCGCCTGCTCTTATTTTATACATATTAATTTAGCGCACTATATAATTGTTAAAGCGCTTCAACTGCGAGACGCTAGTGACTTCGCCATACCGGAGTTATCGCTCTCTTAACTGAGCTACGGAACGAGTCAGCAGACCTTACAATTTTCTCTATGTGCTTGTTACAGATTTTTGTTTTCGGTTTCAACGACTTTTTTGTCATAGTGCCACCAGTGAGAAATCTTTGACTGAGTGAAAAAAAACTTTCATAGATTTCTCACAGGTGGCGCTACGGTAAAAAGTCATTAAAACCGGTAACAAAGACATAGGTTGGTTCGACTCTGTCTGTCGTGGTAATGTAAATTGAACCTTAGACGCCGCAAGAAATCGAATGATCGACTTTTAAATTGAAAAGCAACGGTTCTCCCGCTATCACCGCTGTTCGTAAACTTCCCGTTTTAGTAAAACTGGAGGTTTTGGTTCCCCAACTGAATGTCAAAGCGTCACGAGTTGAATTAGCATTTGGGCACTTAATTACGCGACTAATTCGCACAGTACTCTGTTTACCCTCATTTGAATAGCGACACGGTGCAATTAGATCTGTTTACAATGTAGTTTTCTTTTCATTAAGCAAGTCGAGCTTTGAAAACAATTTTATGGAGTTTTATTAAGGATTTTTTGAAGTAATAGCTGACATAGGCGAAAATTAATTTCTAAGTACTATGCAGAATGTTGTTTCCGTAATTAAGAGCAAGAGACTTACTTTTTTGACACTCATTTTAAATAATTTATTCATTCATAATTATGACAATCCGCAACGACAGGAAAACACAAATATAAATCAGCAACAGGATTCGTTACATAAAAATAAATAACGCAATTCTCCAGACTTAGCCATTTTTATTCTTTTTTTTCCGTTGAATAATTTTCGCATAGACGTATCTGCATAAAGTTTGCTAATTTTAACGGTCATTCTCGGAATAGTGTTCATTAACTAATTCTCGTGGCAAGTTTCATTATTGAAATTTTGGAGAGTAAATTGCTCGGTCGGTTTGTTTAATAAAAAAATTACGATCTAAATCGCGTATATTTGTTTCTTGAAAGAAATCAACATTTCATTTCGAAATGTTTTTTCTTTTCCAATGTGACTGCTGAACCGTGAAAACCTAAGAACTCGACAATAATTAGAAAATTAATCGGAATTCAAAGATATTTTAATTAAATCCCAAAAGAGTTAAGTGCGAATGATCTGATAATGGTACTACAGCTTACAAAGGGTAGAAGTTCAGGGGTTTCAAGTTTTATATTAAACTCTTATCAGATTTCGTACAATCTGATCAGAATTCAACACGCCTGCCAAAAGGAGCGACGAGAATTTTCATGAAGTTTGCCATTTAAAGTTCGAGGTCTAGCTGACTTGCATAGAGATAACATAGAGACCTACCTTCATAAAGTGACAATTTACGAAAGGGACATTTGCGAAGTAGACGTTTTGCGTCCGGTAGACATTTTGCGAAGTGGATATTCTGCGCTTGAGCTATTTTTTGCACTCATTAAAGTATTAGACTGAAGAAAATTTTGAATCTTCTATCAGAAACCGTTGAAGGATATTACATAGGCCTTGTCAACTTACGGCAGCACAGAGTGACTGTGTAATAGTGCCGAACATTGGGTATACGCCGCTCTGGTGTTGCGTCGTGTCGACGCTATGCGTGCGTTGACAACACGCTGATACTCGAAAGACGTTAGTGTGGGGGGTCTCTACATTTAGCAGCAGTTGGCTAAATTATTAAATTTATTGTCTTTCCGTAGCGCTGTAGGGAGAGCGTCATCCACGCTGTAGTGCTTATATTTCAAATTCTTTTGTATGTGTACATACTGTAAGAATGTATGTATGTACATGTCTATGAATCTCGCGGCATCGCTTTGGTGCCTCATAACGCTATTTCGTTATGATCATTGTCTCTCTAATTAATGTTTTACTTATTCATTACGCCTTGATTGTTCCACTGTGGCACGTGCCACCTTTGAATTATGAAGATTGCTTGCATAAGGGTATTACATGTATATGTATTTGGGCCTATATGTATGTCTTCCATGTGTAGATTTCGTCACAACACCAAGAAATTTATATAACTTTAACATAAAATTTTATTTAGTAACATTTATTTAGTAGCAAACGCAGGCCTGTCTATTTACTGCTAAAAGAAGTCAATTTGATCTGACTCCCACTTTTCGGAGTATATCTGTCTCTCTTACCGACAGCCAAGGTCTCCTTGGCATAACATTGAGCGCAACCCTTAACTTTGGCGCTTATATTGAATGTAAGGCACAAATTGCAGCCAAAAAACTGGGAATCCTTAACAAGGTTAAGCGATATTTCACGCATGGACAGATCTTAACTTTATACAAAGCACAAGTCCGATCTTGAATGGAGTACTGCAGTAACTCTTGATTTGATTGAGCGCAGAGCTAGAAGACTAATTGGCGACGTTAACCGCTCACGCGATACATATAGCCGTAGACGCATACCACACCTAGAGGTGCCGGAGATGATTTTATACCGATTTATCGGATATCGAAGTTATAACAGGTTAAAGAACTAATATTAATTGCTGTTTCGGTAACTACTCTAGCAAACCATAAAGTTTTTAATGCCTGGGTTTGTCATTTAAAAAAATAAACAACTTCAAAAATACGTCACGACAATCGCGTGTGTTATTGTTTGGGCTGGTGATTTCGGTGTTTATTTATTGAAAA